>NW_027509253.1:745000-1306473 GCF_048541705.1 Temnothorax americanus | reverse complement strand
AANCATNTGCATTTTTTTCCGATTAAACACTAGAAATACCAAAAGCTATTTTCAACCGTTTCTATTTTTTAATATCCTGTTTTTTATTGTAAAAGTAGAAAATGTAGATTATAATAAAAAAATTATTCGATGTTTTTAACATAATTAATGTAACATTACTTTTAAAAATTGAAACGGTAGAAAATTATTTGATATTTCTAGTGTAAAGGTTACTTTAGACAATCTAATATAATTCACGTCAGAAGAATTATATAATTCTATTTGTTATGTTTTGTATTTTGTAATCTAGAGAACATTTGAAGATGTATAATTAATGTATGTATGTATACATATGTCTGTATCTGTATATATTTTTTTACATGTACCTCTAATTTTTTGAATGTTTTTTTATATATGCAATTTTGTCACAAACTGTCGTGAATTATAAATCGTGTAAATTAAAACTAATACTCTTTTAATATCTTTTCTTTTTCTATGTTCTGTCCTGTATATTTTTGTCTATCCTTTTATATTTTTTTTATGTCTATCTTTTATACTAATTCTATGTCTCTCTCTATCTCTCTCTTTCTTTGTTCTATTTGTATTCGTAGGAAATGTAAAGAATTGTTTTCTTTAATATTAAAAAAAAAACAATTTTTACATTTCCTCTTGACGGAAAAGACCACCACCTTCTCGCGGTTTCCGTTGAGCAACAATATGTACGTTGTCCATGCATTTATTTGAGAACAATTACAATAAATTTATCATATTGTTGCACAAATAATTTATTCCTTTTTTAAATTTTATATTACATGTATTTGCCATTAGCAAAGTAATTATACCATCAAAACAATATTTCTAAAACAAACAATATATAATTTAATGTTTTATTTCACTTTTTTTGTGTTAACAATAATTTATTTTCTACATTAATAACATGATTTTTTTAGAAGAAAGCGTACATATTGGCCAAGAGTGGATTTCTATTATTTACGCTTTTTCTGTTTTTTATTTCTTATATACAGTTTATTTTCAAAATAAAGATAATATAGTTTTATTAGATATTATTTATGTAATTGATCAATTTTACTAACATTTTTTGTTATTAGTTTCATTACTTATTTTAAATAAGAGACACACGATAGTGTTTCACGCCTAGTGTGGGAAGGGATATTTTATTGTCATATGCAATGTCATAATATATATTTTATTCATAAATCAACATCAGAAGGGAAACGCGAGACATAACAGACGAGTCAAGTCAGCCGACGCGCTAACGCATATGAACGCATACGCCGACTTTCGGACCGGCTATGGCTATGGCTATGCTTATGTATGCGCTCTTCTACCCGCCCGAAGCTGGCCGAGCCGCGCCGAGTCGCCGGTCGCCGCCGAGCGCCCAGCGCACACGTACACGGCTCCGTCAGCTGTGTGCGTGTCCCCACCAGGCGCGCAGGCAGCGGGCAAACAGCACCATTGGCACCTCTGAACACAGCCCTTGTCAGGATGTTACCACGGAAATTCCCCATAAGCTGCTCTTACTAGTGAGAATCGTTTGTCCCAAAGTTTAGCCTAATTACGTAATGAATCTCATTAAAATTAGGCTCATTTTAATCAGTAAGATCAGCCGCAAGCTGGTACAGAGCCGGATTTTGCATTTTGGCTCTTAAAAATTTATTATAAATAAAATACGGACTCGCAGCTGACCCAACCTGACCCGTGTCTAGCTGCGCGTTTCCCCACATTTATTATAAATTTTATTTCGATCCTTTTTCCAAAATCCGGCTCTGTACCAGCTTGCGGCTGATCTTACTGATTAAAACGAGCATAAGTAAAATGAGATTCGTTAATTAATTAGGCTAAACTTTGGGAAAAACGAATCCGTAATTCCCGACCGGCCGACAGAGGTCTCCACTCTTACTCCTGTCGACCCTTAACATTTTGAAAGGCTATTTTTATTATCCGTTGATACTAACGTAGAGCGTTTACCAACAGAAAACACATGCAAGTGGCACCCAATGTCCACATGTCACTAGAATTTGGACACCATCCGCCATATTCAAATTAACTACGGTGCGCTTTTCAAAAACTTTTAAGTCAGTTTAGTGTCTATGGAGTTAATTAACAAAAAAAAAGTTCAATTCAATTTTAGTTCATATAAATATTATTATTACAAGTAAAAATCTGTAAAAATACATAACAATAAAATATAACTTTTATCGTTTGTAAAATGATATTAAAATTGTATCCGTAAAAATATAAGAGAATTTATTTAAATAAATTCTCAGCTTGTATAATCTACAAATCCTGAATATAATTTCTATGTTCTCTTTTTATGATTTAAAATCTATATCAATATCTCTTTAATATCTCTATCATTTTTAAACAATTATCTTCTTTAGAGATGTAAAAGAGAAATTATGTTGCGCTTAAAGAAGAAAAGCTAACTACTTAGTAAAAATAGTATAAATGGAACTTTATTTAATATTCTTATCTATATATATGTGTATATTTTATAAAATATTTGTTTACGATGAGTAAAGACAAAACGAATATCGAAGAAAACCTTATTCAACAAATAGTTGGGTAACAAATTAATTACCTCATTAGTCAAATATAATGTTAAGCATTTTTGCGAAGTTACTAACGTGATAAAACTTCAAGCAGCATTATATTAATATGCTAAAAATACACTATGATTGTAATTAAAAATCTGAAGCGGCGTCACTTTATTATATTAAAATATATCTATATATTCGAAAAATGAAACATGTCAAAAAAGTTACACTTTAGTATCGTTTTGTCATCGTGAAATATTAATACCGTCCATCTAATCGAGAAAATGAGAGACAACCGGAAAAATTTATTATAAATATTTCAAATAAAATAGAACGCTCATGCACCTTATTTTTCGCAATGTTTTCTAGGAATTAATCTTCCCAGATAGCAAGATGACGTCTAAATACGTTTTAATGACGCACTGTTGACGTTAGAGACATTATTAATATCATTAAGACATTAAGACATTATTAATACGTCATTTGACGTCACTCTGCTATCGGCTTTTACGACAGTTTCGGTAGTATTTATCACATTCTATCAAATTATTAACTGCAGTCTAGTCCGACGGTTATAAAATCGTGAAAATAATTTAGCCCTAAACTCAACAATTTCGACGAGGTGTACTCGACAATTCGCTTATCAATCGTTAATTATGCGTCTGTATTTCCTATTGGGTGGAAAAACTTCCTCGTCTTCCTCCTTGTCGGGTGCAAGAAAGGGATCGTCATACGCGTAATTTGGTGCCCATTTCAATAACAATTTCTCAAAAAACTCTTCTAAATTTCTAGCCTCTTGGTAAACTTGCGAATCCACCTGAAAAAAAAGAGGGTGATGCGGATAGAAACGCAAAAGAGGGAGGCGACAATGGTAAATAAGACAAAAAGAATTAAGAATTTTGATCGGCTTACAGGATTGTAGGTAAAAGCATTTTTAAACATGAGTCTGATGTCAGCCATGACTTGTCTCAGATCTGTGTAATGGTCTGCATGATCCGATTTCAATTTATTCCTGATTATGTCTAACGCAATTGGCTTCTTGATAATCCGATGATAATCAGTAATCTGCCGGACAAAAAAACGATCGCTGGATTACCTGGACTTGTCAAGCGAGTACCGGTATCGCGAAAAAATTTTTACTGCCTCGTCATTTACCTCGCTCGATACAACTTCCCGAAAAGGTAGGCTCTGTTCATACTGACAATAAAGTTCCAAGACAATCCTTTGTGCAATTCGCAATTCCTTCGCGCTCATACCGCTTGACCTTTTTTCACTGCTCGATACATCGTCCGAGCAATCGAGTACATTTGTACACAGCATACACTGCCAAGTTTCACTCTCGCTGAAAGAAGCACTATTTAATTAATAATAGTGGAGAGAACAGACGAGCGAGATAAAGATACATCGTGAGTGGGGAAGCTTACTCTGGAAATGATTGTAAACTAGGTATATGACAATAAAGATGGAAGACTTTTGGACATTTGTCGCAGCACAGTACCGCGTCTCCCCCGTCCATACATACGGCACACCAGTCCTCGTTTGGATCGTCCTTCATCACCATAGAAGCGGTCGTGCTTTTCGAATTCTCCGCTGAAAGAGAGATACAAATTGATATAAAAAGCCTGCGCGAAGTCTTGGTCACACAGCATCAAAAGCAATTAAAAGTATAGTTAACACTTTGAGCTAATAAAATGAAATAACACCAAGTTCAACTAACCCGTTGTATTCTCAGCCATTGAGTTTATATCCTCGTCGGTGGAACTATCGACTTGTGCCGAATCTACCTGATTTCTTTGAGCTTCTGGTATCACTAGGATTCCATTACTATCTAATTTCGCAATAGTGAGCATCAGATCATTCAACGATTTCTGACAAAACTTATCTAAACTCTTTTCGGTGTCGTCCGACTTGCCAGGAGTGGTCACAGGACTAGGTGTTTTGGGTATGGACGAGCTGACAGCATGTAACAATGACACAGTGGCTGAATTCTGCAACTGTGCCGGATTGTCGCACGAACTAGCGTTTACATTGGTGTTATATTTTTGATTATTGCCGGTTTGTTGATTTCTTAATGTAATTTTGTATGTATCATTGGTAGGAACTGGAGTATAAGTGGGCACATGTTGCTGTCGAGGCAAGGTATAAGGAAGGCAAGGATTCGCTTGTTGCGGTATGTGCCAACGATGGATGGGATAATTTCCCATGTGCTGCGTTGATGGGGAAGTCAAATTGCATTGTTGCAAACGTGTCGTCACAGGTACAACGGATGTGTTTGCTTGATATGTGTGAGGTGGTGGTACTTGGACTCTCTGTGGATTGCCACCTGAAGAATATCTGTATCCAGGAGAAAATCGGTACGGTACGGTATGATTGGCGGTTGCCCGGAACGACGGATAAGGAGGCGGTGGAATGGAATTGTGCGCGAGAAGCCCGCGTAAACTTGTGTTCTGTCCAAGCTGATCCAAATTTTGAGCTTGCTGATGTGGATGCGTGGACGATGTTACTTGCTGCTGATGACAGCTTCCCAATGGGCGTTGTTGATGCATCAACGGAGGTTGCTGTAATCTAGTGTTGCTATAGTTTACAGAATACTGCACCCGTGGCTGATGCGCTTGTGGCGATGATCGAGGTGACATATTATGCGGCGCGATATATTGTTGCATATAATTTTGTGATTGTTGCATGTGTTGTTGTTGTTGTTGTTGTTGTGGTTGCGGCTGTTGCTGCTGCTGCTGTTGCTGTTGTTGTTGTTGTTGTTGCGGAAGATGCACAGGTGCTTGTTGCGAGTAAGAATTCTGTTGCACGCTAGTGGATTGCTGTGTTACCATTGCAGGTAATGGTAATCCCTGCTGAATAACAACGGGAACAATACCGTCCGTGTGAGTATTTACCGAATTCGTAGCTTGCTTCGGTTCGGCTTGCGATTCGTTGTAAGTCACCGTGCTGTTATTGTTAGTCATTGGAGATAAGGACGGGTATACTCTACCATCGACGACTATTGCCCCAATTGATGACACCACTGCGGATGTAATATGAATATATTGGATTATGCTCATGTATAGTGTAAAATATCATCGATTATTGACTTTCTTTAATTTCAGTATTACTTCTAATTGTTGATTAAACCAGTTATTAAATAAGAAGTTTTTTAATGTTGCGTCACAAACCTTTTATTAAATCTGGTACTTTTTCCAAAGATAAATGTATCCTGACAGGTATCTCAGGATTTGGGATATCGGCTCGTCTACTTTTTATTCTTTGTAAATGACTTGTAACAGATCTGTAAAAATATCATGTAATTTTGTTACATATTCGTGTAAAATATATAGCGCATATAATATACACACACGTATATATGCATGCACATGTACATGCATATGTTTATGTAGGAAGTTTTATCTAATTCCAACAATTGGAACTTCCAACTTAAGTAATGTAAAAAAGTATTTGAGACAAAAATTATTTGGTTTTGTGGGAAACAAAAAATAGTAATCTTGGCTAACAGCTTCAAAGTCATCGGTTAAAATCCACTTATATTTTTCAATGAAAATAAACAAACTTTTTTGACGTAAATTCTGACGTGATTTCCCTCGATATTCTATATACACAAAAGTATAAAGATACTATGACAAACATATTAACAGTTTATAGTAACATTTCATATTTTGATATAAAATATATCTTGTACATTTTTTCACAATATTAAGGCAGAACTGTATGTGTATAAATATATGTTTGTATACATCTATAATTTCAGTATACTTTTTACTATATAATAATTCCATGTCCGAGCCTTTCTTCAAAGCATGAGTGCCAAATAGTATACAATGATCCGTAAGCCTGGATAGTTGATCTAAAGCAATTTTTTTCTCATTCAACGTATTCTGCTTTTGATCACACACTTCATTCAATCTCATTACCAATTGCTTCCCTCTTGTATTAATGGCATTTGTTAATCTGACATAAAAAAAATAAAATATTAGTAGTAGAATCATATATCCTAGTGAAAATATGCATGTACACTTGCAATACTTACTGTACCACCATTTGTGTTATATCTTGAACAAGACTTTTTTTCTTCTCCTGTATTAGAATCTGTCTATCCTCTATAACTTTCATCGCGCTTTTCAACAATACTCGTTTGTAACTGAAAATTATTCGTTTTTTAAATCTGCAATCTCTCTGATAGATGTTCTACCTTAATTGTTATTATTTACAGATCCTACCTTACTTCTTTAAGCAACATTGACATGGAAGTACGAGTTTCTGCTGCAATTTCATGAATAAAACTATATTTATGATCACGATGTTCGTTGAGTTGACAGTCTCTGCAGGTCAGTCTATCACACACTTGACAAAATACAGATAACTGTTCGTGGGAATGGATTGCGCAAAATAAATATCCAGGTATCTTCTTATTTCCTCGTTTAACATTTTCTCTATCATTTGCTATTTCATCCTTAGGTTTAATTATATGATCCTTGGTTATCTTCAATCTTTGATGAGCCTTAAAACAGTTTCATCCAATATGATTAATCAACATTTTACTCAGATATTCGTTTAAAAATCTACTCTTTAATCTAAGAGGCACAACATATAGACCGCATATATGTATATTGCTTGTGTTTTATTCGTTTAAAAATCCATTCTTTAATCTAAGAGGCGTAACATATAGACCGTATATATGTATACTGCTTGTGTTTAATACACAATTTTTAATCACCATAACACAATTCTGGCAAATAAATTCTTCGCACTCCATGCAATAACTGGTAGCAACAATGTTATCGTGGCAGCTAGTACACTTTTTCTCTTCCTCGGCTTCCTTACTCTCATCGTCCAATCCTAGATCACTCTCTTCTTCCAACAGCTTGGAGAGAAATCTGTTCTCGATCAAATTTTCCACTTGGCTGGCCACGTTGCAAACGTGACACATAAGGACGTTACTCTCTACTGCAAAAGATAAACATTGTTACAAATGTAAAATGTATTTTTAACGTAAAGTTACGACAGATGCCAAAAGTGAGAGCCAACCAGTTGGCTGAGATTTAACAACCCTAACGGACGAGTACGCATAAACTTTATCAGAAGCAACTTTACAAGGAGGATGTAGAGTAGAAAAGAGCGTACACATGTTTACATACACAGTACATCCACGTCGACCGACGTATTGTGATCGCTGATCTTATTATTGACGCATATTGTGCATGCTGCGTGTAAGCACTCGAGAAGCTTCGGGTTGTCTCCCATGGTGAACGTCTTGTTGCAAAAGACGCACTTTGACAAAACTGCGCGGATCTCACTCTCCTGACCCTCGGTGGTGCACTCGATACGCTGGTCGTTGCATTCCTCCTCGATGCAAACCGCATCCTGCACTTGAGGCTGTTGGGTGTCCTGCTTGGAGCTGTTTTGCTCCACAGGCTCCTCCTTCACCACCGCAGGCAGTCCGGGCAACGTTGACATCCCCACCATTAATTCGTTACTTTGGCTTTCCATGATTGTGCGGAAGCTCGACGGTCATAAGCGCCGGTCCCTTCGTTGTTTTTGGCAATTGAGTTTACGTTATAATTTGTGGCAACAAATTTCGCTCAAATGGTATAGCGGGTGCAGCGCCATGGCAGCCATTTTGATTAATGCATATGTATGGTACACATTCGCGCTTCGCGCGGGCAAAAGGATCGCAGCGCCTGTGTTCGATGAGCTTCGGAACGCATTCGGTTACTAAAATTTATTTTTTTATTAGCTGTTCTCGGGAAAAAAAATATAAAATCGTTTTTTGTGTTCAAAAATGTGTAATACGGAAGTAGAAATTTTTTAATATGTAAAAAGTGCACGTCGACATGTTGTTGACAATATTAAAAATCTATAATATATAGTTCGAGTCAAACATACTATAGATTTTCAATAGGCGACATATATTTCACCCAAAATTGCCGCGCATAAAAATAAGACCCTGCGCATAATAGAGCACAAATTAGGGGAATAAGAATAAATATTAAAAATATTAAGATACATATAAATATATAAAAATATTCCTGCAATAAATATTAGGATATATAAAAATGTAGGAATATTTCTATATCTATATCTTACATTTTATTCTCTTCCATATAATATTGTGCGTTTAACTATTATTTCTAATATTTCGATTCCTAATATTTAATATATTTATTATTTTTATTCCTAATGTGTGCTCTATTGTGCGCAGGGCCTAAAGCGCGTGGCGTCTGACTGTCCCACGTCGCCAATTGGCCAATTCGACGCAGAATCTTATTCTGATCGGTCCAATGGAAACATTCCAAAGTACAGTGAAAATCGCAACGTGCGTATGTACGCACTTGTACGCGACACGCTGCAGCCAATATTTAACACAATGCAATTGTGTTAAATATTTTATCGTCAAATTTATCGTTAAAAATCACTTTTTCATCACCCTAAATATGACTGATATTTTTTGGCGCTTTCTTTTGGTCATTCTTTTCTATATTATATATTTTGGCTTATTGTGTGTGTGTTTAAAAATAACAGCTGTTTTGATTCACGACGCCCGCGCGTGGAGACGTATATGAACGCCCAACATCCGACTTTCTTTCCTGTATGGAGTCTCCTAGTGGCATCTCATAACGTGAGTCCCGTCACAATACCGTTTGATATTTCGATAATTTTCGAGTAACCAATTCAGCCGGATAGAAATGTTCGAAGCACAAGCATTTCCAAGATTCTTTTTAAAACAAAATGTTCTTTACCGACAATTGTTTGTAATTAGTTTGGCGAAGATGTATCTCTGATGCACGTGGCACGCGGCATAATTTTCCACGTGCCGTTTTCCTCACGCGTGGTTTCGGAGTTAAATTTTGGATTTCGTGAGTTTAGGTAGTAGGAGGGCTGAGATATTGAGTAATAGTTAGAAAAATTTTTTGTCGAATCAAATAGTAGGTCGATGTATATTACTTTCGGTTTTGAGGTTATGTTTCACTCCTGTTACAATAAATAAGACATAATTGTATATTTTGTTTTATTTGTATTAATTTGCGAATTTGCTGTACACAATATGAAACCGTAAATTCTTATAAGTTAAATTCTTCTCATATATACACCGTAATAACTATGAGTTACTTAAATATTATTACATCTTTCAGTAAACTTGTGCAGGCTTTAGAATTGGAATAAAGGGAAAAGTTTCTACGTTTTATTTGTAAAGTTAATTAATGATAAAATTACTTGGTCTTTCTGCCGGTTGCAAAGTTGTTGAAAAATACATTTAACGTAGCAGTACCTTCTTCTCTCCCAAGTGTAATAAGGTAAAAAAATAAAATCTCGTTTCAGGTTTACTCGTAATTCAACCACAACGTTAAAATGTCAGGAGGTTTAGACGTATTGGCCCTCAAGGAGGACGATGTCACCAAAATGTTGGCTGCTGGCACCCACCTGGGTGCCGAAAACGTCAACTTCCAAATGGAGCAGTACGTCTATAAGAAGAGAGTCGATGGCAAGTAATCTGTATACGCTTCAAATGTAATTTAGATTTCTTAGCATACGCTAATCACAATTTTCACGCTTTTTCTTTTACGTTTTTTTTTTAGGTGCTGGTGTAAATGTCATCAATCTTCGCCACACCTGGGAGAAGCTACTGCTCGCAGCTCGTGCCATCGTCGCCATCGAGCACCCCAGCGAAGTTTTTGTTATCAGCTGCCGTCATTCGGGCCAAAGAGCTGTGCTGAAATTTGCGGCTCACACCGGTGCCACCCCTATCGCCGGACGTTTCACCCCAGGTGCATTCACCAATCAAATTCAGGTGAAAAAATTAGCAAACGTCCCGTTTAACTTAGGTTTACGGTACTAAAAATTAAAGTGATGAAACATTTAATTCCAGAATTGACACTTGTTGGTTTATTTGGCTTAATCTTTTCTGATTTTGTTTCGATATCATTGAACAGCTCGAAAAATGATTTAAATGCAGCATAATTTTTGCCAACTTTTTGGTTTCTAGGCTGCCTTCCGTGAACCACGCTTGTTGATCGTCACGGATCCGTCCACCGACCATCAGCCTATCACCGAAGCGAGCTATGTAAATATCCCAGTTATCGCTTTCTGCAACACCGACTCGCCGCTGCGTTTCGTAGACATTGCGATTCCTTGCAACACCAAGAGTCTGCACACAGTTGGTTTAATGTGGTGGCTGCTCGCCAGGGAAGTGCTGCGCCTGAGAGGATCTATTCCGCGCGAGACTAAGTGGGACGTGGTGGTCGATCTCTTCTTCTACAGAGATCCCGAGGAGGTCTGTGCAATCTTCTCTCACTCTCTATGTTTAGTTTCCCTACACTATTTACCGTTTTAAGTTTATCGCAATGATGAGACAATAGGATCCAGAAACAAATCTGTTGGTTTTTTTAAGGCTTAATCTTTTCTGACAAAGATCGAACGAATATTCCACGACGCGCTTTCGCGTGTGTAGCTCCGCGATCGATAACAGGTTGCGAAACGTCTTCTTTCCAGGCAGAGAAAGAAGAACAGGCTGCAAAGGAGATCGCGCCGCCGCCGAAGGAATTCACGGGTCCGGTGGAGACTGCTCCTGCTCCGGAGCCCGGCTGGGTGAACGAGGTCGAGACGACCGCAGTGCCCACCACCGAGAACTGGGCCGATGACGTAGCACCGCCGGCAGCCGCTCCTATTCCCCCAGTGGCCGGTGCCACGCAGCCATTCCAACCCAGCGGTGATTGGGCTGCCCAGGTGAGACGTTCGCATCAGATTTATTCTCGACTCACTCAATTTAGTCAATCTTTCTGCTTTTCCAATTTATTATTCTGACACATTACTTTATACATTTATAAAACATATTCCTTGATACTCTTATAACTTACATCATGATGGAAGGTACTTTCTTTCCACCGTGACTTACATATGCATTAAACAAGACAATAAATTACGGTATTGTTGCGTGTTCAGCCTCCGGAGGAGTGGTCGACACCCGTCGCACCTCCAGCCGCTCAAAGCTGGGGAGGTGCAACCACCGAAAAGTGGTGATTTTATGCTTACCAACATCTCAAGGACAACATGTACTTTGTACAATGTCTGTAACAGGACCATTTGAAACAAATCTGTGTTTTATTCTTTCCTTATTTGATCCTGTATCAGCATCCACTCAACAAGTTTTTACGATAATCGCGAACACTGATATTATTTTGTATATAAGTAGTGTCCCGGAATTTAAGCAGTGCAATTCTCTGTATCAGAAGAAGCAACTGTTGTTCCTCGCAATTTGAAGCTAATAAACGAGCGTTCTAACGATTCACGAGTTACAAGCGCGCATTGAACGATATTATACGAAGTATTATACAAAGTTGTAATGAAATCTTTAGAAAAATAATAAAACTGTTCTCTCTAGCGCCGCCACTGATTTCATGCGTGACTCGAGACTGCGTTCAGATATTCACTGCCAGTACTGAAAATCTATAGTCACGTACACTATAGATTTTCAGTACTGGCAGTGAGAATATCTGAACGCAGCCTTAGAACGTTCATTCATTAGCTTTTAGCTTCAAATTGCTCTCATTTTGAAGCTATTGTTTGAAAGTAATTTTTGCTAGAAGAAAATATTGTTTTTATGGCACAGAGAATCACACTGTGTATTTCGTATACACGAATTTTGTCTATCCCAGATCGTAGAACAAAAGATGAAACAGTAAAGTATCCTCGACTCAATTTTTAGGCTTGTTAAAATATATTTAACAAAGCATCACGGACGAGAGCTATGCAATGATTGTATGACACATCTATAAAGTTCAGAAAATACACCATTTGTATACGTATATGATTTATTTCATTATACATTACTGTAATATCGAGAACATCGATACACTTATCAAATCTTGAGAAATAAAAGAATGTCTAATGTCGTATTTCGAAAAAAATTTGGGAGTATTAATTGTCTCGAAAATAAGAGGAATTTTATATTAGAATTATAAGTTAATTTAATCACTAAAACAAATAAGATATTGCTGTAAAGATCCTGCTGAAATACTTAATTCGATTTCGAAATGAACACATTTTCTATTCCATTTTCTTTTCTTTTTTTTTTTTTTTTAATAATAGTTGGTTTCCATTTCAAAACTCAGATAATTCTCGTTTGTGACGTCATAACTCAGTTCAATGCACGTTCTTTTTGCATGCTGGCAAGCGAGATTTTATCCTCAATCGAGACCGTGTGCTTTAATGAATCTAATAGACTCACATTAAAAGTGATACTACGAATCTGTATTGTTATGCAATAGCTCTGTCACCAAAATAAGCAGGTAAGTACAAAATGACTTACCTTACCTAAGTATAAAATACTCACATAACCGAGTGACTCATACTACGTTTACGCGAGCGTTACTTCTGTAGTAACTTACCGATATATCACTCGTTTACGCGGAGTAAATTATCGTAAATTACTACAAAATCTCGTTTACGCGAAGGAATTATCGTAAGTTACTACAGAAGTAACGCTCGCGTAAACGTAGTATCAGATCACTTGAGTGTAAATGGAAAGCACCGATTAATTTTAGAAGTGGATTCGTTGACACTGATAAAAAATGTCAACCAACTTCTTAAACCTTTTTTTTTTTCTCAAAAATAGATTCAGTCACATTCAAATATAAATGCAAAAGTTTGTTTTCTTTTGAATGCTTTTAGACACGTTATTCCTGCAATTTGACTGAATTTGAACACGGAAAAAAATAAGTTGCTTCAACACTCGCAAATCGTCGCGTCGCGTAAACGAGTCGAGGCTCCCACAGACCGAACGCGTCAAGCGTCAAGCAGCGAGCAGCAACCCACGCGGCGAGGTGATATCAGCAGTGGCGTAGAAAATATCGTCTCGCTGATTGGTTACTGCTCGCTGCTTGACGCTTGACGCGTTCGGTCTGTGGGAGCCTTCACGGTCGGTCTCGCTCCGCGTGTACTTGGCGTGAGACACTACCGTGTCTCTTGATTAAAACGTCGACATCACGGGCTGCCACAAGCATAAATAGTTAATTCTCAATTGGATATTATTGGACCAAATGTTTAAATTATTAAAACAATTATCTGGTATTTTTTGTTCATCAATATTGATGGTGCATTAATAAATATCTCAATAACACTGATGCTGTTGATACATCATTTTTTTCCGTGAACAAAATTGTAGCTATACTCAGAAGTGCAGTTACAATATTTTTTATCGGTGCCGTTAAAAACATTCCTTACTCCTCCATGCAATTAAACTATGCATTAAAAAAAAACTAATATAGAAATGTATATCTTATATGTATGTCTTATAAATCTCTTTACATTATAAAGTCTGAAATCGGAAGAAATAATGTATAAATGTAACTTTGGTATACAAAAAGTGAAACTAAAATTCCTACTATTGGATCATGGTAACTAACATAATAGATCAGTTTTCTTTGCTTGAACGTAGCATCGCGTCCAAAAAATGAAAGAAAAAGATTCCGAAATCAATGATTACACCAACATACAGAGATAACATGGAATGGCTCTCTTAGGAATAAGTACTGATATCACATCAAATCGCGGAAAATTTATTATCGATAATTCGATAATAATGCGATAGAACCCTGTGTAATCTCAAGTTACTGCAGTCGTATTGAATATCATATTCAATCACGATATTATATGAAAAATAAATTATTCTTAGATATATAATTCATTTCAATATTACAACGCGGAGACTTGAAAATTGTCCGAGAAGTCAGGGCGCTAAAATAGCTGTCGATAGATACCAATTACATTCCAGTTTCGTGCTTATTTAACTTCTTTTCTAAATAATGTTTCATATTAATGTTAATGTAAAAAAAATTACTTTTTTATCATAAAGTATTATTTCATAGCCGTTATTTTTCAAGAGTAATAAAAGTACTATTACACTTGGTTTTTTTCTTTTAGAGTTCCAACCCCTCCGAGATCTCAATCATCGTGAAAATAAAACTTCGCTCCTGTAAGTAATCTGACATAAATGTAATAAAAGAAAAGTAAAAAGATAATACGTACAAAACTGGAAAAAAAATGAAATAGTATAACACTACCAAATGCGAGATTACAAAAAGTACAACGTGTTTTGTAGTTGAGAGTTCGGCGCCCGGTGAATGAACTTACTCACCAGAAACGCCAGCTTGTGAGCATAGTGGCAGGGTGCCGGTACTCTAACGGTGTTTGAACAATTGTAATACATATGGGTCAGTTTGTACGTCATACGTTGTATCTTGTCGGGGTCTAAGCCGAGGGTGTCGTAAATGACATTGTACGCGGTAGGCGTTACCGTGCCCTGTCGCACCTTCTGCGATACGATGAAGAAATCGTACTTGATCGGGCTTGTAATGACGTCGTCAACTATCGTGCCTGAAGCCGGATTATCGTTGTTGTAAAAGAATCGCGTGTTTAGCCGCTTCGTCACGATTATAAAAGCCATCTTGTATTTGTTCGGACCGCCGTACAACCCATCGAGCCTCTTCGTTATCTGTCCAACTTCACGGTCCATCACTTGCGCGATCTGACCCTCACCGACACCGTCGCGATAAATCACAATGTGCGACGGCAGAAATTTGTTCTGCGCGTAGTACATCTGTGCGGCCTTGCAGATGTTGTCACAGAGATCATTCGACAGTTCCTCACCGGTTTCGTGCGCGCTTACCGCGCTGAAGTACTTTGTCATCTGTTTATTCAGAGTAGCCACTGTAGCACCTGCAATAAAAAAAATCACAATTAACAAGGAGAAATTAACGAGAAGAGATTGACAAAATCGAGAGGATTCGATAATGAATTCTAGAGAACGCATTTATATTTTATGCGTTTAAAAAAAAGATTGTATCTCATAGCGAATTCGAGCGAACTGGTGCACATTTGAGTGCGCACTAAGGCTTGTTTATAATCTATTCTTATATTTAAAGTTGCTTAAATACACATTTAAAAATTTTTCAGCAAAAAAAAAATCTGTAATATCTATATGGATGCTGTACAAATAATTTTATAGAGTAAGTATTTAAGATGATCTGTAAATATAACAATTGATTAAGAACAAGCCTTAGTGCGCACTCAGTGTGCACTAGTGCAAGCGCCCGAATTCGCTACTTTCCACGTTTTTCCTCTAAGATATAATTGATCCAAAATAAATTAAGAAACCTTGTATCGCAACGTTAAAATATGGCGACAAAAATCGACAGTTAATTTAGGAAAATTTGAAGATTAATTAAAAAAGCTATAATTACATTAGAGATGTGCGAATCAAAGATTTTTTATGTCGAGTCAAATTGAATCAAATTTTATTTCCTCTTTCGAATTCGAATCGAATCGACAAGATTTTATTCGAATCGATATATGTTGGAATATAATTTTTAATTAATAATATAATTATTATTAGGTTAAATTTTAATACATAGATAATAAAATATTAATTTTTTTTTGAAAATTTTTTCAAATTTTTTTTAGGCAATTTTCCAAAATAAAAAAAATCGCATTGGAAAAATCTGAAAAAATTTTCAAAAATTTTGTGTTATATAAAAAAATGTTCAAGCAACAGCCTACAGTGACTGACGTCCGCTTCTAATTTTTTTCAATATTTTTTTCAAAAAAAGCTCGAAAAAGTTCAAAAAAATTAGAAGCGAACGCCGGCCCACTTTGGATCAAGGACAAATTTATAAAAAAAAAAAATTTTTTTTTTAAATATCGAGTGCATTTTAGAATTGGAACAATAACGTAAAAAATCGCCGACCAAATCCGAGAGGTCGAGGGTCAAACCCAGGTCGTTTTGGCATGAAATGCGCCATATAATAAAAAATAAAATAATATAGTTCATTTTGTTTTCAGTACTCGTAGCTTACTATTTTTTACGCATATTCACTAACAATTTGATAGAGTCACAAAACATGTCAAAAATTAAAAATATACTTTTTGATTGCTATTTAGCCACTCTGTGAGCGGTTTTATAATACTGAATGCATTCTCTCTCTCTCTCTCTCTCTCTCTCTCTCTCTCTCTCTCTCTCTCTCTCTCCCTCCCTCCCTCCCCCCCTCCCTCTCTCTCTCTCTCTCTCTCTCTCTCTCTCCCCCCCCCTCTCTCTCTCTCTCTCTCTCTCTCTCTCTCTCTCTCTGAATGTATCTATTAACATGATCGTATTTGCTTATTAACGGAGAATTGATTTTGTAAATTTGACAATATGTATGATTCTTATTCGAATCATCTAGATTCGAAATTTTCGAATAGTTCGCATATATCTAAATATTACATGTTGCAATTTCACGTTACTCTGTTTTGTGTGAGATTGTAAACTTCAAGAATTCTAATACTCACCGAAATCTTTGTTTTTCACTGCTGTGTCGTGACAAACGTCGAATCCAATCATCATCATCCCTTCCAACGGAATTTCTACGAACCACGGTGCCCCGCCTAATTTACAGTTCATCTGTATCGCTATTTTTGTGGCGATAGACGTGACATTCTTATGTGACATCGTCCTCGACATGCAGACCTGCGATGGCACAGGCCGGTCCACACAGCACTTCTTCTTGATCGCCGAGTAGCGATCGCTGCGATTGTTCGATACTACGCAAAACACCATTTGTGGTACCCGCTTGCTTAGAATTTGTTCCAGCTTCTCGCTATACGAGCCTGGTCTATCATCGGTGATAGTTTCTGTTGTCGGCAATTTCACATCAAATGATATTCCTGCTGCTACTTTCATTACAAGGGATATGAAATTCTGAAATAAAATATCATCAATTAAAATAAGAACTCAATATTTGATCAATATGCATTTTAATAAGAGTTTGCAATATCATTTATAATATTCAAAACATTGATTGACAAAAAATCATTTTTTCAAAATTATTTTTTTTAGTTACACGTAACTAAAAGAAAGAATTTATTATTTATAATAACTATTTATAATAAACAAATATATAAATACTATTATTAATAAATTTATATATAAATTAAAATTTATCTATATATTTAATATAATTTTTGTAGCGGTGTGTGTATATTCAGTCTTGAGATTCAGCAATACCTTGGCAATTTTCTCATCTCTTTGCGTAACTACGAAAACCCAATTATGTAATACTGGAGCAATTACGCATTTCTTATTCTGCATAGTTCTCGTCCAATCGCCATTATCGGCATTGGCAACTATATTTCCGCCAAAGAAGAGTCTCTCAGCAGCTAACTCGCGCGCGGGAATATCAAGCAGCCTGTTATCTAGCTGCAGGTTCCATTGGGCTAACTCTTGCCTAATAGCAGGTACTTCATGAAGTCTTTTATTAAAACTCAATAATCTTTTCATACGATTTCTAGGATCGATACGCGTCTCTTCACCCAAACTCTTCATGAGTCTGAAATTTTCCCTCATGTCGTCAGTTAAACCTGCAAATCACAATATTATCACAATATAAAGATCAAATAGGCAAAAGATATACTTATGAAGAGTTAATAACTTCATAAATATCATCAAAAAAGGCAACATTTTTTCACTGTTAAATTCGAAGACAATGAAAAAATTAACGAGGAAGAAATAAGGATAAATTGAAAAGTTGCCAATAAAACAATAGTATAACGTACCTGTTGCACGACATAATTCGGGTACTAAATAAACGAGGTTCTGGGCCGGATCTGCAGCTTGTCGATCTCTCGTTTTGGATCTCGACACAAGCATTGGCTGTTTAAGATTTCTAATCCTGATACCGTATCTCGTGTTATAATAATCTACGTATGTTATTTTGTCGCCTTTAAACTCAAATTCGTCGCTAGGAGTAGTCAAAAAATTTACGTCTTCAATACGGTATGTATTGTTGTTATAATCAGTGAGAACTACCGTATTGATCACAGCTTTAGCGAAATTTTCCTGCAAACACAGATACACATACATGTTTAATTTATTTTCACGGCGTAATCGAGAAAACATGAAAATACACTTATTACAAATAATTATAATAAAATTAAAAGCAAAATAGATACAAGGTATCTATACAGAGTATTTGATTATCGTACCATCTCTCGTGACTCTCGTACGTAAGTAGAGTTAAACTGAATAAAAAAACCCTTTTTTTTACCTGCTTTGCGAGTTTCTTAATAATTAATGAAGATCCACAAATCAATGTTCACGCGATTCGGCGAGAAGAGACAGCCTCACGTGACGATTGCAGTTTTTACGCACGTGCAAGTTATTACAAGGCTTTGGAAAAAACGTGCGTCTAGCAAATAATGCATGGCTGTCTATTGACGCTGAATCGTGTGAATGCACACTTATTCGCTAATTTTTATTAATTAATTCCTCATTAATTATCGTTCAATTCGCTCTACCTGTTCACGAGAGGAGATACGATAATTATCAGTACACCTTGTATATTGATAAATTTCATTTGAAGCTCTTGTTTCCTTACTGCAGAGATATGTTGAATTTGTGTAGTAGAAAAAACTGACACGATTACTCGTTTGTAATTCAAGTATGGCTACAATGTAGAAACTACAATGTTTACATGCTCTTGTAATGTAAGCCTTTCTTGACAGAAAATATGAGTTATTTTCACAAACATTCTAGCAAAAATCTAAGCGATTCTAAGAGAAAATATAACTTACTTTGTATTTTTGATTGTCAACCCTATAACACTGATTTAGGACGTCTAGCATTGTTTCCAATCGCATAACTTTACTCGTTATCTCGACACACATTAAGATATCTCGTTCATGTTGACGAATAGATGATACGTATCCTGGCCACAATTCCAATTTAAATTCCGGCAAGTGAATCTGTATTTACACGACGAAACAATTATTTCATGAGCATCGAGTTTTTTCTGACCAACAATGCATTTGTAAATGTACTTACCTTGTTCGCAGGATCGAAATAATTGCGACCGACTAATTTTAGATTTAGTTGCTCGTAACATTTTCTCATGATTATGTTAAAGAACTGGATATAATGAGCATCTCCTACCAGCATATCACCAACAAGACGTACGGTAATCGTTACAGGCTGGTTATTTGATTGTCTGATTGAGGTAAATACCATTCGCTAAAATATTTCAATTATATTTGAAAACACATACGCTTGAGAAGATACATAAACGACATCCAAGAGATGCATACTGCATCATACGAAGCTATACATTTACTACTTACATCGGACATTCGGTGACTTGTGTACAGTAGAGTGCCGTCAAAAATATATGCACCGAGAGTCTGTTGATGCACTTTGAGCAAAGCTTTACGCACACCTGTGTGATCTTCTTCGGGCGCAAAATCGACGTGATATTGATAAAGGGCCCAATCAGTCTCCTTCAGTAATTTGAAATAATTCACTTGGAGCACTTTGCGAACGCCAGATACACCTGAGAAATATCAAAATTGTAAGAAAATTTAATTTTATTAAGACAAAATAAAAATTATGTACGTAATACATATAATATAACATCCATCCATCCAACGATACTACAGTTCAAGATGGACGCGGACCTTCTTAAAGTTTTGAGGTTTTGAGACAAGATTTGTTTTCTGGCAGTAGATTAACCTACTTCCCAACCTCCAATCTGGAGGGTCGGTCCTCTCTTCAGAAAGGTTCTCACCAAGATACTCTCGGTGAGTTGACATCACCTTCCAAGAGGTGGCGATCGAATAAAAACCGATGATTTTAGTTGAATTTGAACTCGGATCTTTGATTCATTAGAGCAACGCACATTCTCTGCGCCACGATCGCTACTCATAACAATACATGCAACATATATATTTATATACGTAATATATATTTAAATACTGATATCAAATATAGAATGCTCTAGAAAGTTATATCGAGAAATAATGTTGGAAAATTTGTGGACATGGAAGATATAAAATTTAAAAGAAAGACTAAAAACGAAAACAAAAACAAAATAATATTCTACAAATAATAAATACACAATAAGATATTTAAAAACATACGGAAGACACAAAGTAAATTTACTTTACAGTTTGTTAAATTAATAAATTAAGATTATCAATTCATTAAACTACTATTATTGCTCACCTTTTTTGTTATCTACGTGGCTCGGCTTTGTAATTATATCTGCGGCTAAGATTCTTTTCCCGCGGGCTGAACCTCGTCCAACTGACGCAACTACAGCACCGGCACCAGCCGCAACATCTCCACTGCCACTGGCTACGCAAAAAAGAATTGTGGTTTTATATCTAAAAAAAAAAACATGTCTACAACAGTATAAATTTCTAAAGTATTTCGATTATAAAAATGTAAAGCCACAAAAAAATCTAAAATACAGTGTCATACAAAGCGCGTATACTTATATCATTTATATGGTACCATCAAATATTTATGCATCGGTGTTAGCCTCATAGTAATATGAGAAAAAGTATGACCAAAAATCTCATTTATAATATAATTTTATGCTTAAAAAAAAAAAGGTATTAAAAAAGTATGTAAAAGTCTTCTACACAAAACGCAACACAATACGTATAATACAAAATATTCGTATTGTGTTGTGTTTTGTGTAGAATAAATCTGAAGTAATAAAATATACCAGTAGATTGTATTCCAAGTCGCTCCACGCCTCTCCCTATCTGTGCAACCGTTGCGCCATCGCCTTTCTCACCAACGCGTTGAGCACTTAAACCGCGTCCTGTGCTCTGACAGAAAATAAAGAAATAATAATTGTTATCATAGATATTAAGTTGCGTTTAAAGCATTATACAGAAACGTACATAAAATTAAATTAATCCTCCGTGTGCAAACGCGAGTCAACGGCATCCGAGCCAAAATATCTGTTCGTAACTGTAAAACTTGCAAGCCTGCCAGAAAATATTAAATAAACCATGTTCGTCAAAGTGACTATAAAATCGTCAACTACAATGCAGACAGATGTTTTGTGAATGTTTCCCAATTTTTTAAAAATATTTTAAGGTAGGGAAAAATAGCGTCAAACATGACTGACTCACGTATGCACCAGGAAGATATAAAAAAAACATGCATATGGAAAGTTAATATACAAGCACAATACCAACTTTTTACAAATGTAATCAGTATATTAATACAGTGTAGCTTATATCATATAAAATACAAAATTTTAATAGCAAACTAATAAAACATTGATACAAGCAATACTTTTGTTAAAATCTAAAAGTGCGAATATAATAGGTGATTTCAGTAACTGACTAAGTTATAGCTCTTTTGTAAATCAAGATTGATCAAGATACAAAAAAAGTGATAGAAAAAATCTCACTGTTTAGAGTAAGATCTATCATTTTAAATATATATATTAATATATCGATATATTTCATATTGATATATGGATATATTCTTTCACACAATGTATACTTGCAAGATGCAACTGCACTTTTTTAGAAAAATGGAATCATAGCCCAGTCCAGTTAGAATCACCCTATATAAACTTTCAGAAAAAGTGCATTTAACTGCAAATATTTTATACTCACTACTAAACTTGGTTGAAGATCTATGTAGTGTCTTGTTTTGCACAAAGACAAAAAAAAAACGATTCATATATTCAAAACAATTATTAATATTAAACCAATCTAACAAGTATTTGCAAATGTCACTAATGTGAATCATGGAATAAACTAGAAGACAT
Organism: Temnothorax americanus; assembly: GCF_048541705.1. Taxonomy (NCBI): domain Eukaryota; kingdom Metazoa; phylum Arthropoda; class Insecta; order Hymenoptera; family Formicidae; genus Temnothorax; species Temnothorax americanus. Next base: position 1,284,335 of record NW_027509253.1, on the reverse strand, counting down.
TTTATAAGATTGTAATATCTTTCTTTGTCAGTAATGCTTGTACAACTTATGCTCGTGCGATAGAATCTTTCTTTAGAAAATGTAACATTTATACATGTAACGTGAACAGCAAACATTTTTAAGGATGCATGTTTTCGTATATAATTATAATAAAAAATTGCTTAATTATTTTGAACATCTATTAACCCTTCGCGGAGGCCAGTTACTCATTTGTCTTTTTTTGTTTAGAGCACAAAAGAGCTCTTCTTGGGATTCCGATCGCCGTCATTCCACGAATTCCTCGATTAAGAGGAGGATTTCCCGTTTAAGAAGAGTTTTCTAAGGGAAAGGTTTTTCATTTAAGAGAAAAATTCAGAAAAAAAATAATAAAAGAGTATATAGGTTTTACGTTAAATAATTAAGACCTCACGGTTTGGTATCAGTTTGAGACAACAGATTTGCGATGATAAAATTAGTTTCCAAATTTTAAAAACTCCCCTTGCAAAAGATGTATGTACAGTCTAAACAGAACAGAGTCAAGGCATGAGTCAGGAGTGACCGGCGTCTGCCTCCGGAGGGTTAAACGTACGTTATACAACATAATTCACCTTATTATTAGACTTGCATAAAGATTGCATACAAAATAAAATGATAAACAAGTTAATATTCCATTTCTTCAATATAAATTCACTTGTAGTCACACTTTCAAGTCAAATTCTCATGTCATTGTACGTTAATATATCGTAATAACATATATATATTGTTAACTTATACCGCTTGTTGGGTTCCTGGTCTGCGAACAGCTCCACTGGTCGATGGAACTTGAGCATGTGGAAGATGTGGCTCCTGAGGCGTAGAACCTGCCGGCTTTTGCGTAGCTCGCCCACGGCTCGCTCTTCCTTTCCCTCCTCCCCTTTGAGACATTTTTGCCTAAATGACCAAAACGCTGGAAAAATTAATAAATAATGTCGATAAAAAGAGATAACCGAGAAAATAGAAAATGTGTTCAATCTTTGATAATTCGAGAAATTAAAAAAAAAAAAAAAAAAAAAAAATCTCTGAACTGACTACAACCCTTCTCGCAAACCATTTTCATATTTTATATATTTAATAGCAATATGTAAAACGCACCTTATATATTTACAGATAAAGCATACGTTAATATAAAACACATGTTAATATAAAGTATATATTAATATATAATACGTACTTTACTTATTAATATATGTATTAACATATAGTATGTACCTTATTTATTGATGTATGTATTAATGTATAATACGTACTTCTTTTATTAAAAAATATATGTATTAATATATAATAGATACTTTAATTTATTTATTGATGTATTAAATGTGTAATATATAACTTTTTTTTATCAATATATGTATTTAATGTATTAATACACACACAATATGTCAATTTTATATTAATATATAAAATAAACATATATATTATATATTGATATATAGAGTATTAGAATGTAACATGTATTATAAATATTGAATTCCCGCCGAGATCGATATAACACACCAATATCACAATACGTAACAGAAAATTTTTTACTAAATTATTGTTATTGCGCCGAACGTTGAACACCGCTTTCAATTTTAGGATTGCAATTATCAGCAATTCCGTATTTTTTTTTCCTGTTATACTTCACCGGGTGTTCACTTTGAAAAGTACAGGCGTCGCCAATCGCGCTCAAAGGTCACGTAGCACAGGCCGTTTCCTTTATAACAATAGAGGTTATGCGAGCATCGTTTCGAACCAGTTTGGACATGTTTTGTAAGTAACAGGGCGGCACAAAGGCCGATAGCGTAAGCACAACAAGCCTGAAAAAAATGATGACTCCAGCAGGAAAGACTTGTACATTTGTAAAGTCACATTGCGGCGAGATAAAAAAAATCGCAGTACGCAAAAGTTAATTTTTCACATACATTACATAAAATAGAAGGACCATTATTGGTGCATCATAAAAAAAAATAATAATAATGCACAGAATCTGGCATCCACCGTGAGAGATCACAAAATCCAGTGTCATTCGTCGTCCATGTTTTTCAAGAGTGTCGATCGACTGATTACGGGACAGAAAAAAAGTACTCGAGCCTCCCCCCCTCCTCAGAAATTATCTATCTCGTTCGGAAATCCTCTATACGTTCATTTTTCTTATAATGTAGATTAACTTCTAGAATTCAATCTACTTTTTTTTTTTTTCAATTTTTAGAATAAGAAATTTTTATTCCAAGATTATCCAATTCTTAGATTTGGGAAAAGATAAAAAGTGGATTAAAACCGATATTATTCCACCTTTGGCTGCGGTCCACTTGACGCTACAAATGCTTCGAAGCATTTCTCTTCTCTTTTCTTTCAATGAAGAAAGAAGGAGGAGAAGAAGAACGCTCCAAAGCATTTGCAGCGTCAAGTGGACCGCAGCCTTTGTCGATCATTAGATGTATAAAACGAGAATGTATAGAATATAAGCAAATAGCGCTAGTGGCCCGGTTCACATCGATCTCTTGATGCGCGTATCAAATACCATAATTAAGCCGATCAGCCAATAATTAGCTAGTTAATTTCCAGTTAATTAATAAAACCAAACTAATTTACTAGTTATTTACTATTTAATCGTAGTCCCCCTCCCATCGTGCACTTTCGTGTCCCACGCGTTTCTAACGTCGTTTCTTCTGGAAAACCAACGGCCGGGTGGGACAATCCCCCCACCCCCTTAAAAAAAAAAAGATGTTACAGCAGGGAACGTCAGGTAGAAATTTCAGAGCCAAGGTTCATTTTACTCTCGAAACGGCGAGCAGTCAAAATCTCGTTGATTAAATGGCGTAAAAAAACGTTGGAGGGATTAAGGCCTTCACACACGTATCGACGGAAGACGTAAGACGTAAATCGTAAGGAAATCCACCAATCGTAGGTTGCGATCCACTTGACGCTACAAATACTTTGGAGCGTTCTCTTCTCCTTCTTTCCTCATTGAAAGAAAAGAGAAGATGAACGCTTCGAAGCATTTGTAGCGTCAAATGGACCGCACAGCCCAAGTCGATTATTCCCCCCTTTAAGAGGGAAGAAGAGGGGAATAGTCGACTCTGATTAGTGGATTTCCTTACGCGATTTAAGTCTTGCGTCTTCCGTCGATTCGTGTGTCCGGGGCTTTAATCTATATTCTATAATCTATAATCTATATTCCATCTATACATTGTTGGTAGAATTGGACCCCAGTAATCGATCGATACGCCTCGAAAAATTCACGCCACGGATGTAGGAATATCTCCTACATCCATGATTCACGCGAACAAATGAAGCCCCCCCCAGGCCCGCGATGCCCTCTATGCCTGTCGTAGACTTTTTCTTCCTCTTGGGATCTCGAGACCGAGAATCCAGGGAATCGGTCTGTCGGAATTCGTTGCCCCGCGACGACACCGCGAACATACGGCAATCATTTTTTTTTTTTTTCTCATGAAGGTCGAAGGTCGGAGTGTTCGGACGCCTCCCGGGCACGGGGCATTGTCGATTTATTTATCCGCAGAAATTTCCCATCGACCCTTCCGGGCCATTTTCCCTCGTCCGTAACGGTACACCCGGCCATAAAAACGGAGTTTTTACGACCGAAAAAAAGAAAGAAGATGAACCATTCCTTCGAAATTTTTCTCCGATCAACTGCTTCTCTCTTTCCCGCGCGATCAGCAGCGATAAGTACTTCTGCGAATGCGAGAGCGATGTAAACGTACGTAACGCAGCTGAATAAAGAATGACAAACGAACACGACCACGTGGCACAAACAAACAAAAAATTAGAGAGATGATAGCGGGAAACCGCGCTTCCGCAGATCTCCGATAAGAATGTTTCACAGCGACGACTTACGACGCTTTTCCTGGAATCGTAGCTGGTTCAAAAGACGCCGGTACTTACGTTCTTCCCCTTGGATCGCGCTGTATCATAAATCTCTTCTCGAACTCACACCCCGCCCCCTGGCTCTTTCTTCGCGTAACACGAGATCCCCCTTGTAACACGACACGAGTCAAACGTGAGTGTATCTCGCGAAGCTAATCGCAGAGCACTTAATAATTTTCCCACGCTGTTTTAACCGTCCTACGATGGAACCGTAGACTCAGCGTTATCGTTTTCACTCGAACAAAAGCTGTACAATGGTCGAGAATGAAAGGTATACTTGCCTCGATTCGTCGACGGGAATTTTCGAGCGAAACGTGATAATCGTCACGTTTGTCTCGAGATAACTTCTAATTACGTCGAATTGGATCACGTCGCACGCGGTAAACTTTCATTCAGACCGTTGGCGAAAGAAAACCGCACGGAAGGCTGCATTCCGATATCCACTGTCAGTACTGCAAATCGGTATTTTACGTCACGTATACTACAGATTTTCAGTACTGAAAGTTGCTGACAGTGAAGATCGGAATGCAGCCATATATATATATATACACACACATATTCTTTACCTGTTGAATAGCCTCCTCTCTTCGTGCAGCTTTAACTCCCAAACTCCCTCGCTTCACGATTCTTCTTCTTCTTCTTCTTCTTCAAATGGCTTTCCCGATCCAGATAACGTCGCCCCACGATGATTACCCTCGATTTCGATCCTAGTAAGCCTAGTACAGCCTAGTAGTGGCTCTACCAGCGAGCAGTCGAGCACCATCCGAGATCCGAGGAGTGCGCCCGGCACGGCACAGTCGCGCTGCAATCTACGTCATCTACGATTCTACGACGGGATTTCATTCTGATTGGCGCTATTTCGCAGTCACGTGACCGGCGTAGCTAATGGGCACGACGAACGTCGATGCGAGACACGTGACTTTCGAAAGCGCGGGCTCGGGCCGCGTGATGGTGCGACTGCGAAGGGCCGTGCGCCTGCGGGATGCGGGATGCGGGATGGCGATAAATTCGAGCTCGTCGAACGCGGCACCCGACGAAATGAGGTCCCTGAGAAAAACGGCGCGATAATTCGACGATATTGGGAGCTTTCCAGCAAGCGACACAAGCCGACACAAACGTCGTTCTATCTTTCTTTTTTGGCACGGAGTAACAAAGACAAAACGATACCTGTGTCGAGTGTCGAGTGTCGACTTGTGTCGCTTGCTGGAAAGCTCCCATTGGGCCGGTATCACAGTCTCCGATTAACGTGATTCTCCCTAGATTCTCCGATTAAACTCACTCTTCGTCTCTTTCTAGGGAGATAGTTAGAAAGAGATGCAGAGTGAGTTTAATCGGAGAATCACGTTAATCGGAGACTGTGAGACCGGCCCTTTGTCTGGATTGACGAGAGAGAGAGAGAGAGAGAGAGAGAGAGAGAGAGAGAGAGAGAGAGAGAGAGAGAGAGAGAGAGAGAGAGAGAGAGAACGATGATAAGTCCAAAAATGGCGGTTGAAAAGAGAAGACAGCCAATAGAAAGTACTTGGGTGATCGGCATATCAGAGTTCTTGTATTTTACACGTTCTATCGTTAGGTACATCTCGTTCTTTAAAAGTGAAATTTCATGGGCAGTGAAAAGCAGCAGCAGATCGTACTGATTGGCTACAAAATAGAGAAGTTCTAAAAACTCGAGAACTTCTCTATTTTTTGTAGCCAATCAGTACGATCTGCTGCTGCTTTTCACTGCCCATGAAATTTCACCTTAAACGTGAATCTCTTTTCCGTTATACGTAAACCGCGGCAATTGTCCGCTCGGGAGAGATATTTTCGCCGTGTGACCTCTTCTTGGGTTTTCTCCCGCGGGAATCAAGATTGATTTTAACGGATCGACCGACGCGGGACGAGGAGCGTGGAGCCGTTTCGCGATCGAGCTACCGGCGGCCACGGGCCACCGCGCCGTTTCGACGCTCTGGCCTCTGTTTTTGCGGCAAATCGGGCAGTCATCCCCGGTGCACGTGTGATCGGCGAACGACGCGCTGGAAAGTGGAAAGTGGAAAGCGCCGGGGGAGCGTGTCGCGTGGTGACTATGACGCCAACGTCGCGCGAGTTCGTCGTTGATTTGCTAAATGAAAATTCGGCGGAGACGGCGTCGGCGACCGCGATGACCGAGGACCGCGAGAACGCGTCCGACGCGCGTCCTAACCCTCCGACCGCAACGCTGTACTATGCCGTGTATATGGAACACAGGGACCCGTCAGATGGGAAAGGTAAGGCTTTAATCAAGCGTCCTTTCGCTCGTTATAATTAGAAGTATAGCGTTCTCTCTCGCGCTCGAGAGAGTCTGCTTTCGACAACGTTGATTCAATTGAGGGGCAGGGGGGGAGGAGATGCAGTTGCGAAATGTTGGGACAAAGCTATTTTTTTTTCTCATCTCTCTCTCACTGAGTAAACATATTTAAATTTAAAACTTTTTTTGTATAATTTTGATTTTGATCGTTGATTTTTTTTTAGCGAGTTCTTTCGATTATGATTTGTGAAGTCTGTCTTTTTGCAACCGTGATCGCTCGTGACTTCTGATAAAATTTATAACTTTTTTAAACCGAACAATCACGTCCGTTCATCTCAGTTTCGAAAAAAAAATCAAAAGTATAAGTGTAATTATTGTGAAATAATAAGAATTGCTGGGATAATTTTCAAGAGACAGAGAGATAAAGAATATGATTTTACGAGAGAACTTCAAAGGTTGCTGTTTGGTGTTATAAAAAAATTATATAATAGTCTTTTTGCTTATTCCAAATTAGTATTGTTTGTATGGACTTGTTTTTGTTGACATTTTATCATTTTATGTATGTGTGTGTGTAATATATATAATTTAGTTTATATGATTTTAGTATTTTTGTATTTTTGGTACAAGTTTTTAAGTAACAAGATATCCAAGATAAACTCGGAAGAAATATTGGGAATAATATCTGTATAATTTGGAAACTTTTTGACATTTGCGTGCTTTATTTACTCTAATTCACGCAGGAATTATGTGATCTCTTTTTTAGGTATTTCGATATATCCAAAAGCCATTTTACACAGCTCAAAATATACAGGAAACAATCTGTTTTTCAAATTTTATCATATTTTGGTTAATTTCAAATACACTTTCTCTCTTAATCTATTGGTATTCTATCTTTGGGCTGAATAATCATATAATAATACAATGCTCTTTTTTTCTTTATACGTGGAAAATTGTCTGTCACTGATTAAGTTGTCAATCTTACAAAGAAATTTTATGGTAGAAGCTTGTACAATTTTGAGAATTTTGTACGACAACGTAGAACCACTCTCTAAATCTACTTTACCATATAGAAAATCTTCGTAGTTGTTGAAATTAAGAAGGGTTAACATAACATAAAATGATATTTGTATAAGTAATTCTCTATAAGATTAATATAGCGATACCGGTAACATATTATATCAAAAAGTAAACTTGTACTATTTGTACATTATTCAACCCTAATTACTATTATTATTATTATTATTAATATTATTACGATTATTTTTTACAGAAACTCTTCACGTTTATGAAGACAAGGAAGCTGCCTTAAAAGTGCATAAGACAGATAAGACTAGCCGTTATAACATTTTTAAGAATTATTCCGATGCTGAAGCATTCGCGAGGACTGGATCCAAACAGCCTTCTTGCAATCATCCTGTGACAGTTGCCGCGGTGCAAGAACAGTCGAGTAATTTTAAGGCACCAACCACGCAGGAACTTATAGCTTTCAAAAGATTAGTCGAAAATGGGGACTTGGAGGCTGTGGAGAATATCGTATGGAAAAATCCGAGATATCTAATCAGCAGTGGAGATACGCCTGAAATTTTGCAGGTAAATATATAATTTACAATTATATTTCTCTAAACTTTATCTCATTTGTCGCAGTATATATAATTGCAAAGAGTAAATATCTTTATTTACATAAGTTTAATATTTATAGAAATTATTATTTTTTTACGTGTGATCGGTATTTCTGCTGATTTACATGTATTATTATTATTATTATGTTAACGAAATTGTAATATAAATAATTATACAATAATAAAATACGTATCTGCCAAATTTACATAATTTATAATTATTTATAATTTTATATTAGAATTACTGCATAATTATGCAGTAAATGTTTTATATTTTCTTATAGAAAATTATATTATATTTTTAGATGGGCTCTCGATATAATGCTTTACATGTAGCGGCGAAAAAGAACAAGCCGAAAATGTGCGAATTTATATTGAATACTGTTGGGGATCCCAAATTTATGCAGTGGCATTTTGGGGAAAAAAAATGTGAAACTTACTTAAATCCTGCGGAGATTATACGGGATTTATATTTAAATACACCGGACAAAGGACTCAACGAGACCCCGTTACACTTTGCTGTTAAATTTGGTTTTAAGGATGTTGTTCGGGTTCTTGTCTCATATTCTCAATGTAGTAAAACTTCGAAAAACAAATATGACCAGCGGCCTATAGATGTAAGGGAACAAATTCTTTATTTAACATTTTGTACTATATATATATATATATATATATATATATATATATATAATATCTCACGATTTTAGTTAATATGCAGCAGAAAGTGTCAAAATGATGAAGCTCTAAAGCATGAGATACGTATGCTACTGGAAGATCAATTCTATGTACCTGTGTTAAGAACAGAAGGCAATGCATGTCCACCTGTTATCGGAGAACCATTCTCGCCGATTAATCCACTTGTAAGTACATGTGTATTAATCCACTTGAAATATATGTGTTTATATGAGCAAAATCTTGAAAGAAGCGTAGATATTAGTTTTATAAAAAGTGGGATGTACTTTTACTGTTTATAGAATTTGAATAGAGATCCTATGAGTCCTCGTGTAGAAGTAAGGGCGTTTGCCGGTCCAATGACTAAGACACAAGCGATAGAATTTCGAAGAAAGTGGAAAACGCCACCACGTATGACTCCTAAAAAAGGACAGGGCGATGCACCCGGTATTATGAATAGCCCTATTATGAATAGCCCTAGTATAGCTCTGAGGCTGCAAGACACAGAAAAAGGGTTGGAACGTGTTGGAAGGTATGCAGATATTAAATCCAAAATTTATTACTGCATCCTTAGTGATAATACTAATATACTTGCCATATGTGCGTGCGTGTGTTAAATATTAAATATTCAGAAATATAAGTCGCAATTTTTTTACAACAATTTATTGTAGTTAATTGTTATATTATTCAATGATAGATTATCAAACGATAGATGACTTTCTTTATAGTATCTTATTATATCTTATTTATTTAAATCATAATAAAAAATAATCCGGTTTCTTCTTTGATGTTTGACATTTTTCTAGAGATCTTGCCGAGGAATGTCAAGTGCCTTGGAAGGAATATTGGCTATTCTTAAAAGATTTCGTTGATTTTCGGAGTGACGATGGATTGAAGAAGCTCGAAAAATATTTGGAACAAAGATTCAAAGATGATGAGCAATTATTTTACTCGACGGTATAAAAACGTATCAAATAATACGTCTTTAGTGTTTACGTTAGTCAATTCTTCTAATGTTTCTATTTTTTTTCTTAGAGAAACCTGATTAATGACGCATATGCGCCAGCGAGTTGCGAAGATGAACCAGTAAGTTGCCAACAGACGCCAAAAGAAATGGATGCCATTAACGATATACAATACTTATGTGATAAATTATACTTGTGCTCATTAACTACCGAAATTGATAATGTTGAAGAAGATACAGGTATTGCGTGTTTAGCTCCCCTTACATCTCACAAAGGAATAAATAATATCTTTTCCCTCCTCTATGTGAAATTATGATATCCTATAATTGTTAATTACGATTTTATTATAATCAAATTAGCGTTAACTATTTATCTTTTATCTTGCAGACAGCTTAGAATTTTTTACACCTCCATCCTCGCCAGAACTTATTCAAGACGATTTCGATAACGACATGCAGGTTGCAGAAGAAGGAGGTCCTCAAACATTTATTGAAGGGTAAATAAATTTCTTTTATTATTTTTTTATGCAACGGCGAACAGTACTGATGATATATCACATGCTAATAATTTATTAAAGCAATATTTTATATCATTATTGAATGTTAATGCTTTTAGGTCTTCACCAACAAAATTAGATTATGCTGTTTACAATGCACTTTCATCTGTGATTTGTCCCGATACGTATCCTTATATTTACCGTTGGCGACACGATATGCAGCTGGCTATAAAACGTGATCCATGCAGGTACATAATATTGTAGCTTTAAACATTAAATTTGTTTTTACGAACCTATTGTTAGTAATGATGTCTCAGCTTTGTGAAGATGCATAATTCTCCATTTTTTTTTTTACAGATTTAACCTGAAATCCCTCAGGAAAAAACTATTTATAGATAATTAGATATATATATAACAATAAAGATAGTTATATTGTCAATCTGAGCTGCCAAACTTTGGATTAACGATTGAACTGTTTCTTATAGATTATATCCTATGACAAAGAAAAAAGTTAAGTTCCCCCGAAGCTTACTAATTAATGTTGACCTCAAAAAGTTTTAAGCTATGTTAATATCGCATAAAATGTATAAACTTTTTTGCACAATGTTGTTGGACAAGCATCTTGGATAATTTTAAATGTATTCGAGATAAGATAAGAGAGGGATATATTTTGAGACGTGTTTTTACAAGACTTGTAACTAGAGGGCCCTCGTGCTCAAACTTTTGAAATCATTAGTGTGTACTTCTTTTTATTGCTCACCGTTTATAGTTACAATAAATGCTCATTATTGGAAAATACATTCGCCGATTTCCGTGTGTCTCGTCTCCATCATATCTCACGCAAATATATATTACTCATGTACTTCATAATGTATTTATTATCAATAACTTTTATTATATATATATAATAATAATATTATTTATTTCTTATTTAATAGAACATTTATGAATTTTGTTAATATCGTCGCGATCACGATGTGCATTATATATATTTTTTAAATCTTTTTTTTCGTTTATTTACCATAACTCATATTCTCAAAGTCTAATTGCGAGGATAACGTCTTCAATTTAATCAAGCGTTAATGGGAGTGGGCGGTGTCTGTTTTAATTGCAAAATGATCGAACGCATCCGGGAAACGTCCTTGGAAGTGCGGGACGATTTTGGATTGAATTCGCAAAGCTTGGCGATGCGCTCCCACTCGGTGCCTGGTTCAACCTCATCTGCCTCTGCGACGAATTGCTTCTCTGCGTTCCTATTCGTAAAAAAAATGTGTATTAAACCAATTCCAAAGCACACATTGTATATCAGTTAGTAATGTGAAAGAAATGAGGAATTAAGTGACATGTAGATTTCATTAATGTCTATCAGAGTCTTGAGAAAAAAGTAGAAATAAATTTGTATTGTTCTTAAATTATTATGTGACATGAACGCGTAGCTATTAGACTCGATGTCAGAGTCAATCGTGGTGTTTTATAACATTCATGTTGTGCTTATGCATAAGCAAGTAGTGCTTAATTAACACGTTCTATTCTTTCTTTCAGTTTATGGAAATGGTTTTTATAAAACGATTGAGAGGATTGACAATTCATCATTGATAACATTCAAAGATTAATAAATGCATTTACGCCTTTCAAATCAGTCATTTTAGGCATATTATAAAGTAAAGACGATGTTGAGAATAATTTTATTATATGCAATGCCGTTTAGTGCAGTCTCAAGGTAACTCGTTAAGAAGCAACATCGTGATAATTGAAAGAGCGAAAAAAAAGGAAGAGAATGAAAACTGCGCCTTTATATCCTTGATTCACGTTCTAAGCAAATACAATCTCGGCGTTTCCAAAGCAAATCGTGTTACAATGCATGAATGTTATAATGCATGGTCTCATGCGGATAAAGATATATTTTTTTAACTTACTTGGCTGACTCCCTAAGAAGCGAAATAGAAACAACATATAATTATATACATGTTAAAAACTTCAAAAGTTTATACATAACATAATACTGGACTAATTTATCCGTATTAATTGTACTTGTACATCAAATGACGTGATGAACTTAGTCCAAAATATTTATTATATCTCTCAACAATATTTCACGTTTCCGATATATATTACTCCATCCCTTCCTCTTTTTAAATACATAAATATTGTATTATTGTTAGGTACAAGCCTTGTTAAATAAAATTCAATAGACGGTCATAAAAGATTCTAATTAGCAATCACAATTTAATGTTCATTTTTTTTTTTTTTTACGGGATAGAGATATACGAGAGAAGAAAGAGGATAAAAGATCAGTAAAATTACCTGTTGGTAGTCTTCGTTTTATTAATGGCTTCTGCATGATGCTTATACCATTCTTCTAACTCTTTCTTTGCAGCTTCTTTCCATTCCTCCTTCTTTTTCTCCTCCTCTGCGTCTAAAAAAAATTTTGCACCCTTGTCCATACTATTCTTAACAAATGTATCACATTTCAGCGATAAAACTGACTACTTACCTTTCTCTTCAAGACGCGCCTTCTGTTCCTCCCTCCACTTTTTAATCTTTTCAGGTTCCTCCTTAACTGGCGGTGGAGGTGCTGGTTCTATGTGCATAAAAATGTACAAAATAACAATTGATTCTTTTCAAGATGGAGATGGAGATCTCAAAATAATTATCTGAAAATGATCTCATACCTGACGCTGCCGGTGGTGCCGACGCTTCTCCAGGCTGCCCGATGGTATCTACAATTTCGAAGCTGCCTTCAGCATCGCCTCCTGGTCCAACTTTTAGATTTCCAAATTTTCCAGACAGTTCATCTACGACATATTGTCTGCGTTTACGATATTTGCACGCATACGATACAGATAAACAATATGTGATTACAACTTATGAAACATTTTCTTATTTATATATCAATTCCTATTTACCTTCGTTTTGACCTGCCGCAGCTGCAGCCAGAGTTACCGCCATCGGTGTAATGTCGTCTTCTAAACCAGCCAACTGATCCTGCTCCCTCGCCAGGAACTCTGCTGCTGGATCCACATCAGGTTCGTTGACAAAATTGTCACCAAATGCATCCATTGTCTGAAAAAAGATTGAAAGGATATATTCTGATAAGCATATGCGTATCATTTATTGAAAACAGATCGGCTCTCCAAACTGTTGTTTTGTTGTTGTTTAACAATATGTTACTAAATTAGGATAATTGCAACTATGGGTCTATTATTTCTATTGCTGAACTGGCTTCGCTAGTTCCAGAGAGTTCATCTTTTCCCTTCCAATGTGGAGTGAAAAAGATAAACTCTGTGAACTAGTGCAGCCAGTTCAGCAATGGAAAACCGACTCCACACAGCTCGAAAAAAGGAGATTGAACGTCAGTGACATTTGACATTTGAGGTTAATTAAACAAATCTGTCGCTAATCTAAATAGAATCGGTCTTACCGTTTATCTGTTCGAGACGAGATGATCAGACAGAAACTTTTTTCACTCGCGGTAACTTGCTCGTGCAGATTCTCGTCCGAGAGACTACGAAATATGCGACTCCTCGCTAGCCAAGGGAAACACCTCCAACGGTCTAACCACCTCCAAGCACCAGATCACAGATCGTCTATACGCTACTAGATACTAGATCGCTAACTTCGTCAAAAGAGTTGAGGCTTATATATCCGGATTTCCAGCTTCGGCCATGACACTGACCAACAAAATGGTTGCAACAGCTGTTGCGTGCGATAGACCATAGACCATATATTTATTGAATTTATTCGTACGGATTTTCGTACGTGTATGTACGCTTTTTTATTTCTCATGATCTCTACTTTACAGAAAATTGTATCAGCCATGATTTTGTACGTATCGTAAAGTACTATCGAGTTTAGTATTAGCAGAGAGAGGTTTCTCTCTGGTATTAGCATATTAGCTATCAAAAAGAAAATTTTCGTAGTATATGTCCGTACCACACGGCACCTTTCCCGAAATTTTTGTACACGTTGAACTGACACGTTGAACATTCGCACTTCGCAAGAATGCCTAGTTATTTTCCTGTCGACAATTTATTAACAAAGTTATTTCTATTATCTATATAGGAAGAAAAAAACAAAGAGTACAGAAAGGAGAAGCGAAAGGATAAAAAAAGAAAGATTGAGGAGCTGGACGCAGGACCTTCCGACGAGATGGCCGTCATTATGGGATTCTCTAATAGCTTTGGCTTGAAAAAGAAGTGACAATTTAGATTTTGAGAAATGAATTTTTATTTTATATATAATAGGTACTTTGAAAATATATAAATTTTAGTTTTAGACACTCTTGGAGTATGAATTTTAATTTTACATACACTCTATAAGCTTATATGTTCACAACAATGACAACTGTCAGATTAATAATTGGAAATAAATTTGATTCAATTTCTTTCCGAAACAAAAAGATAGTTTTCGGTATATTTTACATGTTCATTCTCTATGTGAGTGTTGTTTTATTGAAACATATTTTCATTTTAATATATTTTGCAAGAATTTTTCTTGTATATTTTCTCGCTGATGTCACAATATCTGAGATAATATCCCTTACAAAAAAGTATTACTGACTAAATACTTAAAATCTCAGTGATTTAATACTGTCAATATTTATTTGGGAAATACTGGGAAAATACTGGTAGTGATAAATATTATAGGTAGTGATTAATACTACACAGAACTACTGGTGCTTAGTATTGAATTACCTACCGATATTTCGATTTCCGATATTTACCCGACATAAAAAAAAATTATTTTTTTTTCAAAATTTTATTACTATTTTATAACTAAATTTGTTTCTTAAGATGCAGTCTATAATTATAAATATTTTCTCGTATTTAAAAAACACACTTACCTTGGTGGGATCGAACTCGGGACCTCTGGATTGTGAGCCAACTGCCTTACGTGGTAGACTACTTTCTTAATTTGATGTAAGTGTTATATATAGTCTACATGTGTCATAACCAGCACAAATATATAATTTTTCAAAAATCATCTTAAGAAACAAATTCAGTTTAAAAAGAGTAATAAAATTTTGAATTGGATATTAAAATGATATCTTCAGTACTATTTCAAAACTTAATTGTACACTTTTATCACGACGAATTAGTACAGACCTTCATATAAAATGTATTTGTGCCTTACTTTTATCTTTTTTCCTTAATATTATCAGGAATTACACACCCATTATAATGTTTCTATACAAATTGTAGTACTGGTCAGTGATTAATTTCACATGGAATATTCAGTTCAGTACTTGAGTATTAATATTGGCCAGTGATTTATTACACATGGAATCTTTGGTTCAGTACTTCAGTACTAACATTGAAATACTCATCAGTAATTCAACACAAGTATTTATTACACAAGTATTTTTCACCTAGTATTAAATGCTTTCTCATCAGAAATTTAATACTAAGTATTCAATACTCGTCCTGTATTAAATACTACTTTCATAAATTACTGACCAGTAATAAAATACTATGCAATACTTGGATCACAGTGATTCAAGTACTAATAAATACTTAATTTTAGTATTATTAATACACAAAATAAGTATTTATTACTAACCAGCTAGTAATACTTTTTTGTAAGGGATATATAGTGATGTGTGATAATAGATAATATACAGATAGTTATAGTAATAAGTGGAACGGGAGCTTTAAAAGATCTTTTGAATTAATTATTAAAAATGTAAAGGATGATTATAAATTTGTCTTTGAGGAAATTAAGAATTAATAAACTAATAATTTATAATGTTTTAAACATTTGTTATAAAGAGTAAACAAATTTGTTTTCAATATGTTCGAAATGTATTAAATTTATACATAATGTATTGTAATGTAAATATCTAAAATTATTAGAATGATGTAAAAAGCTACTGATTTTTATGTTTGAGAAAATAACAAATCAAAAACTATATATATCGATATATATATAGTATCGTCTCACGACGATATATATCGATATATATCGGCAGAGCGACACTTTTTTCTGCCAGATTCTTTCGTTTCGTGCAAAAACGCGTCGAATGAACCTAAGTTCATCGTTTTTTGTGCTGCTGTAGCTAAACTGAAGAATTACCATATCGATTTACAAAAATAACGTCGAAAATTTCTGATGGCTAAAACTATCGATAATAATCGATATATATTTCTCCATCTTGCTCCATCTCACTCCATCTCTGTCTGTACCCCTCTAACCCCTTATCATGACGGCCGGTCTATTGTCAGACGTTGCGATTTGTTACGAGTTGTCATACTCCAGCTCGCCAGGCTCGCCTATCAATCGCCATTTTGGCCTAAATGTTGGCTCGTAACAGCGCGACGTGGATACGCATTAAATTGATAACTGTTGATAATGCTTTGGGTACGGCCGCAGATAAGACATAAGACTCTTATTTATAAAATTACGCTGACTCGGGATCATTTCTCGAATTCACGCGAGCGTCGAGCATGTTGCGAAACAACAGCAGTGTTCTCAAGCAATTCTGCAATTGCAAAATCTTGCGCGACAGTAGGATTCAGACGGAGGACCTATGGGTGCGAGACGGAAAGATCGTGAATCCGGAGAAGACCTTCTACGACGAGAAAATCAAGCCAGATGTTAGGATAGACTGTAGGGGGGCTTTGATCTCACCGGGGTATATAGACGTACAGATCAATGGTATTTAATCAAGTACCTACATCCTTGACATTTCACTCTTTTCTTATTTTTCTTACTTTTTGCCAAGCGAAAAATTAATAATTTATGTATCTTAAATTGGATTTGGATGTAATCTTAGAGTTTGATGCGAGATACAGATTATAAAACAGAGAATTATAGGCACAACAATATTTTATTGGTGCAAAGAACCACGTGAATTGTTAAAATTAATATTATAGATTTATCAAAATTTAATAAGAATTTTATAATTTTATGCTTTTGTAAGTAAAAAAATGGGTGATTTAATATTTAATATTTTTATTTGCCAGGAGGATTTGGCATAGATTTCTCATGCAATGTCGACGATGTGGAAGGTGGCATTGCTAAAGTAGCAAAAGGATTGCTAGAACATGGAGTAACGTCCTTTTGCCCTACATTGGTTACGTCACCCACCGAGGTGTATCGCAAAATCTTACCGAGGATAAAGAAGCGAAATGGAGGTAGTCACGGCGCTGGTGTACTGGGCGTTCATGTAGAAGGACCATTTATTAGCCCAGTCAAGAAAGGTGCCCATCCTGAACATTGTATCAGAAAATTTGATCAGGTAATCATTTATCTGTTCTGAGTAAATTTACAGAATTTTTCAATGTATTGCTTAACTTACATATATAGGGATTTCCTAATAGGGATTTAAATCGGTCACTGATATGTATGGCGATCTAGACAATGTGCGTATGTTCACATTAGCACCTGAGATTCCAAATGCTACATCTGTTATTGAAGAGTTATGTAGAAGAAATATCAAAGTATCTCTTGGTAAGCTGAAGCTTTAGCCTGGGTCTACAATAGGTGTAATCTTTTTGTTCTAAGCTCTGAGTTATGACATTAATATGCTTTAAACTTTAAACTTTACAGCTGGGATCTGGTCAGCTCGCTTAAAGCTTAGGGATTACGACTTAAGACAGCATCAAAAACTTTTTTTTTTTTAATTAAAAAAGTCAGTTTAGAGCTTGGAGCAAAAGCTTAATATCTCAATGATAATACACTAAGGGCCGGTTGTGTTCCAACCTGTTGGTAAGCTAACCAATAGTTAAATCAGTGCCTATCTTTGTCTAATGTAAAGGATAAACAGGGACATATATATGATCTAACTATTAGTTAGCTTACCAACAGGTTGGAACAACCGGCCCTTATTATGCTATATTAAATGTAAAGATGTCTTATTTTGGAATTTTATATTTTAATTCTTATATATCGCGTATATTGAATCTTGCAGATTTAAAAATTTCTTTTCAACTCAATTTACGTGATATATTTCAGGACATTCTGTAGCAAATTTAAATGAAGGAGAAAAAGCAGTTATACATGGAGCGTCCTTTATCACTCATCTATTTAATGCCATGTTGCCTGTGAGTTGTAAAATACATTAGAGATTTATGGCCGGTATTCATAGTTATTTAAGACCGTCTTAAATTCAATCTTAAGATGTCATTTTTGAACCAATCACAGAGCCGTATTAGCGTCTTGAGACATTACTTAAGATGATCTTGAAGACTATGAAATACCGGCCTATAGTCGACTTATATATTTCACATATAGCATTTTTAAAAATTATAGTTCCATCATAGAGATCCAGGATTGGTTGGTCTCTTAACGTCCGACCAAATCCCGTCTGGAAGAATCATTTATTTTGGCATAATCGCCGACGGGATTCATACTCATCCTGCGGCGTTACGGATCGCTCATAGAACGCATCCCGAAGGTTCGCAGTTTATGTACCTATATTTATCTCATGATACGTTGTTATAATTTTAATAAAATTAAAATGTAAATGCTTACACAGGTCTTGTGCTTGTAACTGATGCGATATCAGCGTTGGGTCTGGAGGAGGGAATCCATCAACTGGGTCAGTTTAAAATAGAGATACGTAAAGGATGCGCATATATCGCCGAAACAAATACTCTGTGTGGTAGTATGGCTGAGCTTTCCGAATGTGTAAGACACTTTAAAGAAGCTACAGGTAAATTACATTATAATAATAAAATAATCGTGAAATATTTTATTTATTTGTTGATTGCATCATGTAGCATATACTTATATTTAATTTTTGCATCATATCTCTATTCAGTGTACTTATAACACTTAATGATGTAATCGCAGGTTGCACAGTAGTCGAGGCGTTAGAAGCGGCGACTTTACATCCCGCGAGAACCCTCGGTATCGATTCCTACAAAGGCGTTCTGAATTTCGGGGCCGATGCTGATTTTATATTGCTCGATGAGAAACTCGAGTTATTGTCAACATGGATTTCGGGAGTATGTGTTTATGACAAGAATATTAGCAGTATAAAACAATTTGATGCGTACATCTAAGTAGCATGAATTCGAATCGATTATCGTATAAAGCACACAACTCATTATTTTATGACTGGGCACTGTATGGAATGATAGTGACAGGCCCATGAGACATACTACTGTTACTGTTATAATAAAAAGCCTTAAACTTGTTCCAGAGAATAGCTTTTGTACGTTGTACTGAAATTTTTGTACATTTGTACTTGTAGTTTTTTACTTGAATAAATACTTATCATTTTATATAAAAGAAATATGAAATTGTTATGCGAATATATATAAAATTTAGAAATAATTATATTCCTTGATTTTTCAACGAATAATGATTTATATGAAACATATATTTGTAAAGATCACCTGCAATATTGTGCCATATATATGCAAAAAGTATATTTTACTAGATAATAAACATATATATATATATATATATATATATATATATATATATATATATCTTTTTTATATTGAATTGTATTATATTATATATATATATATATATATATATATACATACATATAACAATAAATTTATATGTTCTTTTTGTTTAAAGGCTTTCGTGTTCTTTCCCATCTCTAACTTTCCAATTTTAGATATTATGCCAATGTAACAACAGTGTATGTATATCACATTAAGGTGGTCCTTTCGCGGACCCAGTTAGTCAAGTAACAGTCCGTCATGAGGTAATTGAAAACAAACAGTGACAAACATTACACAACATCCCAATAATTATAATAATATAACATGATTTTACACGCACGATTTAATCGTATTTAATTATTTACTAATTAAAAAAATATTACAATAGTAGTGCGGTTGGACTCGATTTATGTTGTCAGGCATGACAGTACGAGTAAAACAATATGCGCGTGGATCCACTACTTATTTAACCTCATATATCAGAGCAAAACATTCGGCAAGCCCTTATTTTCAAGGTATGTACGAAATCCGGAAACTTCAGGGAATATTTTAAGACATGAATAATGTATTCATCTGAACGCTAAGTACATGTATTATTTGTTGAAATTGAAAACCTCGGCCGTGGCGATTTGCATCATTCTATCTTTCTCGTTCATTAGATGTAAACAAGGATAGAATGACAATGGCACGCTCCGCGAACGCACATTTAGAATGATTTATTTCTTGTAAAATGTCGGTAACCTTACTTGATTTTTCGTACACATGTCCCTTATTACTGTATATTTAACATATATAAAATTTAGGTACTTATCTAATACTTGTTCTCACGAAACAAAGAAGATATATTTATATAAAATTAATGATTGCGGTGTTGTCGCGCTATATTAAATGATTGATCTTAAAATCATATTTACATACTTAAAAATTGTTGTATTATACATGAAGCTTCTTTACGTATTAGTTGAAATGCGGAGAATTAAATGTCATGCAGTATTAGATTTTCTAAATAATATTGAAATTTTCAAAGTAATTATTTTTATTTCACTTAGCTTTGTTTTTGTTTCATAAA
This sequence comes from Temnothorax americanus, assembly GCF_048541705.1. NCBI lineage: Eukaryota > Metazoa > Arthropoda > Insecta > Hymenoptera > Formicidae > Temnothorax > Temnothorax americanus. Next base: position 1,263,968 of record NW_027509253.1, on the reverse strand, counting down.
AGTTCTAAAGAGAAATTGAGATACTTACAAAAAAAGAGCCATAAACGCTATACTTATCTGTTTTTCTTTAGCCTTGATTAATGAAATCACACCGCAGTTATTGTAATATTTTTAACATTAATTAAAGATAGAGAAAGATTCTCTTTTTCTACGTTTCTGTGCATGCATTCTCATATGAAGCTAAAATTAAATTCATTATATTGACTCATTGTTTATTACGATCCCCGAAAGCAAATGATTAATCCTTATCAATAATAGTTTAATTAGGGAGGTCTCTATACTTTTTGTGTCTTTACATTTTTTCAAGTGTCTGATCATCCGGAATCTTTTAACATCACTATGGAGTATGCGCCGATTCAACGCAAGATCCGCTTGCCACAACATCCCACAACAGAGACGGTCTCATACATCGAACCTCTGCACGTTATACTGTGTTCTGATGAAAAAATTACCCCTGAAGAGATGATAGTGACAGCCATTTGTTGGACACTAGGAACACGACCAACAAAGGTGCCCGTGCGCCAGGTGCACATGACACCTGAGCTAACAAAAGCACTAGAAATGACTACTAATATGATCCACTTTGATCAGATCCTAGTCTTTCTTGGCATGGCAGGACTGATGTCCATTGCCAAAAAGATCAGATCTGACTTCAATCCAAGTCATGATTATGTCATCAATAGATGGCAAGTTGTTTGTAATGCAAACAAAATAGAAAACATTTTTACATCGGGTGTTGTTTTGCAAAAACGATACCTGACCTTTATTAGAACATTAGAGATTTGGCAGGTTTGGATTGAATCGAGACCTGCACTCTCCAGAAGTCTCCTTGTTGCCGCCCTGGACCTTCCGGAAGAATCTCCTATGCTTGTGAAAACTGCGATGGCTGAAGTAAAAATAGAGATTAAATATTTTGGGATGGACAGGATACTAAAAATGGATGCCTTTGTGTCTTTACAAAATATAAATGTAAATAAAGCCATCTTCCTTTCGGATATCGCACAACAAGCTGCGGATCTCAGAAGAGCTATGGATGAGTTACGCACAAGATATGGAGATCGTTTCCCATATTTGGAAATTTACAGGCTCGAAGGAATAGATTGCCTTAATTATAGGAAATACCCAGACCTTTTCTATGCGGTTGTTGCGACCGAAGTTGCAAAAAAAGAGACAATTCCTGATAGCGTAAGGCATATTTTAATGGATTTACAGACTCGTACCGCCAAATATATCATAAATGATGAAGTAGAGAAAACGTTGAAATTCGAGATGCTTGATGAGGTAACTACCGCCAATCTCCGTTTCCTTAATATTGATCTGCGTCTTTTCTGTCAGCGTCGAGAAGAAAATGATAATGAAAACGAGATGAGATTAAATAAATGCAGAAACTTATTAACGTCTTATTGTACGATAATATAATATCAACTAATTGCGAGATATATCAGTTGCTTGAAATTTATAGGACAATCTCATAAGTATGAATAACAGAAAATGTATCAGCCAGAGCGATTATTATATAATTTTTGCATAAGTTCGATGGAAAGTAATGAGTGATGATAGGATGATTTTTGCGAAAGAGATATTATGTCTCCAAATTTATAGTAAGAATATTATCTTTTACATATAGATAAGATTTTCAGGAAATTTGAAATGCCATAAAGATATGATATATTAATAACATTATTTGGACAATTTTAGTATCAAATGCATTATAGTAGATTAAATTTTACTGTGCATTTTAATTAACGAACTCGTTGCTTAGATAAATATTTAAAAAAGAGAAATAAGTAAAATAGAACCATAACAAGTAAAGTAGTAATATTTTTAATACATGATACTTTAATTTAAACTTTTTCATGGCGTTTTTATTTCATGGACGATGAAAATCGGAATAAGATATTTATGTATTCTATACATGTTTATGTCAGATGAGAAAATATTAGTACTTATCATTTTACATTAAACGCTTCATTAAGAAAAAACGATTGTTTACAGTGATTTTAATGTATTTAAGGCTGCGGTCCCCGATTAACGCTCACAGCATTGTAAGCATCATTTTGTTTTTCGTTGCTCATCGAATACCAAACGAAGATAGAGCGATACTTTCACCGCTGTGAGCGTGAATCGGATCGCAGCCTAAATTTCCTTGCTTTATATATAGCACAACAGTTCTGCCTAAGCATAATATATATTTCTTTATTCTGTCGATGTATTTTTTCTACGGAATTAGTAATAATAAAGCGAAGAAACAAAAAAAGAAAAGAAAAAATAAAACTTATTGCCTATCTCTAAGATTCGTTAATTGATTGTGTCAGGTAATGGAAAAGAATGCGTCTTATTGTTAGTCGATAAATTGCCAGTTGTCACTAATTGATGAATTAATAAACTGCGTCCTTTAAATTACAAATGTACGGTGAATGCCTGATGCCAAATGTGTGCGCCGGGGGAATGTCGAGAAGCACCTGAAATACAATAGTGATTACATCAATTAATTATATTAATTGTCATTGTATTACGTTATATACTATTGAATATATCGTTACGTTATATCTTTGAATTCAAACAATGTGTTACTAGAACTATATATACTCTATGTATTATGTATGTTTTATATTATATCTATTATATTTTACGTATATTTTATTTTTTTTGTATACATTTTGAAATTTGTTTTTACTTAGTTTTGCATACCTTTTCCGGACAGTGTGCTCCTGGTCCTGGGATCTGCGAGTGATCGTCAGGCAGCGGAAAACGCGCGCTTATGCTGTACGCTGGGCTCTTCGCTCTGGTCGTGTCCGGTTTAATTGTCTCGTATGCACCCGGCCCGGGCACGAGGACACGATCGTCCGTAAAGACCTTTTGCCTACTGGATATAGAATAGGCGGGTGCCGCTTTCTTGTTACCCTCCTTAGTTCCGCCGAGAGCGGAGGGGATGTTATAGATATTGGGCGCTGAAATTTGATCGATCTATTTTCTCAGAATTTAACATATTGTTTTTTTTATTACATTATTTCATACGTAATCTCATTCACCATTTACGTCGTATTCTTTCTTTTTCTCTCGCATTTTTTTGTAATATTGTTTGTAAGATATCTTCATGTAAAATTACATCTCTGACGAAGGTTTGCATCTTATTAAATATTTCACGAGGTGTAAGGTGTGCGAATAAAAATTATCAAGGAAGCGATACAAAATTATTAATTACAGCGAACTACTGTGTGAAGAACTGATCTTTGCAATTCTGTATTCTATATGCATATGTCAATGCACGCGAATAAAATTGCTTCTACGTAACGTACTTTAACATGCAATATCATATTTATCGTAGATCGAATTGATTATTTACCTGGAATGTTGTTTGGTCTGCTCGCGGGTGGTCTGAGACCGAAAGTAAATTGCAACGCTTTCTCAAACAAAAGCATTGCCTTTTCTGGGCTGTACTCGCCAGGACCTACAATATTAATCGAAAGATAAAATAAATTATAGATTGATAAATTATAAGAATATATTTCAAGTTAGTATATTAATGCAAGAAAGTAATTAGGAATGACAGTAATAGAACCCACCTGGTACAGTGTTCCTCTCGTACATCTCGGTTTTAACGCCGAAACTATATTGCGGCGACTTAGACATGTTTATTTTCTCGGGACAGTATGTACCGGGAGCTGCAAAATGAATTGTAAAATGCTTCTGTATATTCTCGAAAAGTATTAATTCCGGTTATCACACTTATTCCGTGCATAAAGACTACTAGGCACCATACTAGTACTATGACATATATTTAAAGGACAAAAACGACATGTAATATAATCACACATTTATTACATTTATATACACATATATCCATAACACATGTTTATTACAACAATCCCGCGTAAAATAAACCGCCGAATTAAAATGTTAAAAATTCGAAGCACAGCGACAGAATCCTAGTTTTCGGTACATCTATCTCATTTTTTCTACTTTCTTATACAGGCATTAATCTTAACAGTATTACGTACAGTTGTTTCTTCCGCAAACGGTTAGTGGGACAAGGTCGAAGAAGCATTTTAATATGACATGCCTACTTTAGATTCGCACATCAATAATTCATGTATAAGACTTCACGATAAACCCCAAGTCAGAAAAAAATGTAACATTAACATTTCCGTTAATTTCCTCCTTCACCAATTACCTGGTGTGTCGCTAGGCTTATATAAGCAGGGCTTTCTATTACCGAAACTAAAATAAGGTTTATGTTCCAAATGTTGAGCTTTTTCTGGATTGTAGCTATCAGGGCCTACCGAAGCAATCAGAAATTAATATTTTTCGTACCAATTATTAAATTCTCATTCATATTACATTTTATTAGATCCATTAGTTTTGTTTTGTTAACTCACACCATTACCTGGTGTATCGCGGAACTTGTGTAGGGGTTTTCTATTACCGAAACTGAAATATGGTTTATGCTCCAGATTTAGAGCTTTCTCTGGAGTGTAATCGGCTGGGCCTACCAAAAGCAATCAGAAAATCATATCGTTTATTATCGTCTTTTCCACGTGTCTTTTACGCGCATTAGCCCGCTCAGAAAACGCGAATCGCTAAAGACGCAATGTTAATCCACACCGAGTTAATCCACACCGTTACCTGGTGTATCTCTAGGTTTATCCAAAGATTTCCTATCACCAAAACTGTAATAAGGTTTATGTTCCAGATTTAGAGCTTTCTCTGGTTTGTAATCAGCTGGGCCTATAGGCGAGGCAATCATAAATTAATATCGTCTATAATTATTCATTAAATTTTTTTTCTTCGCATGTTATTAGTATGTCAAAGAAATGTGTCTCGATTAAAGTTTATCGAGGTGACATGGTATTCACCTGGATTGTCGTTTAATTTTTCCGGCATCCCTTTTCCGGCCAAACTGTACTGCGGCCCCTTGTCTAAATTCACCTTCTCCGGGCTGTATGTGCCAGGTGCTACAACAAAAAATAAACACCAACAATGAAAAGTGTCATAATTGCATTTCAAAAAAATAACGTCTAAAACGTACCAGGAACATCGTTAGCTTTCGGAACGGATCCTTTGCCAGTCAAACTGTATTGTGGCCCTTTGTCCAAATTTATTTTTTCTGGACTGTAGGCGCCAGGTGCTACATAAATAATAAAATATATAGAATACAGTATAAATAATAAATTAATCAATCAATTACCTGGCGTATCGCTGGGCTTGTCCAGAGGAGTTCTAAGTCCAAAACTGTATTTCGGTGTAGTATCCAATTTTACCTTCTCGGGCGAATACGCGCCAGGCGCTAAACGTTTTATATATAATATCATATTAATATTATATTTAAAAACTATACGTATTTTTTTTTATGAGCAGTTTTACGTACCTGGTGTATCGGTGGGTTTCTCCGCAGACCCTTTGCCAGTTAAACTATACTGTGGCCCTTTATCCAAATTTACTTTCTCCGGACTGTAAGCTCCAGGTGCTGCGAAATAAAAGTGAACGCACGCGATCAAGAATCTATTTTTTTCTGCACAAACAGAATCTTAATTACCTGGCGTATCACTGGGTTTATTCGGAGCATGTCTAATTCCGAAACTATATTGCGGCGTATTATCCAGTCTTACTTTTTCCGGAGAATACGCTCCGGGCGCTGAAAACCGTATTATTATGTTATTATATCTGCAAACAATTTATTTTTGAGATTTTGTAATTTTTACGTACCTGGCGTATCCGCAGGCTTTTCAGCCGGTCCTTTACCAGTCAAACTGTACTGCGGCCCTTTGTCCAAATTCACTTTTTCCGGGCTGTAAGTACCCGGTGCTGTAAGATAAAAATAAATATGTGCGATAATTGTAACAATCGTGCGCAATACTCTATTGTAAAATAATTATATATAAATATGTATATATTACCTGGTGTGTCACTGGATTTATCCGGTGCGTGCTTAATCCCAAAACTATATTGCGGCGTATTATCCAGTCTTACTTTTTCCGGACAATACGCTCCAGGCGCTGAAAATCATATTATTATGTTATTATATCTACAAAACAATTTATTTTGGAGCTTTTTCAATTTTTACATACCTGGCGTATCCGCAGGTTTTTCAGCGGGTCCTTTACCAGTCAAACTGTACTGCGGCCCTTTGTCCAAATTCACTTTTTCCGGGCTGTAAGTACCTGGTGCTGCAAGATAAAAATGAATATGTGGAATAATAGTAACAATCGTGCGCAATACTGCTGCAAACTAATTATATATACGTATATATATACATATTACCTGGTGTGTCACTAGATTTATCCGGAGCATGTTTAATGCCGAAACTATATCGCGGCGTGTTATCTAATCTTACTTTTTCCGGAGAATACGCTCCAGGAGCTGAAAATCGTTTTAGCATATTATTATATCTACAAACAATTTGCTTTGGTGGTTTTTGCAGCTTTTACACACCTGGCGTATCCGTAAGCTTTTCGGCAGGACCTTTGCCAGTCAAACTGTACTGCGGCCCTTTATATAAATTCATTTTCTCTGGACTATATGTCCCAGGCGCTGCAAACGGCACACAAATATATAATAAATGTACAATAGCAGTTTACGTATTATTAATGACGTGCTTTAATTATACCTGGTGTATCGCTGGGTTTCTCCAAAGGAGGTCTGATTCCGAAACTATATTGCGGTATGGTGTCCAATCTAAATTTCTCGGGACAATACGTTCCGGGCGCTGAAAATAAAGTTGAAAAAAATAAGAAAAAAAGTTAAAATACACTTTGACCCGTTTCCACTTTTTTTGATAGCCCAGTTTTCTCCGCACGAGCCCCACTCGTGCGGGGAGTGCAGTTTGGAATATAAAAATTTCTGTGATCAAGACTCGAACCCGGTTCCTCATCAGGATTACGAGTCTGGCGCTTTACCACAAGACCACACTGCCACTCATGGTTGACACGTTTTTAATAGTTATTTGTGCAACAAGTGTTGGAAGATGAAAATTCACGCACGTGTTGCATATCCTATTTTATGTTGCAAGTGCGTGGAAAGTGGCCTATCACGCGCGCGTCGCGTGCGTAATGGGCCACTTTTCATGCACGTGTTACATAAACTTTATTTAAGGCGGAATTACGATGAACTTAACGTAACGGAACGCGACGCGACGCGAAGTAAGGTGAAACCTAAACACATTGTTTTTATATGCGGCTGATTACGATCGACTTTACGTAACGTGACGTGAAGTATTAAAAAACAATGTGTTTAGGTTTCACGTTACTTCGCGTCCCGTCGCGTTCCGTTACGTTAAGTTCATTGTAATCCCGCCTTAATTTTTGTGCCACAAATTACGATTTGCATATAAAGTTTATGCCTAACAAATAACAATAAATCACGCAGCTTTATCATACCTGGAGTATCGGCGAGTTTCTCGGCTGGTCCCTTGCCACTCAAGCTGTATTGAGGCCCTTTATTCAAGTTCACCTTTTCGGGACTATATGTACCGGGCGCTAAAATAAAAAAAAAAATACACATTCGACAGAGACACTTTCTCTCTATGATAAATGATTCATTGTGCATACTGCATACCTGGCGTGTCGCTCGGCTTCTCCACAGCGGGCCTTAATCCAAAACTGAATTGCGGTGATGGATCTAATTTCACTTTTTCGGGACAATACGCACCAGGCGCTATCAAAAAAAAAAATCACCGCGGTTTTTTTTTTAAATCATGACTGCTTATCGGAAACAGATATACGAATCTTCACATACCTGGTGTTCCATTGCACTTCTCGATTCGGCTTTTGCCGGTTAAACTGTATTGCGGACCCTTGTCCAAATTCACTTTCTCTGGACTGTATGTACCAGGCGCTACATTGGAAAAGAAGAAGGGACACATTATAAAATAGACAAGAGTGTTTTTAACACACCGTACACATAAAGAAATTAGAAATAAAATGTCTGTTTTTCTCTTCAAAATTTCAAGACGAGAGAGCATCGTATCGTCTATTAATTACTTCTTACTGGTATTCTCCAATCTCATAAAACTACTTTTATTATAAAAATAAAATAAAATAAAATTAACAATAATAAGTGAAATTGGACCGATATAAATCTTAAAATTCGATAGCTAAAATGTCATCTTCGGTCGGGCTGGATCTTGATAGCTCAATAATATATTTTTGTGTGAATTTTTGTATTTTTTCTGTGTAAATTTTTATACTTTTTCCAACTTACAAAAATTGTTTTATCGAACTAGATTATTTTATATCGAGCTTGAAACACAATTTTTTGTTGGAACAGTAAATCCACATATTTTTAAATCGATAATTGATTTACATTTTGATGCTAATATAAGCATCTTTTTTAATTATCGTAAATAATATATTTTGAAAAGTATCACCCTAGCTAGGGTTTAAACTTGGACCTTTCAGAAGTATTATTATTAGGCTACCAAGATCCAGCCCGAGCAGGATGGCACTTTCTTTATTTAATTAAAATAAAATTATACGAGAGAGTGAGAGAGAGAGAGAGAGAGAGAGAGAGAGAGAGAGAGAGAGAGAGAGAGAGAGAGAGAGAGAAAGAGAGACTCGCTATGACGAACAAAAATAATGAAATTTCTTCAAAACCTCCACAGATCTATGTACGTGCTCACTTGTCTCTATCTGAGACTGGAGTCTTAATGGAATTTTAATTTAATTTTTCATCTTTTAAAATGTTTCGTTTTGTATTATACCTGGCGTATCGCTCGGCTTATCGAGCGGCGTTTTAAATCCGAACGTGAACTGCGGTGCGCCGTCCAGCCTCGTTTTTTCGGGACGATAAGTACCTGGAGCTAGACACTTGTCGATAAATTTTACACGTTCCACGGTGTACCAGCGCATTTTCTATTTGCATCACTGACAAGTCGCTTAATGGATTAACACACGTGAAGGGACGATATTAACGGTGTGAGATACGTACGGGAATTCAACATATATCGCGAGACATGCAACAATAATACTTTACGGCGATAAGCGACACTACGCTATCAATTTTATACGTATAGGTATGCGGCTACGTGTCAGCTATCAATTTAGCGCGCATTGCATATCTCTAAATATCGAATTACGAGAATATTACTCTTTGTTTACATCGTTTGATCTACTACATTAATCGATCTATATTATTCGCACACAATTACTTTTAACTACATTCTAAACGCCACACGTGCATAGTTAATTGCTGTGGATTTTAAGGATATGAAATTAACTACTCAGAGGCATAAGGTGGAATACTGACAATGAAGAAAAAAAAATGTTGTTACTCCAACGATTTTGTAATCATAATACCACTTTGAGAAATTTACAGTGCTTAAAAATCTGAAATTTATTAGCAGTTTGTTTTGCTATGGATTACGTGAACGTGAGCCCTAATGCTTCTATGTTTAAAGAAACCACGTTTTTGTACCTAAGCGTTAATTCTTCGGTGATAATAGCTTTGAATAATCGACTTTTGATGCGATTAATCCTCAAACGAAGTCCCATAGCTAATCGCCAATTTATATAGTTGCGGTGGCATCGATTTTCCTAAACATTATTGCATCGATATATAATAATATAATATGATACATTTCTCCTATATATACGATTTATGTGATTCATTAATTATTAAGAAAATTTTTCGAATATTTAGAGCTCTGAAAAATAATCCATCAATATATATATATATATATATATATATATATAAAGATAAATACTCTTCGTGTAATCGAAACAAGATAATTATTTCAAATGGATGAAAACAAATGACATTCAGTAATTATCACACACGCGATATTAGATAATGCAATTTGAAATGCATTTTTATTTTGTTATGACACATGTTAGATTCCGTTATACGACATTGCGATCAACATGCTAAATTTCCTGCAGCGTTCTCTTCAGCCATATGTATTATGTCATTGAATCCTGCGCAACTTTCTTATTATTTTGCCAAGAATTGCTATTAGCACACGAAATACTCAGATCGCGGCTACATGTATTTAATTGACTATATAATTACCGGACATATAGCTTTCCAACACAGCTTTTACCCCGAAAGTGAACGCTGCTGCTCTGCAGAGATTCACGATTTCAGCGCGATAATCGCTCGGTGCTATGATCGAGATGCAATATTTACACATGTTTTCGTACTTTTGTTGTAGATCGATATTATAACAAATATAATAAGAGTATACGACGTAAGTGGTGCTTTCAATTATCCGTTTGTAACAAGATTTCTCAGAAACGGCAATTAAAATTTTTTATCGACAATACCTTTGTGATAATTTGCGTGCAGTTATTTTACAGACTATCTGATTAATCAAGTATATATACGGAATTTATTATAAGTTCCGTATAATGTACGTTATTGTAATAGATTAGAGGATAATATACGTATTTATTCTCTATACACATCACACACAGTCTAGAAACCTTTTCTCTCTGGCGAGAGAGTAATTACCGTAGACTATCTGTAGATTAACAGTTATATTTTAGGATATTTACAGACTATACTGTAATAGTTACAATGGATTAGGTCTACCGTGGTAGTCACTGCAGACGAGCTATGTCTGTAATTATAACGTAGTCTCTAAAGGGGTTGTAATTTAGCAAAGCTTTAAACTTTTTCAATAAAAAATAAGAATTATCATATGTGCATATTCAAAATAAAATCACATGAGACTAATAACGCATCTTCGCATAAAAAGATATAGGTACTTTTTAAAATGAATTAACTCTCTGTAATAAAAAACATTCATACAGCCGTAATATTCTTCCGGCTTTACGTCGCGCACCATTTCCAAGTTTTTATGTAGATTGTTGGTCAATTAAAATCTATAAATTATATTGTGTAGATTTTTAAACTTACCAGGTGTACAGCTGACCTTCTCGATTTGTGTTTTAACGCCGAAGGAATATTTCGGCGAGCTATCCGCCGTTTGCGGATTGTAATCGCCTGGTGCTGGAGTAATTTCCGCTTTTGTCGATTTCGTTCGACCGTACAGCGACACGGCAGGTGCGGCATCCTTTCCTACAAGATTTTTAAGTTATTATTGCTGTGTCATTTGTTATTTATTATTAATTAATTAACGTAAATTTAATTTGTGCGTTAAAAAAGAGAAAGGGAAAAGGAAAGGTACTTATAGTACGATATTCTTTATACATTGAATATTATTCAGTTATCAACATTTTTTTAGTAATTATTTTGGTTGATAATTAATACGCAGCATTGTGTCTTTTATTAGAACTCATTAAAAAACCTTGATTTTAAATAAATAAATATTCTCAAAAACTAACCGGTAAAAAAATCTAAAAAGATGTAGAAATGAAGAAAAATATTAATGGAAAATTACTGGGTGATTTGATAAATTAAAGTACATTATTATCCAAAGCAGGTCGAGTCTGAAGAAGTTGTATATACACGTATCGATCGTGCCGGTTCTATTCAAGCCCGAAGCGAAGGAATTTCGTGAACACGGGCCGTTAAAATGTATCATTCTTATGGAATATCGGCGGTTTGGAGTTTGGTCGATATCTCGGCCGAAGGAACTTGCAAGTTCGCGAAGCAATCACGCATTCATAAGCTTTCGCTTAATACTTTGATGTTATTAACGTACTTCAACACGAAAAAGATAATAGCTATATCGCTTACTTGTTTACTTATTTTAAATAAATGTTCTAGTTAAATAATTTAAATAAAAATTCATTTGTTTACATACTATTTAAATTATTTAAATAGTGTGTATCTAATTGTTAACAATTTTTTTGGGAAAAGTTTTCGGTAAAATTTTAGATAAGTATTTTGTTCATGTTCATCCAATTTTGTTTGTATCATACATTTACCTTTTGCGCTAAGCCCAGAGACATTATATTGCCCAGGACCAGGTCCAGCGCTATTATTTTTCGTTGCATGTCTGAAAAATTTGCAATATGTGAGACCGCATGTAAAATTAAGTTACACATTGCTTCTTTAAAGTATAGAAAATCATAAAGCGTACTTTAGAACTGTGAGACAAACCGACGAACAACTCCGTTTTCTTAAATATATACTGCAGGATTGTACAGTATTTTCACAGTATTAAAATTTATGAAACAATTTAAATTGACAAATTAAATTTAAATGTAAAATTCATACTTAAATTATCAGTTTTACCTGCTGCCGAAGGAGAATGCTGGTGCCCTTTCTCGTTTGGAATCTGTAACTGTTTTTCCTACGAATATTACAAAGTATTTCTGTATGATAAAGCATTATGTCGTATAATTATTATCACGGGAGATCTGATAAATACTTATTAACTTAAACAAAAAATCGTAAAAAGTCACAAGGCAACATTATTATTACATTATTATTGCGGAAGTACGGTTGTTGTTCCGTCAATTATGAAACGCCGTCGTTGCGTGCAGCTCGTAAATCATAAATACATAATGATCGCGATTGCAATCATGCAGATGACGGTTGTAACGATATGCTAATTAATAAGTGCAACTGCGTCTCAGAAATTTTGTCGACAAATTAATTCCCACAATAAAAAAATCGTTCTTGTCATGTTTTTGAACAAGAAGGCTATAAATTACCGTCAAAAGTTATGTAAAACTAATAAATGTAATTATGAATTTGAAAAATTTGTTTAAACATCCAATTATCAAGCGTTCTCAAAAGATTAACGATATCTCAAATGAATAGCTTTAATAAATAAGTGTGAAGAATAAGAGAATTTATATATGATTATACACTTTGAATATAATTATACAAAATCAATTCTACAAAGTATTTGAACTGTATGAAAAGTGTAATTATAAATATGATAGAAAAGACAAAATAAGATATAATAAATTTTTAATTATTATACAATTATAAATTAAAGTAAAGCACACGTACAGAGAGAGTTTTTTTAATAAAACTAATTTAATGATTATTTATTAATAATACTAGTTAATAGTTACTATATATATTTCTGTGAAAAGTAGATATAATTTAAATACCTATTAATGGTGGTAGAGTTACGCAGGCCGGTCCCGGGCTGCTGTATTCGGCGGCAATCGGACCTCGTCTTTTCGTAGGCGTCCAAGGTCTCTGTGTCATCCCGACCATGTTGCCCGTAGGAGAGTGTGTGGTTACTTTTCCTCTGTCAAAATTTAAAATATGATCGCTCGCCTTACAATTGTGACGAGAAAGGAATAGTCTATAAATGTAGGAAGGTATAATTGCATTAATCATAAAAAATAATTGTTCTACAATATAAGAATGGGTTAAATGTGATTTTTGCACGCAGATATTTTCAACGTGCTTTTGGCTTTTCAAAAATATCATCTTCGAGAAACCTGAGCTCTATAATGGAGATTTTCTATTTTTCGAGCGCATGTGGATATTTTAAATGCATCCGGTAACTAAAACGCGCGTCTGTATTTTCAATACGAACTTCTCGAACAAACGGGACTCTTTCTGGAGTGGACAGAGTGAAACGCGTGTACACACGGCGTCCATGAATTATGCAATGAAGGCGACCTCGAAGTCTCGGGGGCACGCACAGAGACGACTCATGGCAAACCATATAAGAGCATGTCCATGATGGGCATTCGCGGCGATCGCCCACCGCGCCCGAGTTCTGGTCCGAAGCAGAGAGTGAGAGCTTTAAAAGTGCCCAAATATACGGTGGCCGATGACGATGATGATGATGACTCATGATACTTACTTATGATGCAAAGTAGCGTGTTTATACATGCCAATCATTGATAAAGTGCATCACTGTACGCTCCTCTACTAAACTTTGAAAAGATTCGAGCAACTTACAATTTTATTGTGCCATGCTCTTCAAGTTTCCCGTTGGAATCTCTCCAAACTTTTGTCCTCTTTGGGATAACTTTTTACATTTCAAAGTAATTTATTTTTATTCAATTTTGGGTCTAAAGGCTCCGGATCTAATACTTTTTCTAAGATTATATATAAAATTTAACATTTTCAGAAGTAACATTATATATTGTTATGTTCTTCTCAGCATTGCAAAATTAATACAAAAAAGATCAGACATTTTAATTATAAATGTTAATAATAATAATAAATATTAATAAATAAAATGATAATAATATATTTTATCTTAACATAAATAGATATTTTTTTATTTTCAAAACCCTCTCTCTCTCATAATGCTAAAAATGCATATAATTTGCACGCGCATAGCGGCGTTGTTCGTATTAGATCATATCCAGATCTTACATGACCAATGAAAAAAATTCGAAGAATACTACGAAGTTAAATAAGCGTCACCCACGATGAAATAATGTTTTATAATGACTGAGTCGTAATGATCACACATTCACACATGTCATGGCAGATGTGACCGAGTACATTATATACTTATACTTCTTATATCATCGAAAGGAAGGAAAAGACTAAAAAACGCAGAGAAATATCGTCTCGGAAAAAATGCAAAAGTATATCGTAAAATATTAAAGTATCTTTTACACATGACTCGCAGTCAAGTTTACACTCGTCTCGAAATTCTTCTTTTTTTTTTCGTTAATATTTATTACTCATTTATTATCATTAATTATTAATCGATAAGATTGAAACGTATACAATGAAGTCATTATGACGCAAAAATATTCATGAGAAATATAAATAACGTTGAGCGATATTATTTGTCTCTTTTCCATCATATGCTATATCTACCTAAATGACATCACACACATGTGGTATGTATATACTTATGGCAAAAACGCGATACTGTCGACTATATTCGCGTATATCCATATCGAGATGACACGCGGATACGTGTATACCGATATACGCGAGTACACGTGCGTATCCGTAGCATTTCATTATCCAAATACGGGAATGAAAGTAGAGTGGCAATCGATATATACAGACGATACAAACGTGTGTCGTGATGTCGCCAAAATTGGAGGGAGAGGTTGCGAAATATTCATCACAAACGCGAATCTTAGAAAGCGAACGCGATTCCTGCAAAGAAAAATCGTGTCTTTTCTTTTCGCGCCTCTTTATTATATATATCCCGCAATTTATATAAATAAATGATAATAAATAACAGATAGAATTAGCAGATAATAAATCAGATCTATACAAAAAAAATCAATTTTATTAATAAGTATACCAAATTATGATGAGTTAGTAGTGTTATTGGAAATAATAGTGAATAGTTATAAAAAGATAATTAAAAATAAAATAAATTGTTAAGTAAAATATATGTATCTGTTTTAAAATAATGTATGAGAAAGATAAACGTGGCAAATTGACGTTATTACCTTTGTTATAGTTCTAATATCAATCTAATAAAATGTAACGTTGTCACATGTTATTACTCTCGCAGACACCACACTAAATAATTATATCATATTCATTGACGATAATACATGTGATAAAAATACCTATTTTTATTATAGTTACGTTAAGCAGCTTTAAAGAGAAAATCTTTAAAAATTTGTTAGCACATTTTTATTTTTTATTTAAAAAAATATTTTTTTTTATCTAATTGATTATTTTAGTTATGTTGGAAACAAATAACCATTTTGAAATTTAATATATGTCATAATATAAGTCTATAAGTAATAACTAGCAGTTCTGTTAAGAATAACAATACTATGATAATATAGCAAATTTATATAGATAGATGTGCTTTCAATTAACACGACCACATTAAAGAATCTAAAAAAATTGATTTGATCGAAGACAGGGATATAATTTCATCAAATTCTTAAAAATTTTAAAACGCTTCTTTACTTCAATTCGGAATTCACTGAACAACAGCGAGCACGCGAGATCTCGATTCGCGACACTTAAACCGTGCGACAACTAATTGGCAGCGCGAGAACTGCATGCGGCGAGAGCCGTTTCTGTTCGAGACCCAAAGCTCTGAGCGCGTGTACTCCCGCGGCGAAGTCTAATCAGACAGAGTGTTCTTACATGAGAGAGTAATTTTCGAAATATCAATAAAGCACGGCTTGTACATAACAACTCAAGTCTCGAAGTAGACGGACAATGATGGATATATCGGCACCGAGTTGTTGTTAATCACGAATTTGAGATGTGACGTAGAGTCCGAAAAACTAAATGAAAATCCATAGCCTTTGTCGTTCGAACAGAATGTGTCGTTCGAGGAAACGTTCAAGAAGCAGAAATAATAACGAACTTTAAACGATACATGCTTTCTCGAACAATATATAACGTGATAAGATCACTCTTTCTCAGATATTGATGTCAACATTACGTTTTCACGATGAGGAAATTATTATGTATAATGTGTTCACATAATTACCGGTCATCGGAGTAAAAATGTTTGACTTTACAAGACAAATTTACTTACTCGATACCAGTAAAAAGTCCGCAAATAAGGCAAAATATCGTCAGCGAGAGACGAGAACAGCTGACGATGACGTTGATTCTCCTCGCGAGATAACGCTGGCTCGATCGCCGCCGGTCGTAGGAGAGATATATATACCTTCAACAACCGGTGCTGAACACAGACGTACTACACCTGAGACGCGTCGACTTACGACTGAGAAATAAACGTCACGGCATGTATGTACCTGTTTCCCGGATTCACGTTCCCCACCTTTTGCGGCTCGCGGTTTGGTTGGGAGAATCTGAAACGCAAGCGCCTGCGAGTTGCTTTTGCGGCTCGCGTGCAGAACTGGAGCAGAAATCGTCGCGAGTGACATATGAAGATTCTAATGCAGGAACAGAAATAAATCGGAATTCTGCAATAAATTAATTTATTGAATTTACAATAAACATTAATAAAAATTGTGTTTGACTCAAGTTTTTTTAAATTAAAAATAAAACTTATAAAAAATTAAAAATCTTATTTTTGCAAAAATCTTTATTCGGCATGTATGTTATAAATTAAATTATATATCAAATTTACGTATTTTAACAAATATGTATGTCCAACAAAAATGTATTCTTAAAAATGTATAGCTTTAAATCAAATATATTCAATCAATTTTAATTTTCAGTTACTTCAATTTATCTCAAATTAAAACTTTCATAATACAAGTAAAAAATTAAGATTTAGGACTCTGACACACATTCCATAGATATGCCTACAACATTGACATTTCTATCAATTTTATCAATTTTTTTTATCAACAAAGAAATAATTATTCTTATTTTCAATACAAGACAGCTTTAGAGCCACTTCGACCAAGCTCCGATTAATTTAATCATTGATCAGTCCACTGCTCATTAAGCGGATTGACAAATGCGATTGGTCATTTCCAATGGACTAATCAACGACTAAGTTAATCGGAGTTTTGGTCGAAGTGGCCCGTGCGAGATCTTCACGGAATATTTCTTTGTTACCGCCATCTATTACAATAGTCCAGTCAGCAGGTACTTATATCAGGAGAAAAATAATAGTCAGCAGTCAGCACCTTGCAAAGAACGAACAATTCATCTTAACACGCGACACTCACGTATAATAAGTTACTGGTTTTTAACTCTGTTATCCGTTATGGCGTGAGCTCCTAATTTTAGCTGATTTTTTTTCCGATCGTCAGGTTGACGAGGCCAAGGAGATTGGGCACGTCGGGGTGTGTGGGTTGCGAAATCACGTATGACCAATAATGGAGATGGGAGAGGATTAATATTTTTATATTTAAATTCTATGGCCAAACTTTTTCAATATTATAATCCATTTCGCAAATGATAAATAGGAAAATTGGATATTTCAGTCGTCTCTTTAGAAGGATAAATTCTGGATAAATTCGAAGAAAGGAATCTCTTGAATTTATATAGGAAGAAATTCGAGAGAAATTATTTCATACTTCCACACTTAAAATTTTATATTTTAATAATTTAAAATCAACGTTTTTACTCATATAACTTGAGAATTATTAGTTTGATATGTATCTAATAAGAAACACATCTCAAACGTTGCATTAATAATTTACCATTAAAATTAATACTAAAAATTTGAATACATTATAGATATAATATATTGTGAACTAAAAGTAAAATTAAGAAATTACGAGTCTCGCTGACAATTACATTTTTAACGAGAACAAAAGTTCATCGAAATTGTATGAAATTTTCATCTCCTCTCACAGTTTACGTGACGTCGCGTTTGCGTGACGGCATCTTCTTTTTTTTGCTCGAGGTTCGTAATCCGTGAGGCTGAAGAATTTTTCATTCGTAACAGAACCGGTTGAGCATTATACACCAGCGTGAAAAGAGGCACTGCTGTGTCAGCAGTACGGCAAGGAAGGGAGAGGGCATTTGATCCTCTTCTCCCTCTCTTTCCTCGTCGCCGATGTTGCAGAACGGGTGGGTCAACATAGTGACTTGACAGCTAGTAAGATAGACATATTAAGTACGAGGTATTCTTAGTCATACGCATTATTAATCCCAAGTGTGCCTGTTGTTAATCCGCTTCGCGTAACGCAAAAAGTATAAATGCATGCGACATAGTCGCGAGTGTAAAGTGTTCAGCCGAGAGGATTCAGAATTCCATTTTATAAAGTAGAAATGCTAGTATGTTACAAAAGTGCGCGTCTCTTATATATTAAATATTGCATCAGTGTATTGTAACGTGATCGAGAGGAGGAAAAAACCTTCCTAGGTTTGTACTGTAACTGTCTATGAATATAGATTTATTATAGAGGATATTTTTTATTTTAATCAATCTACAAATAAATATTGTTAAAAATTATTAGTACTGTCAAAGAATATTTTAAAAGAAAGTTAAACAAAATTATATAGAAATATGTGACATTAATTAATCATGAATAATCGTAATCAATTAAGGTAATTATCGCACTTCTTGCATTTCTAATTCAATTATATGAAATTATAAAAAAGATTTACTTACAATTAAGGGGAGGCCACGACGTTCATATCCCCGATTTGGCTAAAATTTTACGCACTTTGAGAAAAAAACGACTTGAATATTTGCGATTTGAATATTTATTATTTTGATTTCCTACGGCTCGGGAGCTACGCGTTCTCTTTTTTTCTTCTTTCAAAGGGAGTGAGAAAGAAAGAGAGATTTATATATATATATATATATATATATATATATATATATATATTTCATACTTCTATTCTTTTTTTCAATCTTTTTCAAAAAGTGATCAATAGAGAATACTGGTTGGAAACGGTGTAGTAGAAAGAATGAGTAAATCAAGTACTGAAAAATAGAAAACTTATTTATTATTTATTGTTCACATGTGTGCACGCGATATTTATCACACTTATTGATCGTCAGAAGGCGGTGAATTATATAGTATGTATGTATGTATGTACATGAGTTCAGGATGATATTCATCGTAGAAACATGGGAAACAATACGTCATGAAGCATCGTGCGCATATCGTACAAAAGCTGTTTTTTTACAGACATAAGGATTTTTAAGAATGTCTCTCAATGGGGAAACATACTTCACTTAAGTTCATGAAAACATTTCTTTCATTGGAAAGTTTCGCAGCGAACCACGCGTAACGCAACATTTTCGAAAATATACTAATTCACCGCCTTCTGACAATCAATAAGTATAATTTGTATAATAAATATCGCGTGCACACATGTGAATAATAAATAATAAAGTTTTCTATTTTTCAATACTTGATTTACTCATCCTTTCTACTACACCTTTTCCAACCAGTATTCTCTACCGATCACTCTTTGAAAAGAATTGAAAAAAAGAATAGAAGTATGAAGTATATGAAAATCTCTCTTTCTTTCTCACTCCCTTTGAAAGAAGAAAAAAAGAACGCGTAGTTCCCGAGTCGTAGAAAATCAAAATAATAAATATTCAAATCGCTTTTTCTCGAAGACGCTTGAGAAGCGCGTCCTACGGCACGGCTTGGTCTATAAGAGTTTCTTTTTAAGCACTGCACGTACATACGTAAAATTTTAGCCAAATCGGGAATATGAACATCGTGATCTCCTCTTGTTAGTAAATAAATATTTTATCATATTTATATATATAATTATATGTATAGAAATAAATACCTATAGTAATCGAAAAATTAAAAATTACTTAGATAAAAATATTTGTATATGTGAAATCGGCCCTAAGCCGCCCAGTTTCATGCGTGGGTACGAGAGCTCTCATATATGTAACGGCCCTGATCGTGATCTCACCGTCACAATTTATCGGAGTGCCAATTAAGCGTCCCACCGTTATTTCGCCGGTTACACAATGGTTCTCGCCTGCACTGACGTTTCCATTTTTTCACTTGCCGCCGCTTTACAATAGAGCCAATCACCTCTGTCCAGTGAAATTCGAATCTCTGGATTGCGATTGGTCTCTTGGGTTGCCTATTATGTGTATACAATAAAAGTCCGGACGTCCGCTTCCTACGCTTAGAATTAATTCAGATTTGTAACATCAATTTGACAGAACAATTCTTTTCTCGATTAATGATTTAAAAAAACACAGCAACGGAACAATTTAAATAAATGCAACTAGTTTAATCGAGAGAAACGGGCTTCAGAGAATTCTACAGTCTTCGATTAACTTGATTCTCCGATTAAACTCACTCTTCATCTTTTTCTAACTGCCCCCCCCTTTATCTTTATTCATTAATGTAAATTAACTTTAATCTTGGTTTAATTTACTTTTTATCTCTCTTTAGTTTTAAGAATTAAAAAGAGATAAAACGTAAGTTAAACCGAGATTAAAGTTAATTTACATTGAAAGAAATAAACATTAGAAAGAGGCAAAGAGTGAGTTTAATTGGAAGATCAAGTTAATCGGAGACGGTGAAATCGGCCTTTACAAATGTAATGTAACAAGCGCCAGTGTTTCTCTATGTCTCGTTTTTGCCTTCTAGTCTTTTATATACACGCTTCCATAAAAAGATTCTCGCACATTGACGAAGAGCGAAAATTCGAGTTAACGAAGACTAAATTTACTTTTTTTTAAAGCAGACTGATGTGGACAAATTTAATAGCTTCTGCTATAGAATTTTATTTTCAATCAATCCTAAAAGAACGAAAGAATTAATTAATTATTTGATTCACGTAAATTTTACATAAATAATTTTCAAAATTGATTTTACATATTTCTTTATTTGTATACTAACTACATATTTTAAAACTCTTGAGATAGCTAGAATTAAAAATTTTAATAAATTTGTAAAAAAATTATTTAACTAAAAATTTAACTAAAAATATGATTTTTGTATATTACATTTTGTATATTAAATATTTCTCTTCTTATTTTTTAAAATTATGTATAAAATATAAATAAGACACACACACGCAAACGCGCGCGCACACACACACGCACAATATTCCCGATTTAAATGTTTATTTAAAAGTGTTTCCAATTGTTTGAATCTTTCGTTTTACGTGTTAGATGTTAGATAATTTATGAATATTCTAACTCAAATGTGTTTATTTCCAAAAATCTAAAAAACGAC
Source organism: Temnothorax americanus (assembly GCF_048541705.1). Classification (NCBI taxonomy): domain Eukaryota; kingdom Metazoa; phylum Arthropoda; class Insecta; order Hymenoptera; family Formicidae; genus Temnothorax; species Temnothorax americanus. The sequence goes on along the minus strand of NW_027509253.1, from coordinate 1,242,600 downwards.
ACTTAAGAAATAATTCACATTACTTGATCTATCAATATTTCTAATCATAGAAACATCGATTTATCTTCTTAAAAAAAAAGAAAATATTTAAATACTATATATTTATAATTTTTTTCTACATAAAATAATATCTTTCTAAAAAACAAGTCAAAATTCTAAGTTTACCGTTTTACCTTCAGATAATAAAATGGATCTCGAAGAGGACTCACTGCAGGAGCGCCTGTTAAATGTCTGCGAGCCTACTCCAAACAGCGCGCAAATATTTTACAAACTACTGTTGGATGCCTTACGGTCCAAGAACTTCCGTACTTTCAAAAATATCATAGAACATGATTCGAAGAGGCGGTCATCCATTCTAAACGTCAACTATGTATATCCAAACACGGAAGAAACGTGCCTAGACATAGCTAGTAAAAATGGTCTGACGGAGTTTGTAGAGTTTTTATTGCATCAAGGTGCGAAGCCTAACAGGGTGAATGAAGCGCACAATCGCGCCCCTATCCATTTCGCCACTGAAGGCGGCCACGTGGACACATTGTTGGCTTTGCTAGCGGAGCCGACGATAAATCCGAATATCGAAGCGGGACAGCAGACTGCCTTGCACATCGCGGTGAGAAAAAATGACCTAACATGCGCCGGTCTGCTGCTGGAGAAAGGCGCCAGCCCAAGCATTCCGAACAGCAAGGGCTTGACAGCCCTTCACTTGGCGGCGATGAAAGGCCAGCGCGATATGGTAGAACTGATACTAGAGAAAAGCCGACAGTGTCCTGACGTCGACACTTACAAAGATTACAATGACCAGACGACGCGAGAGGTGATTCAGCAGAGGCTGCCGGATATATCGTTGCCGTCCGAATGTGAAAACCGCGAGGTAAATGTGCACGATCTTAAGTACTACTTGATCGCCAACGACGAGACGAACTTTCTGAAAAGCATGGAGCTAGTCAAGACAGAGGTTCTTCACAGTGTGGACGAAGAGCTGTTGGAGATGACTGCGCAACGAGGTTTTCACAAAGCTGCGAATGGAATCTTGAAAAAACTTGAAGGAAGACAGTTCAGCGTAAAGAAAGCCGCGCAAGCGGCCGTTGAGCAGAGCGATCACGCTATTCTTCAGACGCTGCTGAAAGCGGAACCAAACGCGGCCAACAACCTGATTCTGAGCGCCTGTCAGGAACTGGGAATGCCGAGAAAACGAGGAGCCGACAATACACCTAATCGGCTGAAGTGTCTGGAGCTGATCCTGGAAGAAGAAAACGTGAATGTTCGTTGCAGCGACAGTAAGTATATTTATATCAATATTACAAATAATGGAACAAATGACACTTTCTAAATAATGTACAGATATCGAAATTATGTTCCGTTCTTCCAGACGTCTTCTCGCAAGCTTTACAAATTATTTTCTATTACAACACTTATCTGTTTTACAGATAAAGGCAACACTCCGCTACATTACGCCGCCAGCGCTGGCTGTCGAGAAGCGGTGACTTTACTTCTCAACCGAGGCAGCTACATCGGTCACATGAACAAGTTCAACGTACCGCCCATCGCGGATATCTCAGCGCACACGTTGTCGCGCTACTTCGACGACTGTTTGCAGACGCAGAGAGATCGGGCGAACGAGTACGCGATTGAATTTAACTATCGTTGCTTGATGCCGCACGACGACTTTCCGGAACGTGACAATGCTTACCGAGCGACTCGCGAAATGGAAGTGTTCAAGTACATCGCCGGTAACGGCAGTCTCAAACACCTGCTGAAACATCCGCTGCTCTCTTCTTTCCTCTATCTCAAGTGGCACAGAATACGGCACGTTTTATACGCAAATTTCGCGTTTTACGTGATTTTTTATTTGGTGCTGAACGCTTACGTCCTCAGCATGACTTACGACACTCAGATAGAAAATAGAACGCAAATTGATAACGACACGACTGATAGGCCTTTGGCAAGTACGTTGCGAATTGTCTGGTACCAAAACAACTCCCTACGGGCATTCACCACAGTGATGTTGTTGCTCTTCATTCTCCGAGAGGTTATCCAATTCGTCTCTTGCATTAGGAGTTATCTGACGAGTTTGAGAAACTGGTTAGAAGTCGCGTTGATCACGCTCACTATCGCCTTGCTGTGCGGCGCCGGAGTTCAAGTCGGCGCCGTGGTGATCCTGCTGTCGGCCTGGGAGCTGGTGATCCTGATCAGCCAGCATCCGCACTTGTCCACCGGCATCGAGATGTTCCGGACCGTTTCTTTCAATTTCATGCGTTTTTTATTTCCCTACCTGTTTCTCATCCTCGCATTCGCTCTGGCATTCTACACGCTCTTCAAAGACGGCAACGACACAAACTTTCCCGATCCCGGTCTCTCGCTCTTCAAAACTGTCATCATGCTCACTGGCGAGTTCGATGCCAGTGACATTCCGTTCATTTCACATCCCATTTGGAGCCACATTGTATTTATGCTGTTTGTTTTCTTCATCGCTATTGTGTTGTTCAATCTGCTTAATGGCTTGGCGGTCAGCGACACCGCTGAGATTCTATCTAAAGCCGAGTTGGTCGGACTTATTTCTCGAATACGTTTGATCACCTATATTGAACATGTGGCGGTTGGCGAGCCTTTCAGGCATTGCTCTTTTTGTAATTCGCGATTGCCGCGGTGGAACCCTTTCGGCTTCCTCGCTAAGAGAATTCTTATGTTTCCTTATTTTCTGAGGGATGGTAAGTTCAGTGTCAAGCCATGCGATAGCCTGGACGTTTATGATAACGATAGATATTACGAGAAATACGTTCGCAGTGAATCTGTAAAGCGCGACAAACAGTGGACCACCTTGAAAATGGATCCTGACATAATTAAACAAGCAAAACGTATTATTTATAATAAAAATCAATTGACGGATAATGAGAGAACCATGATTATGTTAAAGAAACTGCAGGAGAAATTGACGGCGGTGGAGATAACTTTAAATACTATAAAGTTTGCAGTTGAAAATTATAATATCGATAATACGATGGGATCTGTAAAAAAGAACTAATAAAAGTATTTCAATTTATTCTGCTATTTGAAACTTTTTGAGCTCATATGATAACATATTTTTAAGTCTACACACATATGTATAGATTTTGAATTTATAAATCAAATTAAAATAATATTGTTAACTATACTTATACTTTCTTTTATAATTGATATAACATAGCAAAATAGCGTGTAAATATGCTATGAAATTCATTGTCAGCAAACTCTTGAGCGAAGTAGTTTTCTTTTCTCTATAAATATTATATGTGCACGTGTGATAAATAAAAAAATATATAAAACATATATGTATATAATATTAATAATTAAAAAAGACATTTTTAAAATAATTGTTTTATTATCTATGTTTTGTAATTTATATAGTGTAATTAAATCTTTTGGCAATACTCACAAGTTACTTTATTTAAAAAAAAATACTGCTCTTCAATCAAATTTATAATGATAAAACATAAAAATGCCACTAAATTTATTTATAAAGAACAATACAATTATTCATATTTAATATTTAATAGAATAATAAATAAGTAATTTTAAATCGACTTTGACTGGCAATATATAACATCTCTTCGATGTGACCATTGAACAAACTATGAGCCAACTCGCTTTGTCAGATTCACACAGTACTTCTTCGGATCAATCGTTAAGACATTATTAATTTCGACCAACGCTTTTGGTCAGATGATGTAATTTCTGAATTAAATAATTTTATTTTATTGCGAAAAAATTCTGTTTATTATTTAATTCAGAAATTACATCATCTGACCAAAAGCGTTGGTCGAAATTAATAATGCCTTAACGATTGATCCAAAAAAGTGCTGTGTGAATCCGACAAAGCGAGTTGGCTCATAGTTTGTTCAAAATGGTCACATCGAAGAGATGTTATATATTGCCAGTCAAAATCGATTTAAAATTACTTATTTGTTATTCTATAGAATACATACTGGCGAAGAGAATTCATTATTCTGTTTAATATTTAAATTTATCTGTTTTGATATAAAAAAGGTAAAACCTTAAGAAATTCATAAAATTCTTGGTAACTTAAACATAAATTATTTCTTGTTATCAATATATTGCTTTTAAAATGCAAACTCAAAATGCAAACAAAGTTGAGTTTTTTTGGTTGCTCATACTTTGTTCATTGCAAAGAAAGAAGATTTATCATCACAATTTGGCATAATTTTTATAAAATATTTTTCAACGTGACTTTTTTTGTAAAAAAAACTTTTGTAAAAGAAACTTTTCTGCTGAAAGTGAGATGTCTAATCACATTTGTCATATTGGTCAATATGTATACCTATTATTATCCTAATCAGCAGATTAGACAGTGACATATATGTGCTATAAACAAGTTATTTTTATCTTTCCTCCTTTCAGTTTGAATTATCTACCTTATCATACATGCGACAGCAGCAGTCATCAGCCACGCAGTCGTCATTCACGCAGTCGTCCTTCGCGCAGTCGTCATTCGCGCAGTTTCACGAATGACGAAATTTATTGCATTGGATATATGAAAGTTCTTTCAACTCTCTATACATATATTAATTTAAAAAAGAGATATAAATATATAACGTAGATTTTTCGACTGTGATTTTGCTCCGAAAGAAATATTAATGTTATAAATTATACCCAGTAAACTTTATACTATACTGGAATTCTTGGCCGCTTACCGCAGCTACGAAGAGATAAAAGGTATAGGTAAGTTGTTTCTTTAAGTTCATTAAGTTAGTTTCTTTCTTTCTTCGTCTAGTAATTTCTGATTAGCCAATAATGTTTTTTAATCTTTTTAAACATCCGACTTTATTAACTTAATAAATTGTATTATAAGTATAAATATCATATATATTATATTAAAGCAAAGATAAATTCAAACACATAATATACATGCACAAAAAATTTAAATGTATACCTTACTTTCTAATTTGTAATTTACGCAATAACGCATATTAACAGAACATGGATTAAATCATGTTATAAAGAACATTGGTTTGTTTGTACAAGTTGTCAGTATATATTTTGACATACATAAGCAATTTTGAGGAATAAAATTAAATCTTTCAATATATTATATACATTTTTTAATACATTATTATAATTTTATCTATCTATGTGTTCTTTAATCTCATTTATTGTATATTTTCAATTGTTGGATTGTGTGTATGTATGTATATATATATATATATATATATATATATATATATATATATAAATTGACCGTAGAGTCTCAGAAATATTATTGTTTAATTTTCTATTTCAATAAAAATTTTATTTATTTATTTTATGTATTATATTACAAGTAATGAGAAATTTTAAGCAAATTTGCTCAATCTACTTTATCATACATAAAAGATTATATTAAAACGATTATTTTATATATTAATCTGTATTTTCTTCTATATATTTTTATTAATTACAGAAGTTGTGCGGAGCTTATAAATGTGATAATTTAAATGAGTTGTTGTCAGTTCGAATAATTATACGAGAGACTATATGTAATAGAAAAGAAGATACAGATAGTACTTTTCTTTTGTCTCAATCGGCCCGTTTTTTTTCCCATTTGAACAAGCATTTCAGTATATTAAAGAGTTCACTGGATACATTAGAGAAAATTGGTCTGAAAACGACTCGAATTGACATAAGAAAGAAAAAGATGCGAGTATAATTAACAATTAACTAAAGGTGTATATTCTCAACTTTATCATCTTCTTTTCTTTCCTAATCAAAAACATAAGCAAGCCTAGGTAAGTGTGTACATAGTGTGTAGGAGCGTGTAAATATAAATGTTTAAAAAGGCAAACAAAAAAAATATTATTAACCCTTATACAATATATATTCGCTTACGTGTAAGTTATCCGCGAATAATTTGGCAAGCCTTTTGATAGCTGAACCCTTAATTCAATCTGAAATAACTTTTTCTGGATTGTAAATGATTGATTAAGTCGTACAAAATCAGTTTTTCTTCTTTCAACACTATAAATTTAACTTAAAATTATTAACTATAATAATTAATCTAATTTTTAATATTTCTAATTTGCATTCGCGGTTCTCAAAATAATTTATGTTACACATCTTCAATATTTAATATTCCTATATTAATATTTATTTTTAAAATTCACAGTTTGTCACACACACAAGTTTTAATATTATAAGTTCAATTTCTTTCCAGACAACACATAATAGTCCTCAGAAACGAAGGTTCGTCAACTCACAGAAGATCTTCACCATCTCGAGGATTATCCACAACAGAGGAAAAAATTCCTCAGTCGAATATCTATTCTCCAATCAGCATGCAAGATGATCTTTACAAGCTTGAGTTAAACGCCGAACAATTTGAAGATTTCTCCTCTTTCAAAAATGCTATCAAAGATAATTTGAAGAAGCATCCACCTCTTCGAAGCATCTACATTAATCCCACACATTTGAAAGAAACATGTCTCGACATAGCCAGCAAGAATGGCTTAGCGGAGTTTGTGAATTTTCTGTTGCATAATGGCGCGATTCCCAATAAAATAAACGACGCGCAACATCGCGCTCCTATTCATTTCGCTACCGAAGGTAAACACGCAGACACGTTAGAAGCTTTATTAGAGCATTCGAAGATAAATCCGAATCTACAAGTTGAAGGCCGAACTGCCTTGCACATCGCAGTGGAGAATACCGATCTGACGTGTGCCCGTCTGTTACTCGAAAGAGGGGCTAGTGCCAATATTCCCGATAGCGAAGGTCGTACTGCTCTCCAGCTGGCAACGACGAGGAACCAATGGGACATGGTAGCGTTAATAGTACAGAAGTGTACACAATTTCTGAGCCTGGACGAATATGAAGCAAACGGTGATCAAACGTTACGAGAAGTGATTCAACAAACAATGCCGGAACTAGCATTACCATCGATACCTGAAGATACGCAAGAGGTACTCTTGCAAGATCTTAAGAACTACTTGAGCGTCAATGACGAGGAGAATTTTATGAAAAATATAATACTCCTCCGCAAAGAATTTCCTCACGAGATGGTCGAGGATTTATTAAAAATAGCAGCGGAACGAGGTTTTTACAAAGCTGCGATTGGAATCTTGAAAAAATTTGAAGGAAGACAATTCAGCGTAATGAAAGCCGCGCAAGCGGCCGTTGAGCAGAGCGATCAGGCTATTCTTCAGGCGCTGCTGAAAGTGGAACCAAATGCGGCCAACGACCTGATTCTGAGCGCCTGTCTGGAACTGGGATTGCCGGGAACACGAGGAGCCGGCTATACACCTGATCGGTTGAAGTGTCTGGAGCTGATTCTGGAAGAAGAAAACGTGAATGTTCGTTGCAGCGACAGTAAGTATATTTATATCAATATGACAAAGAATGGAACAAATGACACTTTCTAAATAACGGACAGATATCGAAATTATGTTCCGTACTTTCAGACGCGTCTTTTCGCAAGTTTTACAATTTTTTTTTTATTACGATACTTACTTGTGTTTTACAGATGAAGGCAACACTCCGCTACATTATGCCGCCAGCGGTGGCTGTCAAGAAGCGGTGACTTTATTTCTCAACCGAGGCAGCTACATCGGTCACATGAACAAGTTCAACGAACCGCCCATCGCGGATATCTCAGCGCACACGCTGTCGCGCTACTTCGACGACTGTTTGCAGTGTTTGCAGACGCGGAGAGATCGGGCGAACGAGTACGCGATTGAATTTAACTATCGTTGCTTGATGCCGCACGACGACTTTCCGGAAAGTGACAATGCTTACCGAGCAACTCGCGAAATGGAAGTGTTCAAGTACATCGCCGGCAACGGCAGTCTCAAACACCTGCTGAAACATCCGCTGCTTTCTTCTTTCCTCTATCTCAAGTGGCACAGAATACGGCACGTTTTATACGCAAATTTCGCTTTTTACGTGATTTTTTATTTGGTGTTGAACGCCTACATCCTCAGGAAGACTTACGACACTCAGATAGAAAATAAAACGCAAATTGATAACGACACGACTGATAGGCCTTTGGCAAGTACGTTGCGTATTGTCTGGTACCAAAACAACTCCTTACGGGCCTTCACCACAGTGATGTTGTTGCTCTTCATCCTCCGAGAGATTATCCAATTCGTCTCTTGCATTAAGAGTTATCTGACGAGTTTGAGAAACTGGCTAGAAGTCGCGTTGATCACGCTCACTATCGCCTTGCTGTGCGGCGCCGGAGTTCAAGTCGGCGCCGTGGTGATCCTGCTGTCGGCCTGGGAGCTGGTGATCCTGATCAGCCAGCATCCGCGCTTGTCCACCGGCATCGAGATGTTCCGAACCGTTTCTATCAATTATATGCGCTTTTTATTTCTTTACCTGTTTCTTATCCTCGCATTCGCTCTGGCATTCTATACGCTCTTCAAAGACGGCAACGACACAAAGTTTCCCGATCCCGGTTTCTCGCTTTTCAAAACTGTCATCATGCTCACTGGCGAGTTCGAGGCCAGTAACATTCCGTTCATTTCACATCCCATTTGGAGCCACATTGTATTTATGCTGTTTGTTTTCTTCATCGCTATTGTGTTGTTCAATCTGCTTAATGGCTTGGCGGTCACCGACACCGCTGAGATTCTATCTAAAGCCGAGTTGGTCGGACTTATTTCTCAAATACGTTTGATCACCTATATTGAACATGTGGCGGTTGGCGAGCCTTTCAGGCATTGCTCTTGTGGTAATTTGCGATTGCCGCGGTGGAACCCTTTCGGTTTCCTCGCTAAGAGAATTCTTATGTTTCCTTATTGCCTGAGGGACGGTAAGATCAGTGTCAAGCCATACGTTCGCAGAACGTATATCTCTGAATCTGTAAAGCGCGACAAACAGTGGACCACCTTGAAAATGGATCCTGACATAATTAAACAAGCAAAACGTATTATTTATAATAAAAATCAATTAACGGATAATGAGAGAACCATGATTATGTTAAAGAAACTGCAGGAGAAATTGACGGCGATAGAGATAACTTTGAATACTTAGAATACTATACAGTTTAAAGTTGAAAATAATATTATCGATAATACGATGGAATCTGTAAAAAAAAAAACTAAAAAAAAGTATTTATGTCACACGTGCGTGGAAAGTGGCCCATTCCGCGCGCGACGCGCGCGTGATAGACCACTTTCCACGCACTTGTAATATAAAATAGGGTGTGTAACACGTGCGTGAAGTTTAAAATTCACCGGGTGCGGTGATCGCACTTGCCTTCGGCTCGTGCGTCCACTCCGCACCCGTGAATTTCCATTTTCCCGCGCACTTGTTACACAAATAACTATTCAATTTATTCTGCTATTTGAAACTTTTTTAGCTCATATGATAACATTTTTTTAAGTTTTCATATGTATAGATTTTGATTTTATAAATCAAATTAAAATAATATTGTTAACTACTTATATTTTCTTTTATAATTGATATAACATAGCAAAATAGCGTGTAAATATGCTATGAAACTCATTGTCAGCAAACTCTTGAGCGAAGTAGTTTTCTTTTCTCTATAAATATTATATGTGCACGTGTGATAAATAAAAAAAGTATATAAAACATATATGTATATAATTAATATATTAAAAATACATTTTTAAGATAATTGTTTCATTATTTATGTTATGTAATTTATAATGTAATTAAATCTTTTGGCAATAATCACAAGTTGCTTTATTAAAAAAAAAAAAAAAAATACTGTTCTTAATAAAATTTGTAATAATAAAACATAAAAATACCACTAAATTTATTTATAAGGAACAATACAATTACTCATATTTAATATTTAAATCTATCTGTTTTGATGAGAAAGGTAAAGCCTTAAGGCCGTCCTCTACCTTCTCGGCTGTTTTTTTACGGCTTTTTCAATAATTTTTTACGGGCAAACCATCAAAATAATCAATCTCATTGTTTTTGCATAATCTTGATGAACATTTAAATAAGCTTTACAAATTTTTTAAAGTCAAAATATATAATAAAATAAAAGTTATAGTGGCCGACAGGAAGACATCAAGTAAAAGAGGGGCTTGACGGTGACCAAGATTGCGGCTGTTCTGCTTATCTGAAATCAAAAAACCAAACGGCGTTTTAATCTTCATATTTAAGACTAGCGATTGAACTAGAGTGAATTGTAAATTACAAAAATTGACTTTCTTATACACTTTTGAAAATTACATTCTATTTTTACTCATTTTTTATCAAGTTTTTCGCTCGTAGAAAAAAAACTATCGAAGCAATCACGATAATCCTAGTTCAATCGCTGGCTTATAACATATTAAAGATGCTGTATAAATTTCAACAAGATCTGTGCAGTAGTTTCTGAAATATCGTGGTCACCGTTTCGAAAAATGGTGTTTCGAGAAAAACGCGTTTGAAAGTTTGCGCATGTGATTTATACTGAAAGTTTCATCTCACCGTCAATCTGCTATGCCTGGACCATACAATAGGCCTTCCTCTTCTTCTTGGAAGTGCCACTTCTTCGCAACTGCCACAGCAAAACTGAACTAACCGACGCTTCACGGCGTCTCAGTCAATATTCGAAAACATCTGCTTGGCTTTCGGAGCAGCCCGGCGCGCGCTCTGTATACCTGCTCCGTTCCAGGGCCGTAACTTGTGAACCACTTCGAATATCGAAAAATCCTTTGGCACACATTTTCTACACATGTTGTAGATGTGATTTATGAAAAAAAAAAAATATTTTTTCGACCCGAGAAGGTAGAGGACGGCCTTAAGAAATTCATAGAATTGTTGGTAACTTAAATAGAAATTATTTCTTGTTATTAATGTATTGCTTTTAAAATGCAAACTCAAAATGCAAACAAAGTTGAGTTTTTTCGGTGGCTCATACTTCGTTCATTGCAAAGAAAGAAGATTTATTATCACAATTTAGCATAAATTATAAAGTATTTTTTAATGTAACTTTTTTTGTAAAAAAAAAACTTTTCTGCTGAAAGTGAGATGTCTAATGACATTTGTCATATTGGTCAATAATGTATACCTACCCTGATAACACAATCTGATAGTTCAGATACGTCCCGAAGAAGTGCACAAGAGTACAGTAAGGACTCGTTCAATCACAGATATTATGCACTTCTGTCGCAATTTTGGACTATATTGTGTTACCAGGATATCATCCTAATCAGCAACTTAGACAGTGACATATATGTGTTATAAACAAGTTATTTTTATCTTTTCCCCTTCCAGTTTGAATTATCATACTTTATCATACATTCCACAGCAGCAGTCATCATTGCAGTCACGCAGTTGTCATTCACGCAGTCTCACGCATGACGAAATTTATTGGAGTAAACTTTATACTCAACTGGAATTCTTGGCCGCTTACCGCAGCTACGAGATAAAAAGTAGGTAAGTTATTTTTTTAAGTTAATTAAGTTAGTTTCTTTCTTTCTTCGTCTAGTAATTTCTGATTAGCCAATAATTTTTTAAAATCTTTTTAAACATTGGATTTTATTAACTTAATAAATTGTATTATAAGTATGAATATCATATATATTATACTAAGGCAAAGATAAACTCAAACACATAATATATACATGCACAAAGAATTTAAAAATGTATATTTTACTTTCTAATTTGTAATTAAATCATGTTATAAAGAACATTGGTTTGTTTGTACAAGTTGTTGGTATATATTTTGACATACATAAGCATTTTTGAGAAATAAAATTAAATTTTTCAATATATTGTTATAAATGTTATATTTTATCTATTTATGTTCTCTAATCTTATTTATTGTATATTTTTAATTGTTGAGAATTGGTTATATGTATATTATATAAATTGATTGTAGAGTCTCAGAAATGTTATTGTTCTATTTTCTATTTTAATAAAAATTTTATTTATTTATTTTATTCTATTATATATTACAAGTGATGAGAAATTTTGAACAAATTTGCTCAATCTACCTTTATCATACATAAAAGATTATATTAAAACAATTATTTTTTTATTAATCTGTATTCTCTTCTAATATATTTTTATTAATTACAGAAGTTGTGCGGAGCTTATAAATATGATATTTTAAAGAAGTTGTTGTCAGTTCGAATAGTTATACGAGAGACTATATATAATAGAAAAGGAGGTACAGATAGTACTTTTCTTTGGTCTCAATCGGTCCGTTTTTTTCCCCATTTGAACAAGCATTTCAGTATAATAAAAAGTTCACTGGATACATAGAGAAAATTGGTCTGAAAGTTTTAGCGTGAACGAAAACGAAAACGACTCGAATTGTCATAAGAAGGAAAAGGATACAAGTATAATTAACAATTAACCAGAAGTATATCCTCAACTTTATCATCTTCTTTTCTTTCCTGATCAGAAACATAAGCAAGGTAAGTGTGTACATAGTGCGTAGGAGTGTGTAAATATAAATGTTTAAAAGGCAAACAAAAAAAATATTATTAACCCTTATACAATATATATTCGCTTACGTGTAAGTTATCCGCGAATATTTCGGCAAGCCTTTTGATAGCTGAACCCTTAATTCATTCTAAAATAACTTTTTCTGGATTGTAAATGATTGATTAAGTCGTAAAAAATCAGTTTTCCTTCTTTCAACACTATAAATTTAATTTAAAATTATTAACTGTAATAATTAATTTAATTTTTAATATTTTTATTTGCATTTGCGGTTCTCAAAATAATTTAACATTTATGTTACACTTCTTCAATTTAATATTCCTATATTAATATTTATTTTTAAAATTAACAGTTTGTCACACACACAAGTGTCGATATTATAAGTTCAATTTTTTTCCAGACAACATAATGGACTTCAGAGACGAAGGTTCGTCAACTCACAAAAGATCTTCACCATCTCGAAGATTATCCACAACAGAAGAAAAAGTTCCTCAGTTGAATATCTTTTCTTCAATCAGCATGCAAGATGATCTTTACAAGCTTGAGTTGAACGCCGAACAATTTGAAGATTTCTCCTCTTTCAAAAATGCTGTCAAGGATAATTTAAAGAAACATCCACCTCTTCAAAGTATCTACATTAATCCCACACATTTGAAAGAAACATGTCTCGACATAGCCAGCAAGAATGGTTTAACGGAGTTCGTGAATTTTCTGTTGCGTAATAGCGCGAATCCCAATAAAATAAACGACGCGCAACATCGCGCTCCTATTCATTTTGCTACCGAAGGTGGACACGCAGACACGTTAGAAGCTTTATTAGAGCATCCAAAGACAAATCCAAATCTACAAGTTGAAGGCCGAACTGCCTTGCACATCGCAGTGGAGAATACCGATCTGACGTGTGCCCGTCTGTTACTCGAAAGAGGGGCTAGTGCCAATATTCCCGATAGCGAAGGTCGTACTGCTCTCCAGCTGGCAACGACGACGAACCAATGGGACATGGTAGCGTTGATGGTACAGAAGTGTATACAATTTCTGAGCCTGGACGAATATGAAGCAAACGGTGATCAAACGTTACGAGAAGTGATTCAACAGACAATGCCGGAACTAGAATTACCACCGATACCTGAAGACACGCAAGAGGTACTCTTGCAAGATCTCAAGAACTACTTGAGCGTCAATGACGAGGAGAATTTTATGAAAAATATAATACTCCTCCACAAAGAATTTCCTCACGAGGTGGTCGAAGATTTATTAAAAATAGCAACGGAACGTGATTTTCACAAAGCTGTTAAGGCAATTAAAAAGCAATATACAGAGAAGTTCTATAGAAGCACGTTTATATTATCGGAAGCCATAAGCATAGCTTTTCGCGAGGGTTATTGCGATACTCTTCGTGAATTATTGGACATTGGATCATTGGAGCCTGAGGTAGCCAACGATTTGATTTTAAGCGCCTGCACGAAGTTGAAAATGCTGAAATTCGATGCTGCATCCAATCATCTCGAATGTCTAAAGTTAATTCTGGAGACGAGAGGAGTAAGTGTCCGTTTCCCTGACAGTAAGTATATTTCTGTCTTTAGATTTGGTTTTTTTTTCCGAACATCTCACAAAAATTTCTTCTTGTTATAAATTTTGATTTTATAGGTCAAGGCAATACGCCGTTGCATTATGCAGCTAGAGAAGGCTGTCGCGAAGCGATAACTCTGTTTCTCAAACATGGCAGTTGCATCGGTTACATGAATAGATTCAATGAACCACCGATAGCACAAATTCCGACGAACACGCTATTGGAGCACTTTGACAACTGTGTGCAGCTCAAGGATGAGTTTGAGTTAGAGTTTAATTATCGCTGTCTGATGCCACACGAAACTGGTACACTGACTTGCGAAATGGAAACATTTATGTATATTGCTCGTGATGAAAATCTCAAACATCTGCTAAGACATCCGTTACTCTCGTCTTTTCTCTATATCAAATGGTATGGAATACGGTATTTCTTGTATGCGAATTTTATCTTTTATTTTATCTTTTATTTATTGTTAAATGCCTACATCCTGTGTATGACTTACGACACGCGAAAGAAAAATGAAACGCAAATTGGTAACGATAGCTCTCATGTGGTTTCGGAAGATAGCGAGAAAACCGCTTCTTACAGCCTTTTCTGGGCCGTCATAGTGATGCTATCGCTCTTTATTTTCCGGGAGATCCTCCAATTGGTTTTCTGTCCTCGGCGCTATTTCACGGACTTGAGAAACTGGTTGCAGATCATGCTAATCACGTTAATCGTCATTGTGCTATGTAATGCGAGTATCGAGATCGGAACTATGGTGATCTTACTGTCCGCCTGGGAGCTGGTGAACCTGATCGGTCATCATCCGCGCATGTCCACCAGCGTCGAGATGTTTCGAACGGTCTCCTTCAATTTCATGCGCTTTCTCTCCCCATACTTGTTTCTTATCTTCGCATTTGCCCTGATTTTTTACACGTTCTTCAACGAAAACGAGAAATCACATTTCTCCGATCCCGCTTGCTCGTTTTTCCAAACCATTATTATGCTAACCGGCGAGTTCAACGCCGATGATATTCCATTTGATGATATTCCATTTTTTTCGCATCCCGTTTGGAGTCGCATCGCTTTCGTGCTATTTATTTTTCTCATCGCTATCGTGTTGCGTAATCTACTCAACGGCTTGGCAGTCAGTGATATCACCGAGATCTTGAGCACGGCTGAGTTGGTTGGTCTTATCTCCCGGATACGCCTAATTGCCTATTTCGAGAATATGATGATCGGCAATCCGTTTGAATTTAAATGCCTACGATGTAATCCTTTCAGCTTTCTCACCAAGGGAATATTTCTGTTTTCGGATGATATAGAAGACGGCATTATTCACTTCATGTATGGCCGCGACAATATGTATTACATGCATCAGAAATTCGGTGCTTTTAAAATAGATTCAAATATAATAAAAAATATTAAACAAACGACCTTAAATAAGAATCAAATGTCAAGCAAGAAAAGCATGATGATCACGTTGAAGAAGCTACAAGAAGAATTGACGGTGATCAAGGACACTTTAAATAATGCCCAAGTTTAAAACTTGACTTTATAAGATAATTTATTTTTTTTTACCGATAGCTTATTGTAAATTTAATTTTACATCCATCTCTTTCTGATTCCCTTCGTTTTTCATATTATACGGTTAATGATTATAAAATCTTAGCTTTTGTAATATATCTTACGTGATCATATCACTTTTACCTTCCTCTTAATTTTCTTTGACGATCGAAGGATGCCATGTCACATCCAAAGTGTACACAGAGGCTCTCGCTATGACCCGTAACTGCATTTTTTGTATTTTTCGTTATTTTTAATTTTTCCTCATTCTAAATTTGTTATTTTGGTTTATTTATTATCTTTATTTCTAGAGAATATAACCCCACAATTTATACATACAACTGTTATTATTTTATAAATAAAATTGTTACAGCCATGTGATATTAGATTTTTATGATAAAATTAAAAAATGTGTATATGTATATGTATATGCATACAAAATGGACCAAATAAAGTGTTAGAACTAAATAACTAATAGAACGGATCAATGAATTGTAAGTCAACGTTCTTATTAACCAATTTTGTCGACTGGAAATGAGCTATTACGCGAGCTAAAATTTATTTACCAGGAACCCCTTCCCCTCTGAAGGGCAGTAAAGATAAACTTAATTATTTTTTTAATGGCATTCCATCAAAATTTCAACGTGAGTCAATTTTACGCAAAAAAATAAGTAATTTTTACTTAAAAATTTTTTTTCTAAAATTGTGATATTAAAAGTTACTATTTAGTGAAAGTAACCACCTTTGAATGGAAGTGGGACATAAATATATAGGATTAAAATTTTTGAATTTGTTTTAATAAGTATAGCTCTTCTCACCCTTTCGAACGAAATTGATCGAAATGCAGAACGGTATTTGTTCGAAACACTAGTAAGAAATACTAGCAACATAAGAATATAAACAGAATAGAATCAAGAATAATATAACAATTAAACTGCACATCTTTCTTTAATTTGCGGAATATAACGTTCATGAACGAAACAAAGTTTCAACCATGGCAAATCAAGCCGACGTGATAGCGTCGCGTCGCTCACAATAAATACACAAAACTCGAGTTTCATGATAGATAGTCTCTCTTTTTTCTTTTAAAAATAAACTGCACCGATACGTACTGTGTGTGTGTGTGTGTGTGTGTGTGTGTGTGTGTGTGTGTGTGTGTGTGTGTGTGTGTATGATCATTGCTATAAATAAGTTATTTTTCTTTTCCCCTCCTATCAATTTCGTCACTTATCATTCGCTCTATACTTCGACGTTTATTCACGCGTCATTCGCGCAGTCTCACATCAAAATCTGCTAGAGAAATATTATTGTATAAAAGTTCTCTTAATTCTATATTAGAACTAGAAAAGCTAACAAGATTGCGCGAACTTTTTTTTATATAATTTTACGATAAAAAAAAGAATTAACTTTATGAGATGTACTGAAATATATGTTTGAAAGTTTTAACGTGAAGATGTCATTTGACGAAAACGGTTTGAATTGTTGCAAGAAGGAAAAGAATAAAAATAGTATTACGGAAGTATATCAACCGACTTTTTCTAGTCGAAAAGGTAAGATTGTATGTGTAGCATATATACGTGTGCATGTGTTTTTAAAATAGTAATAATAATAATAAAGTAAGAATAATAATAAAAACATTTATATGTATAGTATTATATATATTTTATACCATACATTTGTAAATAAATGTTAAAATTATAAATAATTTTTCTGACGAAAACATTAATTTGTGAAGAATTTGGTTTGTCTTCTTAAAATATTTACTTTATCCCGTTTAAGATTCTACATATCTATTTGTTTCTTCCTCAAAATCAGCGATCTAATGATTATACATCTTTTAAATATAATATTCTGTTTGCAGATGCTGATTTCGATACAAACAGCGTCGTGCATCTCATTGTACACTTAACTTCCATTATTACTTCATCACTAAACATTACACTTTATCCCGTCAAAAATGCTTCATTCGCAGTGCATTCACTTGATTTGTCTCTGGTCGATGCTATAAAGAAGAAGAACTTCCATTTTTTCAAAGAAATCATTGAAGATATCTTGGAAAAACAGCCGTCTAATTCAGACTACGTCAATCCGGTCAACTACGTCAATCCTCTCTCCGGAGATACGTATCTTGACATAGTTAGCAGAAATGGTCTAACAAAGTTCGCGGTATATCTATTGCACAAGGGATCAGAAATCAATAGGGTGAACGCGACACACAATCGCGGTCCTATCCACTTTGCCACCGAAAGCGGACACGTGGCCACGTTGACAGTTTTGCTAGAACATCCGACGATAAATCCGAATCTCGAAGCGAGGCAAGAGACCGCCTTACATATCGCAGTGAGAAGAGATGACTTGACGTGCGCTGGTCTGTTGCTGGAGAAAGGTGCCAGCGCAAGCATTTCGAATAGCAAAGGCTTGACGGCCCTTCGCTTGGCGGCGATGAAAGGCCAGCGCAATATGGTGGAACTGATACTAGAGAAAAGCCAACAGTATCTCGACATTGACACTTCCGAAGATGACTACGAAGAGACGACGCGAGAAGTGATGCGACGAAATCTGCCGGATCTATCGTTGCCATCCAAATATTTTAAAGTGAATGTGTACGAATTTGAATACTATTTAATCGAAAACGACGAGACAGATTTCCTGATAAGGATGGGACTTTTCGAGACAGAGGCTCTTTATAGTGTAGTGGAAGAGTTATTGAATATGACTGTGCAATACAATTGTCACGAAGCTATGATTGGAATCCTAGAAAAATTCAAGGGAAGACAATTTAACGTGAGAAAAGTCGCAGAAACGGCCATTCTGCTAGGTCGTCCGACTATTCTTCAGAAATTGTTGCTCGAATTAAAGCCCGAGATGGCGAACAACTTGATTCTAAGCGTTTGTCAACAGCTAGGAACACCCGAAAAAGTCCGCAACATGTCTGATCTACTAGAGTGTCTAAAGTTGATTTTGAAACAAAAAAAGATTAATGTTCGTTGTATGGACGGTGAGTATGTTACGATGAGTATCATAAATAGAGTATAGAAAAAATATTTTTTTTAACAACAAAAATTTCTTAAATAATACTATTTCTTAAATATCTCTTGAAAACCTCTTTTATAGATGTTCTCTGATCAATTTTATATTTTACAGACCTAGGTAACACGCCATTGTATTACGCAAGTCAGGCAAACTGTCACGAAGTGGTGGGTTTATTGCTCGGGCAAGGCAGTTATCTTGGTGATGTATTCAAGGTATCGTACGCATATCCTAATATACTGGCGAATTGCCATTAACGCACGTAAAGCAATATTTATTACGAGAAACATATCTGTTACAGTAGTTCTCAAGACAGTTATATCGGAAAAAATCGTAGTATTTACGAATCATTTAAAAACTGTTTAATTAAATAATATTTAATCATTATTATTAATATACATCGATAGTATCTATTGCTAATGATAATTGTATTAATTTGTAATGAGTTTTATTAGTGCTGTATATCGGTATACAAATTATCTCTTCTTCGATATTTTTCGATATCTACGAATAAAGTTCAAATATTATATACTGAATTATACTCTCGAACCGCTCGAACGTTATCAATGCAAACTGTATCAGTCCTATCACTGGGCTTGTCTGGAGTTATCCTAAGTATAAAATTGTGTACTGCTAATGATATAATCTTACTTCTTTGAGCGAGTATAAGCCAGCCGCTAGGAAAAATTGTATTTCTTATCTGTTATAAAACAGATGTATATATTTTAATCGCGTTCTTACTCGCACGGGAGTTATTCACGAATGTTTTGACGTGCTTCTTGCCAGTTGGACCATATTGTGATCCTTTATTCTAATTTGCTTTATCTAACTGTAAGTGAAGTGCTACGAGACTGAAATAATACACAAGTGCTAATTGTAATATATAATTGTGCTTAATATTGCAAAAATAATATATTATCTGTCGTGTCTTTTTAGGGTCGTGCAAAACATGCGCAAGTTTCACATGCGAAGAGATTAATTCGGAGGAAAGAGAAATAAGCCGGTAAACAATTTTTTATATAAAAACATACATATAAATATATATAATTATATATAAAATATGTCTATATGTGTATTTCTTTTCTTGCATAATCTCTATTCGTATGTACAGAACAAATAATGAAAAAAATTCGAGAATTGTTTTATGTAGGGTAGAAATTATACAAAAGAAAGAAAGCATAATATGGATATATTTTATACATAATTATATATATTTATATTTATATTTATATATAATTATATATTATATTTATATATAAAAAAATATTTAATCGAGAATGGATGGCAGAAGAAATAGAAAAAACTTGATTTGTGAAAAATTAGTATAGAGGGAAAAAGAAATTTAAAAAAAACAAAAAAGTAAGAAAAGATAATAAGAAAAAATAAATTGTTTAAAATATATAATAGATGATACGGGAGAAAAAGAATATCGGAATATCTAAAAAATGAATAGAAAGGTAGTAGATGAAGAAGGGCTAAATTCAGATTTCAAAGTGCTATGAAAGGGAAAACATTAAAAGAAAGAAGAAAAAAGATATTGTGTTAAATATACGGAAAAACTTTAAATTTAACTATTTATACGGAAAAGATACAGGATTTGGGAGGATAGAAGGAACATCTAATACAAAATATGTAAAGGCTGTAGCATAGAAATTGGAACTGAATAGAAATAAACTAAAGAATTGGAGAGAATAACAGAAAAAAAGAAGGTAAACTGGAAAAAAGAGATAATTAAAGAGAGAACAAAAATTAAAAAAGAATAAGAAAGAAAGAAGGAAAAGGAGGAAGAAGAGGAGAACGGAAAGGGTAATCGCAAAGATAGATACGCGTGCAGTTACCTAACTTAAACAGAGATAAAACGAACGAAGAAACGAGCATGCGCTGCGAGACAATTAAGCATGAGTGGCAATTATAAAAGTATTAAAATATGATGTTGCGTGTGCAAATGTGAGGCGTGAATGAGGAAAACGTTGTAGAAATAAATTGACAGGAAAACTAATTGTAAGGAGAATAAAATTGTTTTAACTTTTAACAGAATAAATAAATACATTATTATAATCACTTTATAAAATAATTGATTAATTGTTAATATTCTAATTCATGCTTTACTTTTAGATATCAAAATGCATTACGGAGCGATTGAAAGGCAGAACTTATTAACCAGCAACAACCTTCCTCCGAACACCATGCGAAATCTTCATAAGCTTCTGTTAGGCGCCATAGGACGCAAGGACTTTCAATCTTTCAAACAAATTGTGAATAAAATTTTGGAAAAGCAACCAGCCGTTACAATCGTCAGATATGTCGACCCCATTACCGAAAGCACTTATCTCGATATAGCCAGTAGGGAGGGCCTAACGGAGTTCGTCCAGTTCCTATTGTGCAAAGGAGCAGAAATAAACAGAGTGAACGAGATACATAGTTGCGCTCCCATTCATTTCGCTGCTAAAGGCGGACACATAGATACTTTGGCAATATTATTAGCGCAACACACAATAGATCTAGATCTGGAGGTGGAACAGCAGACCGCTCTGCACATCGCGGTTGAAAAAAATGACCTCAGATGTGCCGATCTGTTGATGGAGAAGGGCGCGAGCGCCAGAATACTCAACAATAAGAATCTAACAGCCCTTCACCTGGCGGCAATAAAGGGCCAACGCAACATGGTGAAGATGATGCTGGATAAGTACGCGCACCGTCTGGAAGTGGACAGGTATAAAGATTACAATGGCCAGACGACGCGAGAGGTAATCGAACAGAAGTTCCCGGAAATGGAAAAGGAACTGTCGAAAAAATTATCGTTCAAAAACGAAAATTGGGAAGTAAACGCGCAAGACCTCAAATACTACCTAAACGACGGAGACGAGACAAACTTCCTGAAATGTATGAAGGACTTCCAGGGAGAGATTCCAATTAGGATGGCCGAGAATCTGCTAACGATGTCCGCGCAACGTAACTTTCGACAAGCAGTGACGGCAATTCTAAAGAGATTTGGAGGAAAGCACTTGAACGTGAGAAAAGCCGCACGTGCGACCGTTCAGAATGGTCATCATGTTATTCTTGGAGAATTGCTGAAAGTGGAACCCGAGATGGCCAACGATTTGATTCTGATCGTCTGCGCGGATCTGGAAGTGCCAGGAAAACAAGGAGTCGACGATACGTCGAATCTGCTAAAGTGTCTGGAGTTAATTCTGGAACAGAATAACGTGGATGTCCGTTGCACTGACAGTGAGTAGATACATCATGATAAATGTTACAAATAACAAATAAGCTATAAGTCTTTTCGGACAACATAAGTAGATTATTTCTTAATTTTCGAGATTTCTTTTTCTAAAACAGATTTATTCTGATTGTAAATTTCTAATTTTGAAGAAAAAGGTAACACGCCGCTGCATTACGCGGCCAGAGCAGATAATCGCAAAGCAATGAGTCTGCTTCTCAAACGAGGAAGTTACATTGGACATATGAACAAGTTCAACATACCGCCCCTTATAGACATCCCGGTGTGCACGTTGTCGAACTACTTCGACGACTGCTTGAAGGAGATAAGCGATCAAACGAACGAAGACGTAATCGAGTTCGACTATCGTTGCTTGATGCCGCAGAACGTTTTCGCGAAACAGGACACAACTCACCGACCGACTCGCGAGATGGAAGTGTTCCTGTACATCGCACGTCACAAAAATCTCAAGCATCTGCTGAAACATCCGTTGCTTTCGTCCTTTCTCTATCTCAAGTGGCTCAAGATACGGCACATCTTGTACGCCAATCTCGTCTTTTATGGGACTTTCCACATTCTGCTGAATGCCTATATTATCTTGAGCATGACTTTTAAAAATTCTCCGAACGATAGCGGAACGCCAATAGCCAGTAATAGTTTCGACATAGCTTTGGGAAATACTCTCCTAATTCGCTGCTATCCGGAGAGTATTCTGCGGACCTGTGTTATTGTATTTTGGTTACTTTTAACCATTCTGGAGATCTTCCAATGCGCCTGCTGTCGTTACCGTTACGTGATGGATTGGGAGAACTGGCTACAGGTCGTGCTAATTATATCCATCTTCATTTTGTTGTGTGGTGCAGGATTATGGAGTGGCGTCGTGGTAATCATATTGTCCGCCGTGCAGATGATAACTCTGATCTCCCAACATCCGAAAATGTCCGCCAACTTTGAAATGTTTTGGACAGTTTCTCTCGATTACGTGTGTTTACTGTTTCCATATATGTTCCTCATTGCCGCGTTTGCCCTGGCTTTCCATATACTTTTCAAGAACAGCATAAATTTCTCCGATCCCGGACAATCGTTCTTCAAAACTATCATCATGATCACCGGCGAATTCAATTCTAACGATATTTCGTTTGTCTCATATCCCATCTGCAGCCACATTGTGTTCGTGCTGTTTGTCTTCCTCATCGCCATTGTATTGCTTAATCTGCTTAACGGTCTAGCAGTCAGTGATATCAATGAAATCTTGTCTAGAGCTGAACTGATCGGACTCATCTCCCGAGTACGCCTAATCATCTATCTTGAAGACATAGCATTCGGCGAACCGTTAAATTTGTTTAGCCACATAAAAACGCGTTTTTTACGATGGAATCCTTTCAGCTTCTTCATCAACAGAATTCTTTTATTTCCGTATTATTTAAAAAACGGTAAGATTACCGTCGTGTGTGACGATATGGACATTCACGACGACAGATATTACGTTCAAAACAATTCGATAAATCGTGATGAGCATTGGCCTATTATGGAAATGGATCCTGATATAATTCAACAAGCTAAACGTATTATTTCTGATAAAAATCAACTGTCAGATCATGAAAAGATAATGATTGCTTTGAATAAGCAACGAGAAAAGCTAATCGCAATGGAGAACGCTTTGAAAAATCACAATTTTATAATTTAATTCTACAAAAAATTTTTTATAACATTGTTCTCTCCGATGCATACAACTCGTATATAACTTTATATAAATCTTATAAAATAAAATTTATTATATATGTATATACAACGTGTGTAATTTCCTATTATAATAACTTTTTTTATTATTTTCCGTACTATAATTATATATTTCATTATTATAGTTATATATTTGGCGTTTAGAATGTTTATTTGTAATTTTTGTGAAATTTTATTATCTTTACATTTAAATGTAATTTTGTTGACTAAAAAAATATATAGCTGTGTTCTTTAACAAAAATATTTTTTCTATTATTTATTTCTTTACACACTATATATACTATATATATATACAATTTGACAATTGATAATACATTATCTTATCTACAATAATTTAGCTTCCTGCAACACACACACACACACACACACACACACACACACACTATATATATATAGTGTGTGTGTGTTGCAGGAAGCTAAATTATTGTAGATAAGATAATGTAATATATATATATATATATATATATATATATATATAGTGTGTGTGTGTGTGTGTGTGTGTGTGTGTGTGTGTGTGTGTGTGTTGCAGGAAGCTAAATTATTGTAGATAAGATAATGTATTATCAATTGTCAAATTGTATTACTAAAAACTGTGTGTGATATATTTTGCTGAGCGAATATCTTCTCTCTTTTTCGATTTTATTGAGTGTTGCATTTTTTTTTATTTAATTCATATACGTTGGATTTGATGCATCTCACAGTTCTGGTAAATGTTCGTACGTTCAATAAAATTAGGCAATTCATTGCTATTTGGCTACTCGAAATCTTCGTCGCAAGGCATAAAAGCTCCTTCAGCTTGCCCAATAGCTGTTATATTGATTGAAATAATGATGCGCAAATTTACACTATCAGTAATATTTACAGTACTACCAATACTGATGCTTAAATATCAAAATATTCGAATCTTCTTCATTACCTTTGTTCATTCCATCATTCTTGCCCACACACGATCAATAATACTATCAGTACCTACTGACAGTATTACTGTGTGATCGTGTACGATTCCCTTTAAAACGCAGTCTCTTTAGAAGCTAGAATTGTACAATTACATTATTATGTGGATGCACCTTCGTTATTAAAGATCTCCTCGGTGTGTATCAGCTCTTTCCGATTAATATATAATATTATATGATATATTAATGAATCACATATACACACACACATACTATCTGTCACGTACTACGTTTACGCGAGCGTTGCTTCTGTATTAGTAACTTATTAGAAGTAACGCTCGCGTAAACATAGTAACGGGTTGATATGACTTATTTAATTTATGTGTCAACTGCATCAATGTAGTTGCGAGTGATTTGATTGCCATAACCATAACTTGGTTGAGGACCATTTATTATAGATGAATTATCTATCAATATAGTTGCATCAATCGGGATGCTAAGGGCCAAAGCACATATAATGGTGTATATAGCGATATACGACAGTCGTAGTCGTGGACATAAGTAACGCACAAGCTTTGACGTATTCTGACAGTCAGGATACGCCAAAGCTTGTGCGTTATTGTCCACAACTATGACTGTCACATAGCGATCGCTGCCAAAGCCATGTTATGTGCTTTGGCCTTCAAACAGCAATTTCAGAAAACAAAAGCGACTACGCGCGCAACTACAAATGTGTATGTATGTACATACATACATGTGACAGTACTGATAGCGCACATTTTTTAACGTATAGTGAACAAATTGTAAGTAAATTAGTGAGTCACGAGTCGCGTTTCCCTGCATACGTTGCAACGTGTTAATAGCGCGCATTATCCTAGCATCGCTGATACACAGACGGTTTACTGCAAATATATATAAGCGCATATAAGTACAAGTGTATACATACGTGTCTATAAGTAAGTATATGCTGGCTGAAGAGTTCGTTTTGTGTCGATTTCATCATTTTCTATTTCGTCATTATGGATTAGCGATGAATTTATATGTTCGTATTTAGAGTAACCACTAGTGTGATATACGCAGAAAATTTTTCTCGAATAATGTAAAATACTATAAGCGCATATAAGTACAAGTGTATACATACGTGTCTATTAAGTAAGTATATGCTGGCTGAGGAGTTCGTTTTGTGTCGACTTCATCATTTTCTATTTCGTCATTATGGGATTAGCGATGAATTTATATGTTCGTATTTAGAGTAACCACTGGTGTGATAGCGATTTACAACACCATACTGTTTTTTCCGTGTGCATATCAATATTTCTTTACACACTTCTTATCGCAAATCTTATCACAAAATGTAAACTTTTATTTTGCAAAATATAAAAAATTCATATAAAATAATCAATTAATCTCTATAAAACTATCAACTTCAAAAAGCGAGATTTCACCCTCTAAATGTGTTTATAAATTTAATAATAAATACGAGTTTATTAATTTTTATTCTAAATTAAATTTTAGATCTTTACTAACATTTGAAGCAAGAAGTTACAATTTCTACGAACATTTGAAAATGAGTACTTTGCAGCAGCAATCGATTTTAAGAGGTCAGCAGACAGAAAGAAATCAGGAAAAAGATTTAGTGCATGAATTATTCAGTCGTGCAGCCAAAGTCCATCCAAATCAAACCGCGTTATATTACGAAGGTAAGGGGTACCGTTTTGCTTCTCGATATAAAATATAATAGAAGTCACATCGAGAAAGTGGTCTAGAATATGATTTTTGACAATTTAAATAACCGTTGTAATAAATAATGCCTATGATGGAAAGAAAATTTATATCTAAACATTGTTGGAAACTCGATACAGATGACGCCGACCAGAAATACGTGCTGTCTTTTAAAGAATTGGATAACATCACCAATAAGTTGGCACGAGCTTTACAAAAGTACGAAAAGACTGAAACAAATTCTCAGTCATTAATAGCTGTCTGCATGAAACCGTCGCATCGGCTTCCAACTGTATTACTTGGTGTACTGAAAGCAGGAATGGCTTATCTACCTTTGGACGCGGAATTTCCGATGTCTAGAGTGAAGCACATTCTCGAAGAAGCGCAACCATTAATAGTGGTGGTCGAGGAAGGAGGTAAATGTCCTTTTTTACATCGTACAAGTGTTCCAAAATAAATATCATAAAAAATTTAATTTATCATTATTCAACATTATTTCTACATTTTTAATTTTATGTATTTTTTTTTTTTTAGTTATTTACCTATCTCTTATTCAATTTTTATCTATTATGTAATTTTACTGCTTGTGTCTAGAAGATAGAAGAATCAATTAAATAAAATGTGCCATTGTTTTGCAATATTAATGTTTGTTAATTTCTAATAAGATCAAATTTTTATAATATTTTTAATCCTAAATTATTAATTTTAGAATTCTATAACAGTTAATCCTAAATAAGTGAACTTGAGAACTTGAGTCGCCATAGTGAATAATTGAAAATTAATCAAGATATGGTCGACCCAACGCTGTTTTTTTGATAAATAAAATTAGGCCAGTTGGGTCGATCAGCATACCTTGATTAATTTCTAAATAAGTGATTTGTCGTAAGTTATATAATATCCATAATGTGAATAAAGAAAAGATAATTTGTTGCTCTAATCTAATTCATGCAAAGCTAAAATATATCTTTAAATATATAGGATTTGAAAATACCACAATTTTTAGTTTTATTTTTTTATTGAAAATATGAAATATTCAAAAATAATCAAGTATATTATTTTCACTTTATTTATTGTTAATGTAATAATTTCACATTATTGATTTTAATTATTTTATATTGACTTCAATTTGTACGAGATTCACCAAAATTTTATACAAAATCTCATTCTCATTATTTAAAGATATTTCAACTTTGTAGTAAATTAACGTTACTACCGTCAATCAAAATCGAACGTCTATTAAACTGGCACAGTTATTTCAACTATAAATATGTGCGAAAGAACTTTTATTTTTATTGAACATAATTGAAAATAATAGATAATTGATATTTTCTTTGCATCTATTTATTCATTCAATATGAACAATTAATTATATATAAGAATACGATTCTGCTTTTAGCGGATTTATCAATCTATGAGGGAGCTTTAGTCATGACGTATGAACAACTTTTGGAGAAAGCTAAACAAGAACAAGAAGATGCATTACAAACTAAAGAGAGCTTGAATCAACTCGCTATTGTTCTTTATACTTCTGGAAGCACAGGAATTCCGAAAGGTAATAATATCACATTTTATATTTATAGATACTAATTATATAATACAACGTAAAAAATACAATTTAACGCGTGCATACTCGTTTTTATTTATTATAAATTGACGTTATTTGTTACTAAATGTCGTAACAGCATATTTTTACGATATCATGTTCATACCTGGCAAATAAGAACTGCAGTGCTTCTGTAAAAGGATATTAATCCCAGTTTAAATTATAGAAAAATATAAGACAAGAGTAGCAAATTGTGAATTTATAGTTTGTAAAAGAGCAAGGTTCTGGAAGATCATAATTGTAATATACACATTTATCTTTTTAAAGGTGTGCTTATACCGCATGTTACTCTGTTGAATCGTTTACAATGGCAATGGAGGGAACTTCCATACGCTGATGATGAAAAACGATGTGTTTTTAAAACTTCCTTTACTTTCAGCGATAGTATTGCCGAAATTTGGGGACCTCTTTTACAAATCCGTACCCTAGTAATTGTCCCGAAAAGCGTGACTAAAAATCCGGAAAAGTTTATACCGCTTTTAGAAGAACATCAGGTAAAAACTCACTAATTTATCGTGCACAATTATAACAGTACAAAAGTATTTTAGGAATAAAAAAACTTCGATAATTTATGGAAGAGATTATTATAAGTAAAAAATAATTACAGATTTTTTATTTTAAGTAAATAATTAAAAGTTTTAATATTATTGTCTTTGTTTAATATATTATTGTATAATAAAACCTATATAAAACTTGTATTGTATTTGCGAATGTATTTTATGGAAACTAGTATTATATAAAAATTAAATCAATTTATTTCATTTAATTTTGTATCATATAGTTTTTGACAAGTTGAGTTACTATACATACCTTTATGAAACTAGATTTACTATTTTTGTTTCTTTTAAATAATTAATGGCATAAGAAATATATTTGGTGGCTATATTTTTAACATGATGCAATTAGTAAAAAAATTTACAACAGTTTGAAAATGAACTGAATAAATACCGATCAAAAAGTTTTCGGTAAACTCTAGCTAATTTAAAATTTTATATACGAAAAATCTTCTGCCATCTGTGTTGTCTAGTGTAATGTGTAAATCACATAAATCGTGTACATGTGATATAACTTAATTTATGACAAAGAAAAAGAATTATCTATGTTTCAGATACAACGCTTAGTCCTTGTGCCATCGTTGTTGCGTTCGTTGCTCATGTATCTAGACGTGCGGGTGAGTATGTAAAGTTATATTCCACATGTAATTTATCGCAAGATAGGCGAACCTATATTATTATTACGTAAATTTTTCGGAAATTTTAATCGTGATTTTACGCAACATTATACGAAAGGTTAAAAACAACGTGCTTTCCTGATCATTAAAATGAGTAGCTTTCAATATGAGTAGCTTTCTCGTGTTGACGTTTTTCCTTTAACACTCGCGAAGATCTTAAGCAGCCTCTTACTTTTAGCATTTCAACATTAGTTTGGAAACGTTAGACACGCTTTATTCGTTACGCTTATAATTACAAAACGTACATGGGGCGAAGCAATATATATTGAATAAATAAGAATCAACGCTTTCACAATTCAGTGATTTCCAGATCGGCGTGTCTCAATTGAGAAGTTTTTCCACAAATCAATATCAGTTGCGCTTGTAAATTACCCAACGCGAATTACGAGCATTCGATTAAATGTTTAATTAGCGAAAGTCATGCTCTGTCGAGGTATCTGTGTTAATACTGTGTTAATAAGGTGTCTGTCAATAACGATAATTAAAGGATAATTAAAATCATGTTTATTATCCTAAGCGGCTTAGAAAATTTGTACATTTATCGTTATCTTTACAATATGTTATTGCAAATCGAGACACCTGAGACACGGTTATGATTTACACGATAAGAAATGTACACCGCTTTGCAACACTTCGGATTTAATATACGGTCTGTCGTTGCTTTGCACAGGATAATGACAACGTTCTCGATCGCTTGAAACTCTGGGTCTGTTCCGGAGAAACTTTGTCGGTCGCATTGGCCAATCAATTTTTCACCACGTTTGACAACAAGGGCAAGATATTAGCTAATTTCTACGGTACCACGGAAGTCATGGGTGACGTTGCATATTACCTATTAAATAAACGGGAACAATTACAAGGGATGAAAAAAGTGCCAATCGGTAAAACTAATGAAATAAAGTTGAAAAAAATAAAATAATGTTATAAATGTAATAAAATAATTAAATAATTAATATAACAATGTAACAAAGCATAACTACATTTATCAATTAATTCTAAGCTAATAACTAAAAGTCTATTTCAGTAGATTATTGTTACTAATAAATAATAATCGCTAAACAACATTTACATGGCTCGCTGTGTCTTTGCAGGAAAGCCGATCGACAACTGCATAATTTATCTCGTGAACAAGGACTTGCGACTGATCCCTCAGGGAGAAGTCGGAGAGTTGATCGTGGCTGGAAGAAATCTTGCCGCGGGTTATATATGCGAACGAGACACACATAAATTTTTGGACAATCCTCATTCCATTGATCCAGGTGAGAAAATAAAATAACACCAACAAATTATAGTCATTTGTTTTACTTTGGATAAGGCATGATAAATATGTTACATGAATATGATATTTTGACGATTAATGGATAGAAATAAAATAATGTAATAATAAATTTGTACATATATGTGTACGATAATCGTGAGTAACAATTGTAGTATGTATAGCTACGAATGTTGAAATAATTTGCAATTGCTATTGCGTTCCAAAGCTACCATTGCATAGTCAAACGCTTGAACGGCAAAGATTATTACACAATTATTTGATTGTTTACTGATTAATCTCAATTATCGTAATATAATATAAGCGCATATAAAATCTCGTGCAACAATTATTTGTACAGTCGGATCGTTCTTATATATATATATATACTAAAATCTAAGTTAATGACTGTTGTTGATTTCATCGAATATCTGGAGGGACCGATCAGAGATTACAAATTATTTCGGAGATATATATACATATATATATATATATATATATATATATATATATATATATAGGCAGTTAATAAGATTAAATATGAAAAATCGGTCATCGATTAATACTGCAAAATTGTTATGGATAAATGTAACATTTTTATTTTTTAAGCGAAACAATGTAAGCAATAAAAACGAAGTAATAAAAAATTTAATTATTTAACTGTCATGTTTAATTTGTCATTCGGGATTTTCTGTTTATTATTTATTTATAACAATCGCGAATAATTTAACATAAACACTTCGACCTATGATCAGTTATGTGTTAAATATTATATATATATATATATATATATATATATATATAATCATGTTCTTAACAATATAATTAAATAAAAAAATGCCTTGTTTGCAAAGAAATGCTTCATGATTCTAGGACTGCAGAGATACATTCGGGTGAGCTTAAGGGGCCTCCCTAGTGTGACAGGACCTAAAAATAAATGATTTTTAAAAGGAAAACAAGAAAACCAATTGATGAACAACTTTTCCCACATATTATATATATATATATATATATATATATATATATATATATAGTGTGTGTGTGTGTGTGTGTGTGTGTGTGTGTGTGTGTGTGTGTGTGTGTGTGTGTGTGTGTGTGTGTGTGTGTGTGTGTTGCAGGAAGCTAAATTATTGTAGATAAGATAATGTATTATCAATTGTCAAATTGTATTATTAAAGACTGTGTGTGATATATTTTGCTGAGCGAATATCTTCTCTCTCTTTCGATTTTATTGAGTGTTGCATTTTTTTTTTATTTAATTCATATATACGTTGGATTTTTTTTTTTTTGATGCATCTCACAGTTCTGGTAAATGTTTGTACGTTCAATAAAATTACGCAATTCATTGCTATCTGGCTACTCGAAATTTTCGTCGCAAGGCATAAAAGCTCCTTCAGCTTGCCCAATAGCTGTTATATTGATTGAAATAATAATGCGCAACTTCACACTATCAGTAATATTTACAGTACTACCAATACTGATGCTTAAATATCAAAATATTCGAATCTTCCTCATTACCTTTGTTCATTCCATCATTCTTGCCCACACACGATCAATAATACTATCAGTACCTACTGACAGTATTACTGTGTGATCGTGTACGGTTCCCTTTAAAACGCAGTCTCTTTAGAAGCTAGAATTGTACAATTACATTATTAAATTGATAATCAATTTAATAGTATCGATACTAATATGTATCTCTAGAACCGCTAAAAAAATATCAGTAATATCTAAATTGCCAAAAATATTATTAATATCTAAATGCAGATAATGACAGATAATAGCATATTTAAATTCCTTAAGCATTAATGTAGCAGTCATTTTTCAAAGTTCGCAAAAGTGCGTATCATAATTCTCGTTATTTTTTATCGGAACATGTCCTTGTAACAATTTTAAGAATATTTCGAGGGTTTCGATAAAGTGAAGTGGTTTTTCTGCTGTTATTTTTATTCAATCACGTTTAGATAATGTAATACTATTTATTATACACTATCTAACATACTATCTAATATTTTTTAGATCATCGCAAATATCTGACAAAAATTAAATAAATTATATTCTTATATTTCACATCTTAAAATATTCTGGAATTGTATTGCAGCATAATATCTAATTTTAAGCTTTTTATAGAGATATGTTTACAGAAAATATAAATAACGTTAATTAAGCGATATTGTTTGCTTCTTTTAACTCTATATCGTATATTATTATGAAATTATATTACACAATCGTATCTATGTATCTAAATTAAAATGACAACAAAAAGTTGTAAAGTTTAAGAAAACAAATGTTGTGGATAATAAAGTACTTAGTTTATACGTTTTTAAATTTCACCAATATTTTTTAAAATAATGTGTTATACATTTTTATCAACATTGTGTACAATGTAGTAACATAGCAAATATTGAGTTATTTACATGTATATTTTATTTATATATTTTTTATATTTATTTTATGTTATACCTACATATATATATTTAATAAAAATAAAAATAATAAATAAACTTAATTAAAATTGTAGTTAGTTTGCTGTTGTAGAAAGTGATACGCAAATCTATTTATCAATATATTAGAATAATATCTCATGTTGTAGAGTGACGACAAAAGACGAGTAGTGACGTCTGGTAGTCCAAAATTAACATTACTACATATATCATTTTTTGACATCGTTCCGCTACTTAGAATACGGATATATACTTGGAATAAAGATAAATACTGCAAATTGTTATCCTCATTACCTATAATCTACTGTTAACAAAGTGAAAATTATATGTCAGGTTTTGTCTTCTGTCGACGACGTTTGCAGCTTTGAATGTCTTTATAAAGAATGTCACTTTATAGAATCTGTTCTCAATAGATATTTTGATTCCGCGACTCTATCATATCATATCAATATTATCAATTATGTGTTAATATTGACTTACTCTTATCCTATACGTATTTTTGAGAAATACATTGTGTGACTGTCAATCTTGATAATTCTGCCAGTTATCAACAACATCGTATCAGTTATCACTCGGCTGGAGATAATCTTAAGTATAAGACTGCGTATTGTTAAATAATCTTGTTTTCGAATATACTCGAGTCACTCGTACAAGAAATATCGTATTTCTCTTATTTATGTATATATGAAGGGGTAAAAACCACAGTGGTGTAAGTGAAATTTTTAAAAATATTTCCTTGCGTGCATAGATTCAATCTGTACAATATATAAATTGCATCTATGCACACGAGAAAATATTTTTAAAAAGTTGTCTTACACTACTGTAGTTTTTACCCCTCCATATATAAGATAGTATATCATATATATTTCAACCGCGTTTAGTTGACTGCCAAAGTTGTTACGACTGTTTCAACGTTTCCTTGTCAATTAGGTTCTCTCTTGCTGTGACTGTCTTTGAACTGTAAGTGAAGTGCTATACGAGACTAAAATAATAAACATGTCCTAACTGTAATAAAAAATTGTGTTAATATTGCAAAAATAATATAGAGAGAATATGCCATAATTAAGAAGTATATATATATATATATATATATATATATATATACATATATATATTTTTTAAATAATAAATATTATAAAAATATGAACAAACCAATAGTCACTACCGGAATTTTTGCAAGATGATACTTAAGCTTTCACGTAATATTCAGGTAAAAGTGAATTGCAGATTACTTAAAGAATTCGTAATTTGTCAGAGAAAAATTTCTAGTTCGTCAAAGTTAGTATTTAGGTAAAAATAAATTAATTTTTTTTGCAAAAATTGATAATTAATAGAAATAAATTTTTTATTATTAAAATAATTAATAGTTTGTCAAAAATAAATTACGATTAAAATATTTGAAAAATAATAATTAGTAAAAAATAATTAGTCTCTACTTAGATAAATTACTTATTTCAAAAATGATTAATAGTTATAAATAATTTAATTATTGCAGTTAAAGGTGGTTTAAAAAATAATTATGTGTTAATGTTATATTAAAAATATAAACTGGTTTGTCCACCACTACTTGCAAAAACTTTGCTATTATAATTTTTATAATAATATATTTAGATTAAATATTAATTAATCCTTTTATATATATAGAGTCTAATCTTTTTTGCGTGTAAGAAAAACATATTTAATTTAATTATTTTTTAAAATGTTGAAGATTGCTGAATACAAATATAAAATTTACCAAAATTTATTTTGTTGTTATTGCTTTCGTGAATAATTAATATTTTCAGACACCAAGATATAAAATCAACGTCTATCATAATATAATGGACTCGATTCAATTAATATTTTAACTTGCCTACAAAATACGAATTGCGCTACAGATTAATTTCTCGTTCTCTTCAACTTTTACAAGACAGCATATATGCATACGTATGTGATTTTGGATGCACCTTCGTTATTAAAGATCTCCTCGGTGTGTATCAGCTTTTTCCGATTAATATATATTATTATATGATATATTGATGAATCACATACACACACACACATACTATCTGTCACGTACTACGTTTACGCGAGCGTTGCTTCTGTAGTAACTTATTCGATAATTCCTCCGCGTATATAAATGAGTGAATTATCGTACGTTACTACAGAAGTAACGCTCGCGTAAACATAGTAACGGATTGATATGACTTATTTAATTTATGTGTCAACTGCATCAATGTAGTTGCGCGTGATTTGATTGCCACAACCATAACTTGGTTGAGGACCATTTATTATGGATGAATTATCTATCAATATAGTTGCATCAATCGGGATGCTAAGGGCCAAAGCACATATAATGGTGTATATAGCGATATACACAGCGACAGTCGTAGTCGTAGACATAAGTAACGCACAAGCTTTGACGTATTCTGACAGTCAGGATACGCCAAAGCTTGTGCGTTATGTCCACAACTATGACTGTCACATAGCGATCGCTACCAAAGCCATGTTATGTGCTTTGGCCTTCAAACAGCGATTTCAGAAAACAAAAGCGACTACGCGCGCAACTACAAATGTGTATGTACATACATACATACATGTGACAGTACTGATAGCGCACATTTTTTAACGCATAGTGAACAAATTGTAAGTAAACTAGTGAGTCACGAGTCGCATATAAGTACAAGTGTATACATACGTGTCTATAAGTAAGTATATGCTAGCTGAGGAGTTCGTTCTGTATCGACTTCATCATTTTCTATTTCGTCATTATGGATTAGCGATGAATTTATATGTTCGTATTTAGAGTAACCACTGGTGTGATAGCGATTTACAACACCATACTGTTTTTTCCGTGTGCATATCGATATTTCTTTACACACTTCTTATCGCAAATCTTATCACAAAATGTAAACTTTTGTTTTGCAAAATATAAAAAATTCATATAAAATAATCAATTAATCTCTATAAAACTATCAACTTCAAAAAACGAGATTTCACCCTCTAAATGTGTTTATAAATTTAATAATAAATACGAGTTTATTAATTTTTATTTTAAATTAAATTTTAGATCTTTACTAACATTTGAAGCAAGAAGTTACAATTTCTACGAACATTTGAAAATGAGTACTTTGCAGCAGCAATCGATCTTAAGAGGTCAGCAGACAGGAAGAAATCAGGAAAAAGATTTAGTGCATGAATTATTCAGTCGTGCAGCCAAAGTCCATCCAAATCAAACCGCGTTATATTACGAAGGTAAGGGGTACCGTTTTGCTTCTCGATATAAAATATAATAGAAGTCACATCGAGAAAGTGGTCTAGAATATGATTTTTGACAATTTAAATAACCGTTGTAATAAATAATGCCTATGATGGAAAGAAAATTTATATCTAAACATTGTTGGAAACTCGATACAGATGACGCCGGCCAGGAATACGTGCTGTCTTTTAAAGAATTGGATAACATCACCAATCAATTGGCACGAGCTTTACAAAAGTACGAAAAGACTGAAACAAATTCTCAGTCATTAATAGCTGTCTGCATGAAACCGTCGCATCGGCTTCCAACTGTATTACTTGGTGTACTGAAAGCAGGAATGGCTTATCTACCTTTGGACGCGGAATTTCCGATGTCTAGAGTGAAGCACATTCTCGAAGAAGCGCAACCATTAATAGTGGTGGTCGAGGAAGGAGGTAAATGTCCTTTTTTACATCGTACAAGTGTTCCAAAATAAATATCATAAAAAATTTAATTTATCGTTATTCGACATTATTTCTACATTTAATTTTATGTATTTTTTTTTTTTTTTTTTTTTTTTTTTGTTATTTACCTATCTCTTATTCAATTTTTATCTATTATGTAATTTTACTGCTTTTGTCTAGAAGATAGAAAAATCAATTAAATAAAATGTGCCAATGTTTTGCAATATTAATGTTTGTTAATTTCTGAGATCAAATTTTAATAATATTTTTAATCCTAAATTATTAATCTTAGAATTCTATAACAGTTAATCCTAAATAAGTGAACTTGAGAACTTGAGTCGCCAGTGAATAATTAAAAATTAATCAAGATATGGTCGACCCAACGCTGTTTTTTTGATAAATAAAATTAGGCCAGTTGGGTCGATCAGCATACCTTGATTAATTTCTAAATAAGTGATTTGTCGTAAGTTATAATATCCATAATGTGAATATAGAAAAAATAATTTGTGGCTCTAATCTAATTCATGCGGAACTATAATATCTTTAAATATATAGGATTTGAAAATACCACAATTTTTAGTTTTATTTCTTTAATAAAAATATGAAATATTCAAAAATAATCAAGTATATTATTTTTACTTTATTTATTGTTAATGTAATAATTTCAATTTGTACGAGATTCACCAAAATTTTATACAAAATCTCATTCTCATTATTTAAAGATATTTCAACTTTGTAGTAAATTAACGTTACTACCGTCAATCAAAACCGAACGTTTATTAAACTGGCACAGTTATTTCAGCTATAAATATGTGCGAAAGAACTTTTATTTTGATTGAACATAATTGAAAATAATAGATAATTGATATTTTCTTCGCATCTATTTATTCATTCAATATGAACAATTAATTAAGAATACGATTCTACTTTTAGCGGATTTATCAATCTATGAGGGAGCTTTAGTCATGACGTATGAACAACTTTTGGAGAAAGCTAAACAAGAACAAGAAGATGCATTACAAACTAAAGAGAGCTTGAATCAACTCGCTATTGTTCTTTATACTTCTGGAAGCACAGGAATTCCGAAAGGTAATAATATCACATTTTATTTATAGATACAAATTATATAATACAACGTAAAAAACGTGCATACTCGTTTTTATTCATTATAAATTGATTCATTATAAATTCATTATAAGTTATTTGTTACTAAATGTCGTAACAGCATATTTTTACGATATCATGTTCATACCTGGCAAATAAGAACTGCAGTGCTTCTGTAAAAAGATATTAATTCTAGTTTAAATTATAGAAAAATATAAGACAAGAGTAGCAAATTGTGAATTTATAGTTTGTAAAAGAGCAAGGTTCTAGAAGATCATAATTGTTTGTAATATACACATTTATCTTCTTAAAGGTGTGCTTATACCGCATGCTACTCTGTTGAATCGTTTACAATGGCAATGGAGGGAACTTCCATACGCTGATGATGAAAAACGATGTGTTTTTAAAACTTCCCTTACTTTCGGCGATAGCATTGCCGAAATTTGGGGACCTCTTTTACAAAGCCGTACCCTAGTAATTGTCCCGAAAAGCGTGACTAAAGATCCGGAAAAGTTTATACCGCTTTTAGAAGAACATCAGGTAAAAACTCACTAATTTATCGTGCATAATTATAACAGTAAAAAAGTATTTTAGGAATAAAAAAACTTCGATAATTTATGGAAGAGATTATTATAAGTAAAAAATAATTACAGATTTTTTATTTTAAGTAAATAATTAAAAGTTTTAATATTATTGTTTTTGTTTAATATATTATTGTATAATAAAACCTATATAACTTGTATTGTAAACGAACTCAAAAAGTACATTTGGCGAATGTATTTTATGGAAACTAGTATTATGTAAAAATTAAATCAATTTATTTCATTTAATTTTGTATCATGTTAAAAATTATTCATTATGTTGTATACGTATGAGTTTATTATAAATATAATTAAAATTTTCTGATCTTCTTATGTTCAACACATTGCATAGAATATATAGAATTTATATTTCTTATATATCACTTTTTACTGCGTATATTTATAAATATATTTTACTAGTGTATTATTAAACATTTCTACACTTCTTAGAGGAAGCATATTGTGCAATGTATACAAACCTATAGTTTTTGACAAGTTGAGTTACTATACATACTTTTATGAGACTAGATTTACTATTTTTGTTTCTTTTAAATAATTAATAGCGTAAGAAATATATTTGGTGGCTATATTTTTAACATGATGCAATTAGTAAAAAAATTTACAACAAAAAATCGAAAATGAACTGAATAAATACTGATCAAAAAGTTTTCGGTAAACTTTAGCTAATTTAAAATTTTATATACGAAAAATCTTCTGCCATCTGTGTTGTCTAGTGCATGTAATGTGTAAATCACATAAATCGTGTACATGTGATATACACTTAATTTATGACAAAGAAAAATAATTATCTATGTTTCAGATACAACGCTTAGTCCTTGTGCCATCGTTGTTGCGTTCGTTGCTCATGTATCTAGACTTGCGGGTGAGTATGTAAAGTTATATTCCACATGTAATTTATCGCAAGATAGGCGAACCTATATTATTATTGCGTAAATTTTTCGGAAATTTTAATCGTGATTTTACGCAACATTATACGAAAGGTTAAAAACAATGTGCTTTCCTGATCATTAAAATGAGTAGCTTTCAATATGAGTAGCTTTCTCGTGTTGATGTTTTTCCTTTAACACTCGCGAAGATCTTAAGCAGCCTCTTACTTTTAGCATTTCAACATTAGTTTGGAAACGTTAGACACGCTTTATTCGTTACGCTTATAATTACAAAACGTACATGTGTGCGAAGCAATATATATATAATAAATAAGAATCAACGCTTTCACAATTCAGTGATTTCCAGATCGGCGTGTCTCAATTGAGAAGTTTTTCCACAAACAATATCAGTTGCGCTTGTAAATTACCCAACGCGAATTACGAGCATTCGATTAAATGTTTAATTAGCGAAAGTCATGCTCTGTCGAGGTATCTGTGTTAATACTGTGTTAATAAGGTGTCTGTCAATAACGATAATTAAAAGATAATTAAAATCATGTTTATTATCCTAAGCGGCTTAGAAAATTTGTACATTTATCGTTATCTTTACAATATGTTATTGCAAATCGAGACACCTGAGACACGATTATGATTTACACGATAAGAAATGTACACCGCTTTGCAACACTTCGGATTTAATATACGGTCTGTCGTTGCTTTGCACAGGATAATGACAACGTTCTCGATCGTTTGAAACTCTGGGTCTGTTCCGGAGAAACTTTGTCGGTCGCATTGGCCAATCAATTTTTCACCACGTTTGACAACGAGGGCAAGATATTAGCTAATTTCTACGGTACCACGGAAGTCATGGGTGACGTTGCATATTACCTATTAAATAAACGGGAACAATTACAAGGGATGAAAAAAGTGCCAATCGGTAAAACTAATGAAATAAAGTTGAAAAAAATAAAATAATGTTATAAATGTAATAAAATAATTAAATAATTAATATAACAATGTAACAAAGCATAACTACATTTATCAATTAATTCTAAGCTAATAACTAAAAGTCTATTTCAGTAGATTATTGTTACTAATAAATAATAATCGCTAAACCACATTTACATGGCTCGCTGTGTCTTTGCAGGAAAGCCGATCGACAACTGCATAATTTATCTCGTGAACAAGGACTTGCGACTGATCCCTCAGGGAGAAGTCGGAGAGTTGATCGTGGCTGGAAGAAATCTTGCCGCGGGTTATATATGCGAACGAGACACACATAAATTTTTGGACAATCCTCATTCCATTGATCCAGGTGAGAAAATAAAATAACACCAACAAGAAGAACGAATTCTACGTCTTTCGAACTTGAAGAATTCATTGCGACCTACAAATTTTTCTATTCGTAATCTTGGTTTCTCTTGCAAGCAAAACGTCGCGTTTTTTTAGTGGAAAGAATTACGACTTCGTTACGCATTTAAAAATGTAATATTTGCAGAATATCCAAAAATCTTCCGTACGGGTGATTACGCTAAAATTGTCAAAGAGTCGGTAATTTACGAAGGAAGAGTGGATTCGCAGATTAAGATCAGAGGTCACCGTGTCGATTTCACGGAAGTCGAAAAGGTGGTCGCGAGGATACCCGATATTGATAATGTTGTGGTTCTCTGTTACAAACCCGGCGAATTGTCACAGGTAAATATTTCAATATATATGTGTGCAAAATAAAACGTAAATATGTTGAAAAAAATTCACAAAAAATAATTCTTTCAAAATTTTCCCTAAATATCTTATAGAGCTAAATAAGCATTCATATCAATTTTTCTAATCGCTTTATAAATACAAAACCAACCTTTAATATTTTTGGTTGTGCTCATCATTTTCATGTCAAGAAGAAATTGAAGTAATTTATCGATTGAATATCGATGCTTCATAAATCTAATAGCTTCCACCGAACACACTATTCTGCTACTATACGGTTTCATGAAATTTAAAAACGTTTTATCGGCAACGTTTTATTGTTTATACATTCTAAAAGCATTGTCTCTAAATTACTATATTATACTAAAGCTGTTAAAGGCACAAATATTAAAAACAATTAAAAAAAGTGTGAATCCGATTTCTAACGTTAAATTAATTTATACAGGTATATTTTATATTTTCAGGCATTAATAGCGTTCGTTACCATTACGAATGGCACGACCCTATCCAGCTCGGAGATCGAAAATCTTCTTCGAAAGACATTACCGCCATATATGTTACCACAAATTTTTATTGTTGATCACATACCTCTTCTAACAAATGGGAAAACGGATCGACAGAAATTGCTCAGGAGATACGAATCATCTTGCTCTAATGACGGTATGTCAAACTAGTGATGACTTTATATCGTTCTGTCAAGTAAAATGATACGTACGTTGTAATATCTCTTTGAAATATTAATTATTTTACTTAATTATATATTTTAATTACATGTAACTGTCTTGTATGTAAACGTTTACGTATAAAAATAGATGTTTTTAAGAAGACATCAGATTTCTTATTTGCTCTTTTCCACCAATCTGCATATAAAAAGTTCGATGTCTATTTATAAGCTGCAAGACTACATGAAACTATGTGAAACGAGTGACTAATCTATAAGTAAGAAAACCGAATTTATGCATATGTATTTCTTTCCTTTCATTTTTAACATACATAGTTTCATACATAGTTTCATACATATGATAAAAAATCTTGTCTACGATATAAGTAAGTTAAAAGTAGCAAATGTAAGATCGAAAGGAATATTCATTTTCTTTCATATCTGTTTCTTATTGAGTAATCAATTTGACAATTTCTTATTGAGTTCTTATTAAATTATGTGAATTATTTTAACAACAATTGCTTTTGCACTAAAATTGAAAAAAAAAATTACTTTTATTAAAAAGAAATAAAGAAAATTTTATATTAAGTCTAGTTTCTAAATTGTAATCTTTACTTTTTCAAAAATTAATAATCCAAATGTAAATAAGAATAAATTATGATCCAATTTCTTTTAATTATCAATAAATTAAAAAAAAACTAATTTATAATTTAACTTAAAAGATCTATGTTTTACTGACTAAAATAAAAAATTTTGTTTTATAGAAGACCACGTTGCTATGAATTGCGATTACAGCGGAGTGCCGAGTCAAGATCTTGCAAAAGCCCGTATCCTCTTTCCGACCATCGCATCTGTAATCGGACGTAGTAGTCGCACACCGGTAATGCTAAACGCGAATTTCTACGAACTTGGTGGAAATTCCTTGAATTCCATTTACACCGTGACCAAATTAAGAGATCAAAGTTATCAGATCGGTATCACGGATTTTATCACAGCGAAAAATTTAGCCGAAGTATTAGACCGGATGAAGTTCATATTATTCGACGAGGAACCTCTGAAAGAAGCCATTGACCAGAAATCGTACGTCTTTGAATCATTAAACGACTGCCATAAGGAGGACGCAATCAAGTAAGTGCGTTGTGCAAAATTAAATATACGTGCCATGCGAAAGTAAAGATGAGCATTTATTTAAATTTACAGAATAATCACGGAGAGCTTTTATTTAAAACGCGATTTAGAGCAGTGCTTAATGCAGGACACAACGAGAGCCGATTATCGGGAATTAGTGGAGGCTATGTGGACTCCTCTTGT
Source organism: Temnothorax americanus (assembly GCF_048541705.1). Lineage (NCBI taxonomy): Eukaryota > Metazoa > Arthropoda > Insecta > Hymenoptera > Formicidae > Temnothorax > Temnothorax americanus. The sequence goes on along the minus strand of NW_027509253.1, from coordinate 1,200,037 downwards.
AGAGAAGAACTTCAGTTTCGTAATAAAATCGGCGCCAAGTGGCAAAATAATCGGAGTTACTTTCAACTTTGATCTTTGGGATGAACCTAAACTGATACTAAAATCTAAGTTAATGACTGTTGTTGATTTCATCGAATATCTGGAGGGACCGATCAGAGATTACAAATTACCAAAAGGTAAAGGCAAGATTATTCATAGTTTCTTGATGGGGACGAGCATCGATTTGAATCCCATGGAAAATGTACTTGTGATAAGACAAATGGAAGAATACTGTTTGCAACTTACCAAACGAAAAAAATACATTGGAATTTTCACCACAAACACTAGTCCACTCACACAGGTAAACGATAAACCTAATTTTTTAATAACTTAGCTAACGGATACAGAAACTTATTATACAAATACATGATTTTGCAAAATTCTTGACTTATATTTTTTAAACTTTATGTGCAGCAACTTAGTACGGACGTATACGGTTATGAAACAATGCTGGTATACCAGATGAACAGATACGAGACACTCGATGGAAATAAACCTTTCGGCAAAGTTCCTGATAACCAAGTGGCAATTTGCTCATTGAAGATGATTAACTAGAATGATTTTGTACATCTACTGTAATAACAATAAATAGTGTGAAAAGAAAGTATTATTACCGAATAGTGTAAGCATTAACTGCGATCTTTCATCGATGCATCTGTGATCATTAATAAAATCAATGACGACAAACCTATTTTTCACATCGCATTATTATTTTCTATAAATATCAGTGACAATATAATGTACGATACTGTAATTAAACGATCATCTACAATTCTACATTACTTGTCAAACGTAATAATTATTGTTTCTTTGTCGGTTAAATCTCATTTTTTTCATAGGCTACCCTGGTAGAAATTGCCTTGCCAGCGCCACGACACTTGTCAGCGCCATGCAAGTTTGCCACGCCACAGCCTTATCCTAAAAACTAGAAAGAGCCATATCAGGGCCATGTCCGCGCCTAATATGGCATTTACATAAAATTGAACGGGCGCAGGTCTGGATTTGACTGAGTTTCTAATGCGATCCACACTTGCGCCACGTTAGGTGCTGTCGAGATTCTTCTCTTTGGCTTCTAGATCGACTTCTTAATTTTTAGAAATTTATTAAAACATGTACGTTAAAATTGAGACAGGATTATTTTATCCTTTACCTGCCGCGGCCGGAGTCCTTCGGCTGGCAGAGCTCTACTAATTTATCTGGCAATAAATAATAATAAATGATAATAAATTATAATAAATAATAATAAATAATAATAAATGATAATAAATAATAATAAATAAATGGTAAATAAATAATTTGGTTTGGCAATAAATAATAAATAATTAAATTGGGCGCTAATCAGTTGTAGAAGAACTGATAGGCTACAACTACATCTATCGTAACGCTTTGATCGTGATCGTAAGCAATGAAGTCGTCGTCTTTATTATTCATTAATTCCCACGATCAAAGCGTTACGATAGATGTTAGTTGTTACTTTAGGTTATAATTGCAACGCCAGACGAGCATCGTAATTGTGGAAAGAGTTCAAGCTGAATCAAGTCATACGACGAGCTTACGATAGCGATTACGACGAGCTTACGACCGCTTACGATAAACATTACAATAGATGTAGGGTGCATTCGGGGAGACGCTATTAACGCTATAAACGCAAACGCTATGAACTTCGTTAGAGGAGCCAATAGCGCGACAGCGATAGCAAGCTCCCCGAACGCAGCTTAAGCGCCAATAGTATTTCGTGCCTCACCTCGAAAATAATAGCGCGAGTGATGACATCACGCTGCCTTTACAGTGACGTCATCATCGTATATCACAGCGCCACAAAGCGTCTTCTCGAACCGTTTTGGACGATAATTGTGCTAATAGCGTGCTCCCCGAATGCACCCGTAGTTGTAGCCTCACACGACAATGGATAGTAATAAAAAATTAAAATCAAAATTTCGAGCGCAAAAATATCGCCAGATGAAAAAATTTAAACGCCATTATTTGTCATTATTTGAAGAAGAAAAATACGATACATGTAATAAACCAAGTACTAGCGGTATAACATCAGAAGGTATTAATCATATACATCACGAATAATATCGAAGCAAATATTGTATTGTATGTAATAGTACAGTTAAGAAATATGTTTTATTATTTTTAAAACCATAAAAAATCAAACAATAAACCAAGGCAGTTCCAGTAAATCTATCAACGTGGATGCAGATAACATATTTAAAAAATATGAAATAATATTACCTGCAAAAACAAACGAAGAATTTGGGCATATAAATATTAAATTAGACAAAGATAGGGAATTTCGAACCAATTTTGTGAGTTTATTTTACAAAACATAATAATTTATTATTATTTGAAAAAGGGTATATATATTATTTCGTTAAAAATAATAAAATTAATTATATTTTTAGTGTGAGCATCTTTATCGTTATATTGAATTTAATTCAACGTTAACAAAAAATATCACAACGATTTTAAAAATCTGTGTAACGCGCGATATAGCAGTCACATATACTGCTACTAAAACTATGCTTGGCAAGAAAACAATGAAAGATGAACCATTTTACTCATGTATAGAAGGTACATATTTTATATTATATAATTAATATTTTCTCGAAATGAGAGAGAGAGAGAGATTTTGCTGTCATTGCAGCGCCGACTCCGAACGTTAAATCTTTATAAATATTCGGATTTTTAGATATATTTCTTCAAAAAGAATTTAAAGGAGAAGCTGTATCAAGGAATGGTCTTGTAAAGGCATTGAGTGCAGCGCTTTCCAATGCAAAAGACTGGGAAGGACATAGAAAAGACCGAATCAAGTGCAACAAAGATGTGTAAGACTACCTGGAGACCAGCGAATATTTGTTCGTTTAATTTCGCTGCGATGTCCTACTCGCGAATAAAGGCATTATAGTGTTAGGTGAAAAGAAGTACAAAGTTTTTGTTTTTATCTGGAACATATGAAATTATTAAATGTAAAACTGCTGATGTAAGACTGTGATTATTTGCCAAATATTAAGGTATTTTATTTTTAATTATAATGGTGTCATTTTATCTCCCTATTGAACTTAATACCACTTCCTTTATCTCGTTGATATAGAGTCACGTTTGTCATTGTATAATACATATTTATTTTCATGTTTCCTAATTTATGAGATAGATTATTAGTTCAATTGACAGTCTGTTAAAAATAACTAATTAATAAATAATCTTTAAATAAATGCATTATATGAATTTAGAAATTGTACCTTATTGGCGCCATGTTAGCGCCATACACGTGCCATGTTAAAAACTCGCTAGCCCCATGTCTGCATTATGATAGTACCTTATTGCCGCCATGTTAGCGCCATACACGTGCCACGTTAAAAACTCGCTAGCCCCATGTCTGCATTATGATAGTACCTTATTGCCGCCATGTTAGCGCCGTGCCAGCACCACATCAAATCTGTGGCGCTAGCGGGCAAAACGTGACGTTTCGCGGATGGCGCTTACCAGCGTGCCATGCCAGCTCCTGAAGTGGCAGTGTGGAACGCTGGTCAGTGCCAGGCAAGCGCCCAGTCAAAATTTCTACCAGGGTATTAGAAAACCTTTATTTTTAAATTCTTTACTTTAGCCAAAGAATAATCTGTTGTAACTATTAATTGATATTTACGTATAAAAATATGATATAATTTTTGAAGATTTTAGTTACAAAAAATTTTTCAAAATTAATAATTGCATGTTATAACGCGGCTAAATTTCAATAAAATTATTTTGATTAAAATACAATATAAATATTCATAGCAGATTTATTAAAAAATTTTTCTGTCCTGGATTCTGAAGTATTGCATACTTAGTCACATATTGTTAATATTATTTCATTATGGTAATTATATATCTTCTAAGTAAAGAGTATTAAGCGAAAAGTATTTTAAGTAATAAGTATTATAAAAGAAGCAATTACGAGATAAATTAAGTTATTTTTCAACATTATGTTATTAAATTATTTAGATTATAGATCTAATTTTTTTTCTTTGATATATCATAGTAATGTAAAACATGATAAATTATAGTCATTTGTTTTACTTTGGATAAGGCATGATAAATATGTTACATGAATATGATATTTTGACGATTAATGGATAGAAATAAAATAATGTAATAATAAATTTGTACATATATGTGTACGATAATCGTGAGTAACAATTGTAGTATGTATAACTACGAATGTTGAAATAATTTGCAATTGCTATTGCGTTCCAAAGCTACCATTGCATAGTCAAACGCTTGAACGACAAGGATTATTACACAATTATTTGATTATTTACTGATTAATCTCAATTATCGTTATATAATATAAGCGCATATAAAATCTCGTGCAACAATTATTTGCATTATATATATATAAGAACGATCCGACTATTATATATATATATATATATATATATATATATATATATATATATATATATAATAAACAGAAAATCCCGAATGACAAATTAAACATGACAGTTAAATAATTAAATCTTTTATTGCTTCGTTTTTATTGCTTACATTGTTTCGCTTAAAAAAAAAATGTTACAATTATCCATAACAATTTTGCAGTATTAATCGATGACCGATTTTTCATATTTAATCTTATTAACACTGCCTATATATATATATATATATATATATATATATATATATTGCAGTATATATATAATATATATATATATATATATATATATATATATATATAGGCCTATATATATATACATATATACTGCCTATATATATATATATAGGCAGTTAATAAGATTAAATATGAAAAATCGGTCATCGATTAATACTGCAAAATTGTTATGGATAAATGTAACATTTTTATTTTTTAAGCGAAACAATGTAAGCAATAAAAACGAAGCAATAAAAGATTTAATTATTTAACTGTCATGTTTAATTTGTCATTCGGGATTTTCTGTTTATTATTTATTTATAACAATCGCGAATAATTCAACATAAACACTTCAACCTATGATCAGTTATGTGTTAAATATTATATATATACAATCATGTTCTTAACAATATAATTAAATGAAAAAATGCCTTGTTTGCAAAGAAATGCTTCATGATTCTAGGACTGCAGAGATACATTCGGGTGAGCTTAAGGGGCTTCCCTAGTGTGACAAGACCTAAAAATAAATGATTTTTAAAAGGAAAACAACAAAACCAATTGATGAACAACTTTTCCCACATATTTTACTATATTTCAAGAGTGCATACAAATTTTTTGAAATGTAGTAAAATATGTGGAAAAAGTTGTTCATCAATTGGCTTTGTCGTTTTCCTTTTAAAAATTATTCATTTTAGGCCCTGTCACACTAAAGGAGCCCCTTAAGTAATCGACCGAATATCCACCGTGATGTAAAATAACAATAATAACGAAAATGTTTTTCTCATATCCACTATATTTTACACATTGGGTCGCATTACACAATTCAATATGTTAAAAAAATGCTGAATAATTATTATTTAATATCAACGTAATTTTTACCTGTAATTTTTTTTATAAAAATATTACAGGTATTCTAGCTCAGTGAAACAAACTCTGTGGGAGCTTGTTTTGTAATTTTATAAGCTTTCCGAAAGCTCAAAAATATGAACTTCCTAGGAGCTTGTTTTGGCGAATTTTGTAAGCTCTCGGGAGCTCAGCAAAATGAACTCCCTGGGAGCTTAATCGGAGCTTTGCGCTGTGTGAGTATATATTGTTGCGTGCCCCAATGCGAGATGTGAGTAGCGAAATAATGGACAGAGCTCTCCGTTCAACTCACACGGAGGACGGTCTTTATAAAGCTTCTCCTCTATGATGCGCAGACAGTGTCCAGTGAGTCGTTCCTTCGATGAGTCGTCCCTTACAATTAATTCAGACTTAGCTTTCTGCATAAGAGAAGAATTGAGAATTTTCTTCGGCGCTCCGCATCTATAATTGCTAAGCTTCAGTATTTGCTTGCTGGAGAAGGGTATGGCGGGTAGCAGTACAACAGTAAGAACTTAACAGTCTTTCATTTGGCAGCAATAAAGGGCTAACGTAAAAGAAAATCGAGCAGAAATTGCCAAAAATGGGAAAGGAGCTATCGAAAAAGTTACCATTTAAAAGCGAAAACTGGAAAAGAGACGCGCAAGCAGTCCTCGAGGATTGTTTAAAAAACAGAGACGAGACAAGTTTTCTGACGTATGTGGAGGATATTCAGGGAGAGATTTTTCTTTGTTTGGCTGAGAATCTGCTAATGATATCCGCACAACATAATTGGCAAGAAGCCGTAAAAGCAATTCTAGACAGATTTGAAAAAAAGCATGGACAAGGAACCAACTTGTACTTAAGCGTGAAAGAAGCCGCACGTACGGCTGTTCAGAATGGTCATTATGTTATTTTTGAGGAATTGCTGAAAGTGGAACCCGAGATATCCCATCATCTGATTCTAAGCGTCTGCTTGAAGTTGGGAGAGCCAAGAAAACGAGGAGTCAACGATACGTTACTGCGTTCGAATCTGAAAACGTGTCTGGAGTTGATCTTGAAACAGATTAACGTGGATGTCTATTGCATTGACAGTGAGTATATTATAATAAATGTCATAAATATCGCAGAAACTAGCTCTTTTTGACAACATATATAAGTAGATTATTTTTCACTTTTCGAGACTTTTTTTCTGAAAACAGTTTCACTCTAATTGTAAATTTCTAATTTTGAAGAAAAAGGTAACACGCTGTTGAATTACGCGGCTATAAGAGCAGACAATTGCAAAGCAATGAGTCTACTTTTCAAACGAGGCAGTTACATTGGACGAATAATTGCAATGTTAGTTGCTGTTAGTTGCAGACATTTCGTCAGTCTTATCGGCCTACTTCGACGACCGCTTGAAGAAGATAAGGAACCAAACGAACGAAGACGTAATCGAGTACGACTATAGTTGCTTGATGTCACACAACATTTTCTCAATAGAGAATACAACTCATCGAGGGACTTGCGAGACGGAAGCGTTCCTAGACATCGCGCGTAACAAAAATCTCAATCATCTGCTGAAACATCCGTTGCTCTCGTCCTTTCTCTATCAGAAATGGTGCAAGATACGACATATATTGTACACGAATATTGGCTTCTATGGGATCTTCTACTTTTTGCTGAATACCTATATCCTGAACATGATTTACGAAAGTTCTCCAAATGAAAACGGAACGCAAACGGTCAATGACAGTTTCGACGTGGTTTTGAACAGTACTCTTTTAATCCGGTTCTATCCAGAGAGTCTCCTGTGGATTTTCGTTATCGTATTGTGGTTGCTTTTCACCATTTGGGAGATCCTCCTATTTGCCTGCTGCCCTCGCCGTTACTTGATGAATTGGGAGAACCGGCTACAGGTTGTGCTGATTATATTTACCCTCATTTTATTATGTGGCGCGGGAGCATGGAGTCGCGTCGCGGTAGTCTTATTGTCTGCCTTAGTGCTGACAACTCTGATCAGCCAACATCCGAAAATATCTACCAACTTTGAAATATTTTGGATAATTTCTCGTAATTACGTATACTTACTTTTACCGTATTTGGTTCTCATCATCGCGTTTGTCCTGACTTTCTACATACTCTTTGAGAACAAGAGACATTTTTCTAATCCCGGGGACTTGCTCTTCAAAACGCTCATCATGGTATCCACAGGCGAATTCAACTCCAACGATATCCCGGTCGACTCACATCCCGTTTTGAGCCGAATTGTGTTAGTGCTGTTTGCTTTCTTCATTTTTGTATTGGTCAATGTAATTAACGGTCCAGCAGTCGGTAACACTGAAGAAATTCGATCTGAAGCTGAACTGAACGGACTCGTCTCTCGAATACGCCTGATCGTCTATCTCGAAAACATAGCATTCGGCAAACCATTTAGTTGGCTCAATTGGTTCAGCCGCGGAAATTCGTGTTTGTTACGATGGAATCCCTTCAGCTTCCTTACTAAAAGAATTTTTTGGTTTCCGCATTATTTGGAAAACGATAAAATCACTTTCTTTCACGACTACAGAATCCCCGTTGGGCAATCGGGAACTATAATTAAAAAAGGTGAACGTATTAGTTCTAATAAAAATCAACCGTCACATATCAAGAAGATAAAAACCATTTTGAATAAGCAACAAGAAAAATTAACCGAGATAAACGACAATTTCAAAAATCTCGTAAGGAAGATCGGATTACGCAAACTGCGCGCCAAGTGTCGGTTTTGAAACACAGTTTCTGCGTCTAAAACCGAAATAGTATACACGTAATTAAATTGATTAATTAATTAAATTAATGTAATATAATCATTTCATAACATTGTCCGCTGCATATAACTTGTATATTATTTTATATAAATCTCATGAAATAAAATTTATTTTATATGTATATATTATTTTTTACTGTTTTATACATATACATATGTACATATATAAAACACGTACTAAATTTTGTTACATGTGTCGATTTGATTGGAAATGTTAAATTCCATACAATTCGACAAGATATAGTGATAGACAATCGTGATAGATAATTGTATGACTTATAAATATTGTTGCAAATATCATTGCACAATTTATATAATGCATTGTTGTGCATTTATATAATGCATTACTTATTGTAAGCGAATAAATTTGACAAAAACAAACCAGCTTCCCGGAACGAGAGGTACATCCGAATATATAATTGAGCCCGTATTCCCCCCCACATTCGAGGACGTTAGATACTGAGGGTCTATTCATGTAACTCTTAAAAACAGTTTCGTTATCGTTATATTACATCGTGTGTTGCGCAGCTTTTTTATCATATATAATATCTACACAACGCAAATTGTTCATTTACATTAATTTATATATATAATGACAATTATCAAGCGACGCGTTAGCGTCGCGACGCCGAATACATAAAAAATTGACTTGTAAATTGACTGACCGAGTTGTTGCCTACATTCAGGGGCACATTAGCGCGGCACTACCAAGCTGCTTTACCGGAATATTCATTTTATTCGTGCTTTTGATTAAAATATCTCGGAAACGAAAGCCCTAATGAAAATCTAATGAATTTTTATATTTATAACGTTATTAAACCATAATGTTTGCACTGCTCATGTACGAGCATGTTAGAATGCATGTTAGAATGCCGTGTAACCTAGGTGTACGTTGGCCGCACACGAATTTATCTCTCGAGAGAAATCTGCTGCTGTTATATTAGACACAATAAGACGTCGCATCATCTTCTCGAATTGACCAACCGATAATCCATATTTCTCCATATTGTTTTGACATGTCAATCAATGAATTTAAAGTCATATAAAACAGATTTAAAATCAAAATAATGCGTAAAAACTTGACGTGCCCGGGTGCTATTTTTATATATACATTTCTACAAGTATATTTTCACTTCTTTTATATTTTGATAATAATTTTTTCGACCATAAATAAAAATTTTTTGCTGTTTTTGTGATATTTATTTGACAGTTGTTAGAAACAAATAAAATAATAAAATGCATATAACTCGGTTTTTAATTGTTGATTGCAATTTATTAGTATGCTAAGTAGAGAGAGAAATTACGATATACTTTCTCTCTAACTAAAGATATATTTTAATTATTTTTCTAAACTAATGTAAAATATCCCTGAAAACTGACTTTATACAGAAATCATTGATTTCTCTAAGACTAATATCGTTGATAGAAATTGATGCGCAAGCAAAAATCTCGCCATAATTAACTCATTAGCAGATGTATTAAGTGCACATGATCGGAACAAGTAACTTCTAAGGAGCAGGGAACTTCAATCTCTGTATTTCTGTTTTGAGTAACGAAGAAAGTTTAACAAATACCTACCGGCGCCAGTAAGTCAAAGACTGCTTCAATCCGGCGTCATCTTTCATATCGCTCGACCCGTTTGTACGTGTAAGATTTAGTTGTCGCTGTAAAGCGCTTACTGCGTATACTTATCTCGACATGGATCAGAGGCCGTAAATGTCCTCCTTATTCAAGAATGAAATGATCGCGATGCGCATCACAAATATAACAATTTCTCGCTCTAGCTATCACAAATTCTAATAAAAAAGTAAAATTTACATTGCAATTATTAACATAAAAAAGCAATAATTTTTATTAACTGTCTTTGTTACCGTTTAATTTTTTTAATTTCTTGTTTTTTTAATTATAATTTAACTTACTTTAGGCAACAGTCGGGAGTCTATTTTTTTTTAACTAACTTTTTTAATGACGTGATAAGGTTTACAACGTGTTAAAAATGTAACGAAAAGAACGTAATGTTCTCATTAAAATATATTTATTTAAAAGCGTGGTACATATATACATAGATTTATAATATACCGAAATGAAACATTTTATTCCTTATGTAGCAAATCGTATATAAAAGTTCGACTACCGAGGGAACGAAGTTTAAAAAGGAATGTACCTTTATAAAAAATTATGCGTGCATGGTATAATAGTAATTAAGTGTGATAAATAGAACATGAAAACCATTACGATCAACCAACCCGTTGCTTCAAGATAACGTGGCAGAAATTGATATTATTGATAAAAGAGTCATATCTGTAACACTTACTGCTCGAAAACTTCAGCAAACGTTTCATAAGGTGGTGTATATTCGTAGTCGTTGAATCTTTCGCCTTTGAAACTCATTCCAGTATGAGCGTTCTTTCGGGTCGGGTACAATTTATCTCCAGGTGTCATCGGAAAAATGCTCTCGGGATCATCCTTTGTCCAAACGACATAAGGGGTAGAGACTAGATCGGGCCTAATTAATTGCAATTTTTTCAGCAGCAATGAAAATCTCGTTTCTTCCACAGTGTCTTCCGCACTGTCTGATCCATTGTCTCGGTATTTACTACTATAATCGTTACCGTTCGATTTCTGCGAACTCGAAGATTGCGCGAATCTCATCAAAGGTCTGTTGTAATGGTTGCAACTTGCCTCGCTTTGCGCGATGTTTGGAGGTTCCGAATGACGATTTGTAAAATACTGGTCAATCATACATTGCCATTTGTTGGGAATGTTGTATGTATATTTAGGGTGCGTATCTTCTGTATAAAAACCGAATGAACGTGGATTTGTTATGTAGTCATTCCTGATCTGACGGTTCTCCACGCGCTTATCTGTAATTGAACAGTTTACATTCAAGCGAATTCGTATACCAATATCTATACATTGATTTTTTTACGTTTGCGTCTCATTGGAACTCGTATAAGAAAGAAGTTACACGACTTTCAAGATAAGCGGCATGCATTAGATTATTATTTGAAGATGTCAAATTTTAATCTTGTTCTATGAAATATTTACCAGTAGTATCAGTAGGTTCATGTTCTGGAAGTAACGAGTCGACGATGGTTGCAGGATGCTTGGCGTCAGTTGTGGGCGACTTCGCGGCCACATTATTGTCATGTGCAACGACCTCAGATTCAGTGCTTGCAGGATCCGATCTCTTCCTTCGATTGTGTATCATCTGGAGAAATATCATTCTCTTATGAAATATTCAGTAATTTAGATGATCAATTCGTGTACAAAAACACGACAAATATTAGCGTTTGTGTTACATAATTAACTCCAAGAAAAGCTGTTTGTCGATAATACAGTGACGTACAATATTTGTCGCATAAGACAAATTACTAGATGTTACATATAGGTGTTTTGAAGTAAATATTACATTTAAAAATATCAAATTAAATAAAATTTGAATTTTTAATGAAATGATAGTAAAATATAAATAAAATATTGTGAATGTTAAGTTAATGAAACATATATCATTTTATCAGATCAAGTAATAGGATAATGAGCATTTACCAAGCGCGGTCTCCGTTGAGGGCGACCTCCGTTTATATTTATAAGAATATTTTCCAATTTACGCTCATATTCTTCCGCTGTCATACGCCTAGCCTCTTTTGAATCTTCATCTTTTTCTGTTAATAATCGAATCATGTAGTATATTGGCCAGCCTGGAATTAAAAAGGTGTGTGGAGGAAAATCAATTGGCTCACTTGAACGAGCATTGACTTGGTTCGATTTATAGGGATACACCGTTTGAACTCCCGGACGATATTGCGTCGATTCCTGGTCCGGTAATTGTTCCGCGCGATATTGTTCAATCGGTGACTGTGTCCAGTACTGCGGAGCAGATTGATCTTGCAAATAGCGTGGATTGCTATTGTATTGATGTTCATACCCGGGTTGATAGAGGACTCCGGCAAGTACGATACTTGCTAGCGAGATTGTCACTGCTAAGAACTGAAATAATTAAGGAAACTTTAAGCAGATTGTTCTCGAACAGATGTTCGATATGGCAGAAATTTGTTCCCTAAATTATTTATTTAACATACAATGGGAATAAAGGCCAACAATCGAGCATATATAACAATATGTCAAATCAATAGTTCATTTAATAATATTTACAAATGACGAGAGAGAAAGAGGAGAGAGAGAGAGAGAGAGAGAGAGAGAGAGAGAGAGAGAGAGAGAGAGAGAGAGAGAGAGGGACGAGACGTTTCGAACACACAGTGTCTTCTTCAGCCGATAAATTCGAATAATTACATGGAGTCGCGCAATAAGCAAAGTATCAAAAATAATCAAAAAAATAATAAATAAAGAGGTAAAACAATCGAAGACGGGCAAGAATTTTTCTCGATGGTGAATGAGAAAGCCATCCGGAGTCACATCTTACATGAGAGCATTACAATGTAAAATTGTGTATAAATAAATATCTTTGGAGTCTATTGTGAAATGTAAAATTGTATATGTATGAATATCTGTAGTCAATTCGCAAGTCTGCAGTCAAAGGTAAATCCATGATTTATTCTTCGTTGGATGGCGAAAACGAACCAAGTCAATTGTTAAAAACGTTAAATCTTGGGTCAGTCAGCGGTGTGGTCAAGTTTATAATACGTTCTGAAATTCGATGTCTCAATAGCGGGAGGAAGCTTGTGCGGTTGTTTAAAATAATCACCGTAAAGACATACAATTACAAAATTAAGTCGTGGTCGGATGTTTCGCGCTCTCACGCTCGATGTTCACGGAAAAAGGTATTTACCGTATGAGATCATGCAAGGCGGACCATGAAACGCGCTGCGCCCTGCCACTACGCTGGGCCGTGTCCCCCACTCTTTTCCGTCGTGCGCCCATGTCAAAACACGCTGCCGCGCAGCAACGTCTTTCCTCGTACTAAGCACGATATTTTTCCGTGCATCGCACCGGCTTTCGTACTTTGCGCAGCGCTGCAAGATACGACGTGCTACGTTCGCAACGCGAAAGCCGGTGCAATGCACGGAAAAATACCGTGCTTAGTACGAGGAAAGACGTTGCATGGGCGCACGACGGAAAAAAGTGGGGGACACGGCCCAGCGTAGTGGCAGGGCGCAGCGCGTTTCATGGTCCGCCTTGCATGATCTTATACGGTGAATACCTTTTTCCGTGTTAGCTCCTTAGTGTTTCAAATACCAATGACAAAGCATTCCCATTTGGTTAACAGCCAAGGTGATTCTTCGAAATGATAATACATCGAAACAATAAATAGCTAGATGTCGGTGAGTTCGCTGAGAATATACTGTTATATGACTCATCCAGATACTCTGTGTCTTCAAATTAATCTATTCAAATTAATGGCCTTTATATTCTCTCTCTCCCATTGTATTTCGACATATACGAGCGATTACTTTATTTATTCGTTATTTATTTAACAATTTTTAAAATTAATGAGAGAAAGATTTATATATTTATGGATTTACTATGGAATATTATTTTGATAATGTAAAAATCGATTTAGAGGAAAAATACAAAAAAGAAATAAATATTTTATTGTATTAATTTCTACAAATATTCTGCCTAACGCTGATGATATATGGTTTAATTATTGAAAAGAAGTTCTAATTGCAGAAGTTAAAAAAACTCATAAAAATTTTAACTAAATGTAAAATATGAGTTCACTTACTAATCCTCGATGCGAAAACATCGTGTGGCTCTTATACGGTTTCACTACTTAATTGAGACTAACGCGATTCCTCAGTGCTACTGATATAAATAACCCAAAGAATCGCTGACGTTAGGTTGAAATTTTCGTATTCCATAATTTCATCAGTTTGCACATTGTGAAACCGTCCCGAGGCAAAAAGCACAGACGTCATTAAAATTTTACGAAAGTATGTTCATATATGTGTATTCTGAAAATATGGTTGATGCAAATTGCTACATTTGCTATTTGGCAAAAAAAAAGCGCGTGCTCACGTTATATGTCGTAAGTAATACACGCATTTGTCTAACAACCAGCTCGCAAAAGAATTGTAAAACGATCATCATGAACGCAATTCGATTCGCGCGCGGACTTCCGTTTGTTGTAAAACGCACGATTACGAAACTCAGTAATGATATGCATGTATGGAAATGCACGAAATAGCACTTCTTCGAAAGTTCGTTGCACTACGGGACCAGCGCACCCGCAGACGTGCCCTGATTATCGCATAAGTGAATGGCTGGATGCCGAGACACGTTGATCTAGAGTCTAGATCCTAGACTAGTCTCTCGCTGCGGACCACTCTGAATATAAATATCGCTAAGCAATCTTTCGTCTGCGTTTCATCGTTATCCCGCATTATATTATAGCACGCGAAACTTGAAACCAGGAGGTTTCTCATGCGAGATATGTATGTATCATAAATTGTATAATGTCCGAAAGCGGATCAAACGCGTGAACGAGATACCGAACCGCGCACCGATAAGAGACGGACTTGAAATTAATAAAGAGATTTTTAACGCGCGCGCGCGCGGACAAGTCTTAAATTTATTTAGATACAAGTATATATTTACAGCTATTTACGCATATCTATTATAGTTATCCCTATAGGAATCGCGAATTAAAGTCGCGGCGAGAGAAGCAATAAAGTCTAGCGGTCCACATTTGCTCGTAAATATAAGCTATCCGCCGAATACCATCTCAATTCCAAGATGGCTCTAATGAAAATTTATTCCCGGTTATAATTTCGGCTTTATACTCGCTACGGAAATGATAGCGAAGTTTTAAGGCAATCTTGAACATACCGCCTGCCTCATCAAAACCGCATTAATTCGCAGTGTCGTTGACACGCGCGATTTAACGTCACGAGCGACTTACCATAGCTGCGATCCGATTCACGCTCACACAGTTGTAAGCATCATTCTGTCTTCGTTGCACATCAAACGATGATAGAGCTTACAACACTGTCAGCGTGAATCGGACCGCAGCTCATATATGCCACAACACAACATTGCGTGCACGGATTTAAATATCTCGGAATTAAAAAGAATCTCGTTGACACATGTGTATTTAATCCCTGTATACATACGTGTCAACGTCAAGCAGTACGATAGCGTAAATGACAAATACAACTAGCTCGTAGCGAGTCTGTAAATCTGTAAATCACGATAAATATTGGGCCATCTTGAGAATTGATCCTAATATAATGAAGCATGCTGAACAGATTAAATTGGATAAGAATCAAGTATTGGATAATGAGAAGATAATGATGGAGTTGACCAAGCTGTGGGAGCAATTGGCGGCGATGGAAGTTAAGTTGCTTTGAGAATACGATTTTAAAAAACTCACAATCGATAATATAAAATGTAATATAAAAAATATAATGGAATTCGTGAGAGAAAGTTGATACGTGTGTATTTGAAAAGTTAATATATATAAAAAACATTAACATGTATACATGAGATGTTTAAATTCATTCTTTACATATTCAATTGCTTAACAGACTTATAAAATGTCTTACCCTTTTTAGATAGATTACTGCATAGAACTACACAAAACTTAGTTTTATAAATTATAATATCAAACAATACTGCCAAGTATATGTTAATTTTATTATAAGCGGTTTAACTTTGTTAGCTACGTGTAAATTTTATCATTAAATTCAATACAATCCTAATCGAAGTAAATTTATCTAAATATTACACGATATACAAATGTCTGGATGTATCGATGCACGATTTATATAATTGAAATTAGCGCCAACTTCAAATTAAGATTACGATTTATCGTTAGCTTTTTCCCAGGTGCATCAGACCCTGCACGATTTATATAATATATAACGAATGTTTTTACAATACATTTTTTAAAATTATTATTTTATAATTTGTATATATAATTTTTGTGTAACTCTAAGTAAATCTTTAATGATTATGTGAGGTCTATTTATAATATAACTTTTTCAGATCTATTTATAATGAGATTTTTTTATATATAATTTATACGAACAAAAAATAGATTGTAGTAAATTTTGTTGAAATTTATATCATCTCTATCTTTCATGCGTACATGCGTACAACGTCTGCATGTGCATGTACGCATAAATGAGAAATCATATATTACTAGCCAGATATATCTTGCTGCGTGACGGTCTTTTCTTTCCCTCGACGTATTAGTATGTCGGTGTAAAACATGTTGAAGTCAAGTCTAATTCAAACATAAATAATTTAAAAATAAATTAATATATAATTTTATATCAATTGTGTGAAAAAAAGAAGGATGCATAAAAATTATATAAATAGAATTCTTACCGACATAACACATTAAGTAATTTCTCATTGTTATTATCACAACCCAAATCACAAATTCGATCTAGAAGTCGTGTCAATACTTTAGTAAATCTTTCATCTAATGATACGATTGTTTCTTCGAAACTTCCTGTTCCATCTTTCGCTGTAGAACTGTTCTCAATCTATGAAAAAATACAGTCAATTAATATATTATAAGCGTGTACATGTATGTTACATAAATTAAAGTTAAAAAGCATTTTTTTTAAGTAATAGAAATGTGATACATAATGATATAAAGTCTTATTTAAATAATGATATATAATAATGCAGCGATAAATTATTATCACCATGCCTTTTATGATTTTCTTCTTTTGAAACTAAATATAAATAATGATATATATTATTATAATTGTAGAGGATAATTTACACTTATAATAACACTTAAATATTTTTTTTAGATATGTAAATTTTTAATTTAAATATTATTTTATTATGATTAGGTATTTATTATTTGACCAAGTAATAAAATAGCAAATGTTCAAGATACAATAATGTTGCATTGTACAAAACGTATGTTGTAAAAATACCGAAAAATACATAAAAAATAGCTTGCTAATAATACGTATTTTCAAAATCATATTTAAAAATATATATAAATAAAAATTGCAATTTTTACAATACATATGGATATCTTCTATGAATACACCGTAAATACATATCGCTTAAATATTCTTTAAGTTCATACTCTTAAAAAAATATCAAGAAATTATCATTCCACAAATTGAAAGCTAATAAAGTCTACAATTATATTTTTTTAAATTTGTAATAAATAAAATAACTCTTGCTCACTCTAAAAATAGGAGAAGGTAACTTGTGATTTTTTAATCAAGACACAAATTTTATAACCGAAGAATATTTTAGACATCAGAAAACTGCAATCCACACAACATTATATATATACAAATATACTGCTTCATTCCTGATTTTTATACTTACTTCATCTTCAGCTACATCTTTATAGAATGAGTATATTAGCAGACTTTTATATTATTTACTTACATTTACACAATAAAAATTTAAAATATGACACAATTACATAACATCCAAGTACAATCTTATACAGAGATGCAAAGAAGCCTTTAATTCTTCCTATATGAATTAAGAACAATATAATGCAATATAAAAGTGTGTTCCCTAAATATTAAAATGCAAAACATCTCTGTACATACATGTTAGACCTTAATATTTGTAAAATATAAATTCCACGCCATGCAAGTTGGGAATAATATATATATATATATATCAGTCACATGTTCTTAACGATATAATAATATGAAAAGATGCTTCGTCTGCAAAGAAATGCTTCATGATTCTAGGACTACAGAGATACATTCGGGCGAGCTTAAAGCTTTGTAAAAATATACCTCATATTCATAGATATCTTCCTGACAGGTACCGATCATGGATGTCAATTCAGCATCAATGTAGTATCGGCTCATACGCTTAACATCAGCAGAATATTAAAACTTAATATATCAAACTCTCACAACTCCGTAGTTCTCTTTCCCGTTATATATTCTTACCATTTATTTATTAAACGTTATTTATTTTATTTTAAATATAATCTTCTTTTTTTAAAAAAATAGCTTTAAATCAAATACTACTCAAGGAAAAGATTTAATTAAATTGCATTGTTAATATAAATATTTTGCATTAAATTATTACAGAAGGGAAAGAACATGAGACTTAAAGTATTTATTAGTATATTCAGAAATTTATTATGTAATAATAAGTGAAGCGATGTAACACGAATCCAATTCAAACAATGGTCGCAACTTAGAGGAAGAGATTGTTGTACGTAATTTTGTACATGCATGCGAATTAGATAATTATTAGAAAAAAATAAGTAACGGAACACAAAAGAATTTACCTGCATAAAATTGCAGAATTCTATGCATATGGCGCATATACCGGTGATACAGCCAAGAAGATCGGGATCCGTTAACATACATTCCTTCAGATAACTGGCTTGCAAATCTTGATGCACGCTCAGCACGTCATCAACATTACTAACCTGGTATTCATTTATCAAATAGGTATATATATTGCATAAATAGGTATATATAAATATATAGGTATATATTTGGATATAAATATTATCACCTTGTTCATCTTATTTATGAATTTTAACCAATTTGGTTCCACGACTTCTACCATCATATAGTACTCCAAATGTTGTATACAATCAAGCATTCTCTGCCGCAATGAAAATGCCTTTCTGTAAGCCATAGCCACTTCGTGCGTGAAAGTCTTCGCTATTTTGTTGCTGATCCACACTCTAAAATCCATCAGATATAAAATTTATGGATATAAAGCATACGCTCTGTTGAAACAAAGTAATTTACCTGCACAAAAGCCTCTCAACATATTTACAATAAAACAGATGTCTAAACAACATTTGATAACAAGCTATGGCCTTTCTATTAATGATTAGAGAAACTGGCCATTTAACATCGTAATTAAAGACAAAAGCTTCCAAACCAGTCAAAATTTTACCCGCTTGGAAACAGTATTCTGCAAGGGAGATTAATTCTCGTTATTAATTTCCTTTAAGGTACAATTGGATAAGTATGATACTCTTTTAATGGCATATACCTTTCTCGTCTCTAGTTTGGATGGAGAGTATTTTAAACATTTGATACTGCAGATCATATGGAAGTAATTCCGGTTTCAGATCGTCTTTATAGGGATCTGAATCCGCAGTGGACATTCGCAAGGCAACTTCGAGAAGAGATGCTAAACGATGAAGAACGATGTCATACATACTCTTGTTCAGTTCGGCCTCACACAGATTCATAAATTGTACCTAAAATTAGACAAATATCATCATATAAGATTAATAAAAATTTTGGGAAATCCTAAGACACTTCTCTAGATTTTTGGAGAAAAGAAATTTAATTTCAAATATGGACAAATCGAAGATAATGACTTTTAGGAGAAAATGAGAACATGAGTTTGGAACAGAGTAAAGATACAAGAAATATAGATCATTCTTAATGTGTAGATTATACTTTATAAAAAAAGAGGCAAAATCAATATTAACTATTTAAAATAATTTTTATAAAACTTTTCACCCAAAGGCATGATTTAAGTAAATATCTAATAATAATTTTAAATAATAAGAGTAAAGCTGATGTTTAACAACGTATAAAAACCAAGCTTACCACAAAATCTCCTTGGGCAAGAAGAAAGTAACTTTTCACACTACGCAGTCTACCCATCAGATCATTTTCCTTAACGAGTACCTCTAATAATTTTCTGGCAGCCTCTGAATATGCTCTATCGATAGCAGCTATATATTTTTGCCCTTGATACTGATAGCTTAATGGTTCTTGTTTTCCCCACTGCACTGTTTTACCTAAATTTATTAAAATAATTTGATAATTTGCAACCTAATCAAAGATATGATTAATACTTATTACATAAAGCGACACTCATTTTACTTTTTAACAATATAATAAATATGCTATTGTATGTAAAACATACCGCACTGCCTAATCACATTAAAATATTTTCCTGTTCTAAGTATAGTCTGTGCATGTTCATTCAAAAATACAGGTATCCTTTCTAGTCGCATAGTGTATCTCTTTTCCCAATAATCTGCAGAATAATCTACGGGAAGTTCTTTCCTTTGAATCAATTCGTTATCCTCTACAAAGAACTGATAAATGAATAAGTATGAATGTGCCATTTATAACATATAAAATTAAAATTAACTTGATACCAACTTCCTGATATGGATCGCATATCACTCCTTTATAAACCCATTTTTCTAAAATTTGCATATATGGCATGCTCGCCGCTTGCATCAGATATAAACACAGTTCTTTAGACTTTGCTTCACCACTAACATTGTTCAATGTTTGCTCATGCAGAAGGCTCAATACTTTGCCCCCTCTAGCATTTGCCTAGAATCAAATATTTTACATCATAAATATTATAATTCTAATTCTTTCTATGTATATCTAAAATTAAATGTAATCAGACCTATTTAATTACTATTAACTGGTGTTTTTTAGACTAACCTTACATATTGTGGATGTAACTTGAGAAAGTATGGACATCGTAAGCATGGTAGGCTGGATATAAAACCATAGCTTCTGCAAACTTAGTTTACCGTGAATGTGTTCTGTCTCGAGTTGCACGACGAAGAGCTGAAACACAGCGTATAAAATCAATATTTAAAACAATGTTTTAAAAAACTGCATTAAGAAATGTACTAAGAAACATAAACATATTTTCAAATTATATTAAATTATAAATTGTATCATTATAAATTGTAATTTATTATACCAAGTAATCTTTCAGCAGAGATCGTATAGCTCCTCTCAGAGCATGATTGACTTGTCCGTCGTCCGGCGAAACTTTTTCTTCAACAAATCTCACTGTCATAGAGTAGTATGAGGCTAACGGTAATATCTGTTGCGCTAATTGCTTAAATGATACACCTAAAAACAAAATTCAAAACATTTAACTTCAACTTTGTAATGATTATTGCTTCAGATTAAAATTTCTAATAGTCTTTCTGCATTCCTTACCAACATCCGGTGATATATTGAAAGTTTTAACAGCATAAGGACTCGTTAATGGTTCTGAAACGATATACGATCCATCTATTCCTTTCAAGCAATACAAAATATCCCAAAGAAGTATTGACTCCTGAGATACAATTGGCACAACCTCTATAAATATTTAATTATTTCAGACACGCAAGTTTTTTTTATAGTTTCCCAATCTTGCATTTCGCAGAAAAAATTGTTTACAAACTTTGATAATGTGCTACAGTGGCGTCGCTGTGAAAATCCCAAGTTATACGTGGACGTTCCATAACCCAATTATGCTTCACTAAGGTACCATCATTTTTCTTACCGATCGAAACTTGCTGGTTTAATTTCTTTCCCCCTTCAGCAGCTTTAATTACAGTTTTGCAAATCTATCAAATATTTGAAAAATTAAACGTATTATATGCAAGTGTATATCATGTAAAAAAAAATAAAACAATTAATTGAAGTACTATAATTGAGACAAATTTTACAAAAATATCACGAACTTGTACATATTATTACCTTTGGCAAATCTTCCTGCGTAATGGTCGGATCCCTCAGGGAACTAGCAGTTGCCCTTGGTACAGATCTCGACAAGTACTTCTTCAACTCCTCATCTTTGGATATCAATTCTAGAGTCTGCACAAACAGACCCAACAAATCTACTCTGAAAAAATACATATTTTCTTGTCCTTCCTTGTTCCTTCCACACAAATGCCATCTATAACGTCTACATTACATTGGCTCACTAACTTTTTCGACTTTAGTTCCTCGTACTTCTGTAGAAATAATTCGGGCTGTGACGAAATCTTGGCGAGATGCTGGATACAGCTGTGAGGAGCAACGACATTTAGCACATTCGCCGTCAAGCTTTCCTTTTGCAGCTTCTCCAAGTGTCTCTCCGGAGCAGATTCCGAGCTAGGAAAACAACATTTACGTGTATTTGTCGCGATAACGTTTCTCGCAAAAGTTCTCAGATTTATTTAAACCTGATTCATTTAAACGTAATTGCAACGTCTTGCAAATTACGAAGTATAAACGTTGCCGCTTACCCTAACAATTCAATCAACTGCACTATTAAATGATGTAATTTAAATTCACTCATCGTTCCTGGTTCCTGCTCTGAATGTCAACTGTAACTGTAAGGCTTCAGTGCTGGATCAGCCCATTCAATAATACCGTGGCAAATTATGCAAACATTAAGTTAAATTTGCGTAAAAATAATCATTTTAAATACTCGTATAATCTCTTTACGTTTTTGAAAGCTTGTTGGATAGGTCAGGATAGGTTATGGTACGGCAATTTTCGCGTCATCTGGCGAGAACTTCGTCACTGCCTCGCGGCAACATTTAAATTCCACGACAAACGCGATCGCATGTTAAAAATTATATCCGACTGCAATATTGTGTAACAAAATATATCTAATTACATATTATAATAATTTAAATTATATAATTGAAATTATCATAATTTTATATAATATAATTATGTATATTGTAAATTTAAACAATTTTTCTTTACGATTGTTTATTTTCGGATCGATATTATACATTTAATAGAATCAGAATTCTAAAAACTTTGAAGAACATGTAGCTTATGTATTTAATTTGTAATTCATTTAAATGATAAGACTTTTTTATAAGAAATAAATATATATATATATATATATATATATATATAGCTTATATATATAATTTTAATACTATAATAATTGATAAAACGCATATACGTTACAAATAAACTACAAGATTATTTTCAATTTACATAAACTATCGAGACATTTTATGGATTACGAGTCGTCTCTCTGGGGAGGCGTGAATAAGTACATCTCGTGATAAATTATCTTCTCGAATTCTACTATTTCGACAGTTTGCGCGCTTCCTGGTGCGAGCCGTTGGTCATTATTCCGCATAGTCGAAGCTGCGTGAAAAAACATTTCGTTTGTGTTGCCTCTGAAAATGATACGGTCAATTCAACCGACCGATCGATTAGTTACCCCACAATTTGAAATAATATATATCTAAATTATATATACCCGAAATTCATATCGTTATCGTTGTGTTGAACGATCGGCGTCGTCTGTGGGGTATCGATTGTCGAGCAACCGTGATTGCTAACAGAAACAACTTGCTTATTAGATGACTGCGAAGACTTTCGTGAAGCCGCGCTCGAAGCTTTACTTTCGTCCACCGATCTTTTAAATCGTTTCATCAGAGTTTGATCCTCGTCGCTGAACACACACTTCTTCTTTCTCGACAAATAAGATTTGCTTTGCAAATCTCTTAGGCTAACATTTTCCTTGTCCTGCCTACTCATAACAGAGAATATCAACTTGAACGGAAAAGTAAATCTATAAGCAATTATAATCTATATTTAAATTAATTGTTGATTATCGTTACGTTTTATAATTTTTGTCAATAATCGTTTTCATATTTAAGATAAACTGTTCATCATCATCTTCCGTGTCCTCTATAAAAGTGATATTAGGCTGCTTTTGCGTTAAACTGTTTCTGTGTATATAACCTGAACTTATTTCTCCTGTAAAGAAATAATAAAATTTATGTCGCACAGAATCTTTTGATAATAAAAAAAAACAATGCAAATATGGCTGGGATAAGAATTTACCTGTCATAGTGAGTGAAATATTTTTATAATCAATAACATTGCTCTCGTTACTTTCCTCATTATTCTTCGTCTTTGCAACAGATTGAGGTATTTTGTAATTGGAACGGTTATCACCACTCAGAGGTTGCGGAATCAAGAATTTTTGACTTATTTGTCTATCACGGACACCCTTATCCATTATCGAACAAATAGCTGGCTATATCTGCATGAAATTAAAAAAAAAAAAAAAGATGAAATATCTCCTTCGCATTGAACAAATGTTGTTTCTAACAATTCAATAGAGAGTATAAAAAATGACAGCAGTTAGGTATAAGCCCGGTGTCCACGATGCAAGAACTGTGTCCAAGTTTCGGTTTATTAAGCCAATGAAACTGCTGCTTTTCTGTAAGAGCTGCAAGTTGATTGGCTTAAACCGAAACTTGCATCGTGGACACCGGGCTTTAGAAATATAAGTAACAATTAATTAAACAACATTGCTCAGCGTGGAATAATTTTTTTTCTAAACCTTATCGTACAATAATAAGAAATTACGATAGACAAGCATTTTGTGATGAATATACAAATATAGCGCATACATATTAGACATTTTCTTTAAAAAATAAAGGATCGAAAAGCACGCAAAATATTAAATGACAATTATCGTTGATGACAACAATCTGGATCTTCTTATCTTAAATAATATTTTCTTTGATACTTTATTACTTCATTCTTTCTTTTCAAAGTCTCGGCCTCTTTTCCATCCGCACCTTTTGTGCTTGTCGATTATACGCGTCTTCGTTCAAGAAATTGAAATCAAATGTGTATCTGGGCTCATTTCAGCGTCATTTCTAACGCATAGCGCGTACGGTCAAGAGGAAAAATAGATCAGAATAGGTGATAGATGATCATAATATTCATAATAATCCAATAAGTTAGTTTTTACGACCACAAACTTCTACCGCTTTCTATTCATTTCTACTGTTTTCCAAGTTTCCACCACTCTCACTTCGCCACCATATTTTATGCTGAGCAGTCCTTGGTATATAAAAGTCCGTGGTTACGATTGGTTACGATCACGTTGAATTGCGTTGAATTGCGTTTTAGGATTACGCTGGATTAGGTTAGGGTTTAAGTTACGCATTCGCGCGGTGCCATAACCTCTCGCTCTATTTCCCTTCTCATTTTCGGCGATTCTCACGCGAGTAGCGGGGACGGGACCGGAGTTTATGAGAATTCGCGACGGCTTCGGAGAACCATGCGACTCGTGACAGCGATAAATGCCAAGCTGCCGCTGATATTGAGGCAGCGCGGCGTGATCGCGCGCTCCTTCCGCGGCGACCGGTCGGCTGCCTCAAATCGCCCCGCACCGTCGCCGATTTGCGTCAGACCGCGGCTAACGCGGATCGAATACCCCGGTCACAGGTCGGGATTGCTGAGGATCGCCCGGGTTCACCCCGCGATCACATCGGTGAGATTTTTCACGGCGAAAAAGTACTCCGATCGAGACCCCCCGAGGTAAACTGAGTTTATTTATTTGAATTTCATCAGTTTTCCCCCGTATGATCTTAATTAACTTGTATTTTTTCCCTCAACACTCTTACTTGACTTTTTCAAACTCGAGTAATTCTCTTCCTTTTCCCCTAATCAATTTGACTAGTTTCCATATAATTTTGTTGATTAACTTCTGTTTTATCCCTTAACTCGCCTGACTTTTTCAAACTCGAATAATCTTCTTCTTTTTTTTCTAGTTTGTGAACGTAACAAACTGGCTCTCTCTGTAATTTATTTGCTTTGTAATTTAGCAATAGTTATTTGTTACTTTCGCTGTACTTTTATCTCTATTATTCTTGATATTGATATTTTTATACTATCTGTGTTATTATAAGTATCATTTTATATAATAGCTGTGATAAATTATATTATATATGACGCTACTTCTGTGTGAAACTACAGTTTTTGTTTTATAAGTATATATCCATGTTGTTTAGTGATGGCAATGGAGAACAATCTGGAGATTATCCCGCCTCTCTGCCTGCAACCGTAGTGGTACCTGAGGTATGGCCTCACGTACCGGTCATTGCGATCAACAGAAATCCAGTGTTTCCCAGGTTTATTAAGCTAATTGAGATTAGCAATCCAGTTCTGATAGATTTAATACGTAGAAAGATAAAGTTAAATCAGCCTTACGTGGGAGTCTTCTTGAAGAAATCCGAAGAGTAAGTTCTACCAAATCATTTTCCAGTATTAATTTACTGAATATAAAAAGCGTGTCAAAACTAACAATTATCCAAATGGTAGATATAATGCAAAATAATAATAATGTAATTTTTTTCATTTATACAGGAATGAAGCTGATGTCGTTCAAAGCTTGGATGAAATTTATCCGATTGGAACTTTTGCCCAAGTACACGAGGTACAGGATCTGGGAAACCGGTTAAGATTGGTGATTATGGCACACAGAAGAATCAAGATTGTTAACCAAATTTTTGAGGACGCCACTCCAAAGGTGGAACACGGTAAGGAATGTATTTTCTATTTTCACGTTGTAATAAAATAACACTTTATAGAAATTTAGTGTTTCGTTGATCGATTAAGATTAAAATTTTTTTGTTCAACTTGGCGTGGCTCTGTTTTTCGGTTATTCTATTTAAATATCGCCCTGCCTACTCTTTACACAGAGATGAAACTGACGTTTCCACTATTAAATACCACAATTACCGTCCCTGTAGACGAGACAATGACCAGTGGCAAGGTAAACCGGAGATCTTTGCGTAAAAAGGCAGAGAATCGAGTTACAGACCGAACTGAGAGAACAGAAAAGGTCAGTGAAGCGGGCTCTACGGAAATAAAGCTGCCGATAGATTCACCCGAGAAGAGTACGGAGAAACCATTGGATTCATCAATCCCCCTGTCCGGTAGTCAACCTGTACTAATGGTGGAAGTTGTAAATGTCACACATGAAAAGTTTAAGCAAAATGAGGAGATCAAGGTAACAAATAAAATAATAATGAAGGATTCACAGTATCACTATATTGAAAATAATACTATTTTTGTTTTTCAAAAGTCAATAAGCAAGTTAGATAAAACATTTATAAATGTGGATATGTATGCATATATACATATATACTTTGATATATAAACATTAATATATATCGAGATTTGAGTTGAGATTTTGGAGACACTATGCGATTGTAGTAGTAAAAATTATAATCAAGCAAACTTTTTTATGAGAAATATGTATATAAAAACAGTTAATTTGAATGTACCTTGTGTTATATGATACTATATATTACAATGCCGGAAACTAATTTCACTGTCAGAAATATTTTCTAAACAGGCATTGACGCAAGAACTCATCAAAACAATCCGAGACATAATTAGCATGAATCCTTTGTATCGCGAATCTCTGCAACAAATGCTGCATCAGGGACAAAGAGTTGTGGATAACCCGGTTTACCTCAGTGATTTAGGTGCTGCCTTAACTGGAGCGGATGCACAGGAATTGCAGCAAGTTTTAGAAGAAATGGACGTAAGTACATCGTGCGTTGCATTGTATCATGTACATCATATAGGATTCCGTAGAAAATATGAAAATATAATATTTTATTCGTAGATTCTAAAAAGACTGAGGTTGTCGCTTGCACTTTTGAAAAAAGAATACGAATTAAGTAAGCTGCAGCAAAAAATTGGCAGAGAGGTTGAGGAGAAAGTAAAACAACAACATAGAAAATATATTCTTCACGAACAATTGAAAGTTATTAAGAAAGAGTTAGGGCTGGAAAAAGATGACAAAGATGCGATAGAAGAAAAGTACAGGGAAAGAATAAGACAAAAGACAGTTCCTAAACCAGTCATGGATGTCTTGGAAGAGGAATTGAATAAACTTTCCTTTTTAGAAAGTCATAGTAGCGAATTCAAGTGTGTATCGAATAATATTAAGTATACGTATTACATATGTGATTTATATAAATTTCATATAAATTTTGTATTTCTTAGTGTTACGAGAAATTATCTCGACTGGCTTACGTCTATGCCATGGGGTGTGACAAGTACAGAGACTCTAAATCTTCAAGATGCCGTCAAAATTTTGGATGAGGACCACTACGGAATGGACGATATAAAGAAAAGAATACTTGGTACACAAAAGCGCTCATATACCTATAGATATTATTTAAATAATAACTGCTTTTCACATTGTATATTATGCTTTTAATTACAGAATTTATTGCCGTTAGTCAACTGAAAGGCAGTACGCAAGGAAAAATATTGTGTTTCTATGGGCCGCCTGGGGTCGGCAAGACTTCAATAGCTAAATCGATCTCTCGCGCTTTGAACAGAGAATATTTTAGGTTTAGCGTCGGTGGAATGACAGACGTAGCTGAGATTAAAGGGCACAGGAGAACATATGTGGGAGCCATGCCAGGCAAAGTCATTCAGTGCTTAAAAAAGACCAAAACTGAGAATCCGTTGATTCTGATAGATGAAATCGACAAAATCGGCAAGTATGTAATCTTTATAAACATTGTATTATATATAAAAAATATACAATGTCTCGGAGATTACAAAAAATTTAGAGACTATCTGCGAATTACAAAATTTTGATATTTTTATATATTTTTTGGACTTTTGCATCCTCTACAATATTATCTGTAATATTTTAGGGGACACCAAGGAGATCCAGCGTCTGCTCTTCTCGAAATGCTGGATCCAGAACAGAATGCAAACTTCCTGGACCACTATTTAGATGTTCCAGTAGATTTATCGAAAGTGCTATTCATTTGCACGGCAAATGTAATAGACACTATTCCGGAACCACTAAGAGATCGTATGGAGATGATAGACATGTCCGGTTACGTTGCCGAAGAAAAGCTCGCCATCGCGAAACAGTACTTGGTTCCACAAGCTAGAACCGAGTCTGGTCTCAGCAAGGAACAAATCAACATACAAGACAATGCGCTCACAACGTTAATCAAATCTTATTGCCGAGAATCCGGGGTGAGAAGTCTGCAGAAACATATAGAGAAGGTGCACAGGAAAGTGGCGTTCAAAGTTGTCAAGAAGGAAGCCGACAAAGTTGACGTCACCGCGGATAATTTACAGGATTTTGTGGGCAAGCCTGTATTCACGCACGACAGGATGTACGAAATTACGCCTCCTGGCGTTGTGATGGGACTGGCGTGGACCGCCATGGGCGGTTCCACGCTATTCATCGAAAGTACCATCAGAAAACCGACCGGTGGCAAAAAATCCGAGGGTACTTTCGAGGTCACCGGTCATCTGGGTGACGTGATGAAAGAGTCCATACATATCGCGATGACTGTGGCGAGGAATTACCTGAAACGGGAGGATTCATCGAATACATTTCTGTACGATTCCCACCTGCATATACACGTGCCTGAAGGAGCGACCCCGAAAGACGGACCTAGCGCAGGTGTGACGATCGCTACCGCGTTGTTGTCCCTAGCTAAAAATCAAGCGATCAGGCAAGACGTAGCAATGACGGGCGAATTAAGTCTCATGGGCAAGGTACTTCCTGTCGGCGGTATCAAAGAGAAAGTTATTGCGGTAAGTATAAACGTAATCTTGTTTTAATCCCAACCCCTACTAGTCTTAATTTAAATAAGTTTCTCTCTGCTATTATTACGTAACATTACATAGTTTAATATACTAATTTTATTAAATTGTTTATCACCAAAGCGTGCATTTGAGTCAATGTTTATAATACCTTTCAGAGAAACGTAATTAAGTAGTATAGAGTTGTAAAATAATTGCTTTGTTGTTCAAGGTACAAGATTATTAAACTACACTTTTACTTTTAGGCGAAGCGAGTTGATGTTAAATGCATAATTTTGCCCGATGAGAACAAGAAAGATTTCAACGATCTACCTAAATATATTACAGACGGTCTAGAAGTGCATTTTGCTTCGACGTACGATGACGTTTATCGCATATGTTTCACGATAACCGACTCTCTTCGATCCGCTAAACCAATCACTGATCATGTCTCGTCCGCACAGCCAACATTCGCGTAAAATAATATACAAAGTGGATGATTCCGAAATGGATACAGATATGTTTGTATATGAATTATATATGAATTATCTTTACCATGATCAATACTATTGTTATTGATCTGCTGTATCACTTTATTATACAAATAGTACGTACTAAATGCAAGAATATTTTACTGACAAAATATCTTATTTCGTATGTTGATTCTTGTACATAAAATCTATGATATAATTGAAAAGGTAATTTATATATTTAACAAACAAAATGATTTATTTAAATAATTGACCTTTGTATTAAAAGCATTTTTTAAATTGATCATATGTATCTCATTGACATCTTAAATTTTATTATTTGCAATTATTCGATTCATATTTAATGTTTTTTTTTTTTTAAACACACTTAAAAGTTTCCTATTTCTAAGTGATACAGATGTAATCGAATGAATTGGTCTGGAAATGTGTATATATAAACTAGTATACAAAATAAGAAAGGGAGAGAGAGATAATTATACTTAAGAGAAAACTGTTCACCTTTTGTTGATATCTTGAAAAAGGAAAGATTTTTTGTTACATTATTTTATAAGAATGGATCATCATACTTTATTATGTATAAATGCCGTTATAACGTATAAATAGAAATATACATATAAGGAAAATATATCTTTTACTTTTCTCAAGACTTGTGTTTCTTCTTGGTAAAAATTTATTTTTCTCCTTGAATAATTCATGTATAATATCTATGTAACTATGAAAATATTTTTCCATTCCGAAGAAACTATTGTACATATTGCTAATCTGTTGTACTTTTAATTAGCAGAAGTAAATTTTAGTGATAATACTTTTTAATACAACAATGTTTGTAACATTACATTGTATGTAAGAAAATCTTGGTTTAAAAATAAAACAATTTACAATATAAAACATTACAGCCTTCAATAGATTCAGCCCCTTAAAAATTTAATGTTAAATATATAACTAATTAATGACAAGTATAATAATTTATAATAAAAGAATGACGTAATTGCTATCTGTATGTGATAAATATGACTGAATAAATGAGAATTATATATAAAAGATAATTTTGTATTCGTGTCAAGTTGGTATATCCATCTTACTGAGCCTGATTATGAAGTCGCACAGCCTCATCTGCACTTGAATCTCCACTGGATTATTCGTCACATAGAATCCAGGCACTCCAGCCTTTTCCAATATGCTTTGCTGATCAGCTACCTTTTGATCTAGCTGCAGGACCAATTTCATGTCCATTTGCTTCAACTCCTCCTTGTGCTTCTTGTACAGCGCTACTTTCATCGAGGCTAGCTCTTCGTCCGTCATCGTCGCCGACAACGCTTCCTGGCACTCGATCTTCTGTTGATTCAAAAGCTGTAGTCGCTGTTGGAACAGATGCTTTTCGGTGACGTGCTGTATCTCCATCAAACCCTTCACTATCTCAAAGATGGTGTCGTTCAACAACGAGTTCGCCAAGCCAGATAACAATTCGTAAGGCAATCGCATCTGATACTTCGGCGGTAATTCGCCAGCCATGTGCTGCAGCTGTTCCACCAGGAAGTAAAGCTTCGTCTGCAGATCTTGAGGAGTAGGGCTGGCAATGTCCATTTCTTTCTTTGTGGAAATATCTGTGCTTCGCGAAATGCGTCGATATATGTGCTCCGTTCACCTTTACGACAATATTTGTTTCTAAATTAAGTAATTAAAGTATATTTTGTCTACAATTTATTCTAACGTAATTTATAATACCAAATAACCTCGGTGCGTTATCAGTAAATAATAAGGAAGCGAAGTAATGTCTTTCTTTTTGTCGAAATATCCAAGGTAAAAACGGCAGAATAATTGTTTGACACTTAAAATATTAAAAGGTCTTCATTCGTTACTTATTGCATGTATGTATGTACAATACACGTGATAGTACCACAACATTTGTCTTGTCTCTGTTCTGTGCTTCTGTTTCAAGTTTCAACCGGAGAGAAGAGCGAGAAACCTGAAAGCGCCAGAGCGGTCATGAACACGATTCTGTCTGTTACCGAATCCTGTAGGTAATGTTCACGATTTTGTGGTTCTCTTCCGTGCTATGTCCGCGATTTTTTGATTTTCTTCGGTAAAAAAACCAAAAAAAATTGTGAACCTGGCGAAAGAGAGAACCAAAAAATCGTAAACATAACACGGAAGAGAATCACATATTTCGATGTCAGCAAATTTACAGCAAATATATGAAAAAAGACATGCAATGCATTAGTTTGCTCAATATATTATGCTCTATCACGCTTGGCTATCTGAGTTACTGCATCATAATAAAATTTTTTTTATTACTCCAATGCGCGATTGGTATATATAGCAACGTATGTATTGTACATACGTGACTAAGCACGTTAGCAAATTAATAAATCAATAATAAAAAAGACTGGGTTTTGGTATTGATTTTCTCGCATATTGAATGTAAGTTTCATAATACGAGTAAGGCGTAGTACGGTCCCTGTTCCTTGTTGCGTGAAAATTCACACGACTTTTCTTGATATCCTGACCTGACCTGACGGACTTCCGCCGCCTACGCGCTGTATAATCCTGAGGATTTCCTGCTACCTCATGGTGAATCGGATCGTGTAGTGAAGGAGGTGAATAAACATTGCAGAAATATATTTTAGGAGAAATATTTAACTTCTTTTCCTCATAATTTACTTTCGTGTTATTTGCTTTTTTCATATTATATTATATTTTAAGTACGCACGAACTGTGTTTCTTATTTTTTATAGTAACATATATGCGTGCTTCACGCACTTATGATTATGTACCGGAAATTCTCACGATAGTTAACATTTGTTATCAACTTTTTATATCTCAGTTCCAAATTTACTAATTTCGTTAAACTATTTTCGTAATAATCATCATAAAATTATAAATGTCAAAATTTGATTAATATTATTATGATTATTTCAATCTGAGCTACATTATTAACAGTATAGTGAACTAAGTTAAGTAGAAAAATGTTAGAGACGCATATGTTATAAAAAAAGTAGTTACCATGTGGATGAAAATTAATAAAAAATATATAAAAATTTTTTTATGTGATTTGAGAGATCAGTAGACAATTCATATATTTTTACTTCTTAGGCATGAAATCGAAGAGAAATAAAAAATATTTTAAGAGAACAATAATGCGAAATATACACAATTCTGTAATAAATGAAATGTACATGCAGGCAAAAATATATAATAACAATAAGCAAATAATGCATTTGCCACTTCAATTATCAGTACGTTGATGAAGTGTTGTTTCGCTTCATCTATTCAATAAAAAAACAATATGTACATTGACCGAGATGCATATATATATTGACGCAGAGTATGAAATCCGCGGAGATTTTTTTCCCTTAAAATATATCACATATTCATATCCCGTGATAACACTCCATGATAGACGACCTTCGTAAATAATCCCACTATATTCTCGCCGTTCTGAAAAATTATTCAAGTTTATAGGATGACGGTATTATGGACGGCAACGAATAATGCATGAATTAATTTTGGAAATCGTACATCCTCACAAGATTAGCTATTGTAGCAAATTTAATTATAAAATAGGAATAACTAACTTTTCTTGCAGCGAGAGCTATTTAGCAACAGTAGCAAAAGTTTTACAAAAAGTTACTTTAACAAAAGGTAAACTTTTTTTTCTGTGCAAAAAATCTGATGAATTTAATTCATGCATTCTTCTGAAATCTTTCTGCCTTAATATATTACATATTTTCACACATTCATGCATATACCTACAATATATACTCATTTATAATTTCCTTTAACGTTTGGCCGGGATAATGAAACAAGACCCCCCCCCTCTCTCTTGTCTCAATTCTAGGATGATAAATGCTCGCTTCTACTGCTTCTAACTCTTTGTCGTATTCAGTTCATGATCACACGAGTGTCATCATCGCTTTGTTATCTCATTTAGCGTCTATTGGTTTATTGAGAGATAAATCGACATGTGTTTAATGTTGGGCCAAGTCTCAGTTATCTAAGAATAAATCAGGAAGTCCGACGGTATATAAATATAAATGGTGACAAAGTAGATCATATGTCGTGTTCGTGACAATCATCTGCAGTGCCGAATGAAAACATACGTAGACTCGCAATTTCATTCGAGAGTATAAAAAAATGCACCGAGGTAGCTATAGTCTTCTGCGTTCTGCGCGTGTATCACTTCGCGGCTGGCTTTACGAAACGACACAGTGAAGTGAGCATTTAAGTGAAATAAACGACCAAAGTTGAAGCAATTTACAGGTCAGTGTATCGATTATTATCAACGCTCTGTTTACCTCAAACTGATATTCAGTCGGAATTTATTAATAAAAATTTTAGATAAAGTTTTGTAAAACATGTATAGTTATAGTGAACTCACTTATACCGTATTATATTTAAAAAATATGAGATCAACTCTCTTTGTTAATAATGCAATAATATGCGCGTATTAAGTAAATATGAATAAATAAGAATAAAAAACAAATGAATAAATTATATGACACATAATGTAATATACTTTAATATAATTTAAGAAAATATGATTTTACAAAAATGCTACATCCAGTGGGAGAATCTGAAGTTTATTCCGTGTAAATTGCATAAGTCGCGTGAGTTTGAGAGAAGAAGAGTTTAAGTTGTAAACATACATAATGCGCAAACATTATGAACGCGATTATAAGTTCTTATGAGATATTTCTCTATCTCACATAGACAATATTTTAGAACGAATAAATAATTTTCCATATCTTTAAACAATCTTATACTTTATAAAATGTAATAATGTAGAAATTAAATATCTAATATAAATCGAATATATCTGTCTAACACAAATGATCACTTCTCCTCTTTACTTTTTAAATTAAAGAAGATAAGCCATAACAAATATCATTTCAATTTCTCAATGCAATATTAATTGTTATACGCTTTTTAAGATTGACAATCCAGCCAGAAATTATTAGTTGAATTGACGTCAATTGCATCGATATTTTTTATTGATATATTTAATAGTTGATGTCAAATACTAGTTTAGTTGATATCTTTGTCATCTTCGACCTTGCTTGGCATCTTCACAATTGCTTTCAATTGAGAAATTGAGACGTTCATATTCTTCAATAGCGTAGTGACTTTACTGCAAGTGTATATATAAATCACATGTTATGCTTTATCTAAGCATGACATAAGCGATTATACGTACTTGCTTGAGCAATTATTACGTCAAATGAATAGTATTCAACTTTAATCTTATCTCGTTGTTTTTGTTTTCGTAATGATTAATGTTAGCATGTTAAAGTTATATAATGTGAAAAAATAGTATAACTAAAGAAAGAGGTATTACGCAATTAAATGTATCGATACATATTTATGTAGTATAGGATTTGTATATAATTATATGCATTTTTTAAATGTTACCATCTATTTTATCAAAATTCTCTTAAATCCATTTGAATCAATTTATTACATTAATCATTGCAATTAAGATGTATCATAATTTAATTAAAATAAAATTTATTTGAAGTCGATTAAAGAATAAAAAGTTTTGTCATTTATTTGCATTTCTGGCACTTGATTAGTAAACCATTTTCATTGTGATTTATATTATATATTTGCTATAAATTATTTATATATATTATTAAAATTATATGTGTTCCTCACACACACACATAAGTTCAGTCATTAAACGTCCATCTAATAATGGACAGAATTGATTCTGAAAAAACCGCGGAAAACACTTCTGAGAAAACTCATCAAGGTGGCCGATGTCATTCGACCACAAGTATTATATACTTACGTACGCGATCGCGGCGCGCCAGACGCGTCGTAAATTTCTCGCAAATACCGCAACTCGATCACGGGATCGACGGGATCTCAACGCGGAATGTACGTATGCCGTTGACCAAAAAAGGAAAAGGGAAAACCGGCTTCCCATTGCGCTCTTAATTGAAACAGCTCTTAACTCAAACGTATAGGAGAATGCGCGCCCGTCTTGAATATTGACGGATATGAAGAAAAAAACGACGGTAAAACGGGCGGGGAAAAAAACGGCGAAAGGAGAGGCGCGACGAAGGAAAGGGTGGAAAGGCCGGAATGAGTGGGAGGGAGCTGGTTAAAAAGGGACACAAAGAAAACGTGATAAATCTCGCTGCGAACAATAAGTTATCGTATAAAGAATCGTTTTCGCGTATCGTGACACGGCGGGAAGAACAATGATTTGTCGGGAAAATTCTCAAATTCCAATTCCAGTTCCAATTTCAGAAATGGCCCTAAAGACACCGGCATGGCTGAATCTATGCTTCGTAGAGAAGATCCTGCGAAAGTCGGAAGGCGACAACTCGATTCAGGTGACCGATATATTCTCGAAACCGGCCACGGCTAAGGGTGACAACTACTCAAGCGACATGTTTAGGGTTACTGCCGAATTTTCGCGTGACCAAGACGACAGTAAAATTACGGAGAAGAAATCAATCATTTTCAAAATTTCGCCTATAGCTGAAGGCATTCGTCAGGACCTTGTAAGTTAATTCAACTAATATAATATTTCTAATACAAATAAATCAAATTAAGTGGCAGATTCTACTACTTCGAAGTAGATTTCTAATCAACAAAAGGTCAGGACAATTATTTTTTAGGCAATCAGTGATTGAAAATAAAATTATTTTTATCAAGTTCAAAGAGGCACATATACATTTAGAAGAAA
The DNA here is from genome assembly GCF_048541705.1 of Temnothorax americanus. NCBI lineage: Eukaryota > Metazoa > Arthropoda > Insecta > Hymenoptera > Formicidae > Temnothorax > Temnothorax americanus. Next base: position 1,163,523 of record NW_027509253.1, on the reverse strand, counting down.
AGTATATGCTTCAGTCATTTTAAAATCAATTTTGATTTGCGGAATAGAATTATTATTTATTTGTCATTTCTGAGAAACCTAAACTTTTTATTTAAACCCTTACATCACAAAACTAATTGCATGTTTGTTTGATTTTAAAAGATTTTATTTCTTAAATAAACTTTTTACAGGTCGAATTATCAGGCATCTTTGACATCGAGATATTGATGATGTCAGATACCTTGGATAAAATGAATAAGTTGTTAGGGCCAGAGCATCGCTTAAGCGGGAAGGGTCTTTACGTGCAAAATAAAAATCCAACGCTTCTGGTGATCGAGGATCTCGCGCCTCTCGGCTTTCGCATGGCCGATCGTATGTCTGGTCTTGACCTAGCTCATACCATATTGGCGCTTGACGGACTAGCCAGGTTTCACGCAGCTTCTGTAGCCATATGCGAGAAGGTAAATCACTACGCGTGACTCGCTTGTTTTTAGCTTATTGTAAGCAGTAAGTCCTTCTACATTTACGAAATCGTAATTTGTAATTTATATTGAAATTTACATTAAGAAATTGTAACAAATAGTCCTCCTTGTAACTATCTTCCAAAAAAAATGTTCTCTAAATTTGTTAAGGAATCACACGTTATTGAAATTAATGTCGTAGATTTTTTTCTACAACTTCATGTATATATGTTCCAAATTTCCCGTCCACACTACAAACTTATTTACTAAATTTTGTAATTAAATGAATGAATATCAATGTTCTTTGATAAAAATATTTTAATATCTAGGAACCAAAGCAAAAAGAGATGTATACGAAAGGAATATTTAACGATCAGTGGCCGCCAGAACTGCAAACTTTTTTCGTTATGAGTATTAAAGCTTTAGCAGATGAAGTTGCAAATTGGCCAGGAATGAAAAAGTAAGATTTACATGAATAAACGCAATATTTATTAATCTAATTCGATCTTTTAAAAAATGTTTAAGATAACATTAAATAAACATAATAAGCAGAAACTGGCAAATACATATAGAAACACAAATTGTTGTTTAGAATATACAGCAGATATTTATGATTTTTCCATAATTTTATAGAATTCCATGTTTATGTGACTTTTATTTATTAGATACTCGGAAAAAATTGCTAAACTCACCGACCACGCATACAAAATAGGAATAGATGATGCATCCAAGTTGTGCGAGGATGAATTCAATGTTATTAATCACGGCGATTTCTGGGTAAACAATATGTTGTTCAAATATGACAATGATGGCAAACCTGTTCAGCACATTTGTGTAAGTACCACCACATTGTAAAAAAGATCATGTATTTCCTTTGAATACAAGCTTATTGATTTATTTATTATTATAATCACGATTAAAATTTAAGATCGAATGACGAAATTCGTGAAATCTAATTTGTACCTGCATGTAATGACATAATTTATATTGTTGAAAAACAGCGTATTTACTTTAAAACTATATCTTAAAAGGTTAATTTTGAAAAATGTAAAGCATCGTGAGCATAAATTAAATATAAATAGGTATAGCATCGTTTGGTCACTTTGTGTTAATTATCTATATTTCTGAATTTTTATTATCATTTTTGTAGTTGAATGCAATGCAAGTTGCAGTTAAATGCAAAATAAATTTACATAAAGATTAACAAAATAAATAAGACACAAATATATAATATTTCGAAAAGTATACGGTATATGTTAACGCATTTTAATAATGATTCGCAATATCGACTTTAGCGATCAAGACAAAGAGGCAGCGCTCTAATATGAGATACTTGAAACTGCAGTATATTGTGAATGAATAACGCATAAATCCAGTTTGATCATATTCAGTTACATCCGCCCCCTGTCTGCCGGTGTCATTCGCGCGAACTCTCAACTTTCTCGCCGCGACTTCCTAAACACGAGTCCCACTTCTTTCGCGGGGGGCACGGAGCGACAGAGTTTGTTTGACATTACAGGTGGATTTCCAAGGGTGTGTCTACGCATCGCCGGCAATCGATCTTCAATATTTTTTCAATACAAGTCCTTCCCCGGATGTTATTGAAAACAAGAGAGATGTTTTATTATATGAATATCTTGGCGTACTGTCGGCGACTATGAAGCAACTGGGCTGCAAGACGCAGCCACCCACCATGAAAGAACTGAAAGCTACCCTAAAACGAAGAGCCAGTTATGGAATGATATCATCCTTTTCAGTTTTACAGCTAGTGCTGTGCTGTAAGACTGAGGCGAAAGATTTGAATGAGATCATGAATCCTGATACTTTTTCAAGTCCGGGTCTAAAGAGCGAGAGTTATAAAAAATTGATGATGAGGAGAATTCCAATGTATGACGAATGGGGTTTGCTGGATCTTTAATGAATGCTTCACTTTTATATTGTAATAAATAATGTAGAAAAAATAATAATAATAGGCATGACAAAGTACAGCAAATACATTAAAATGGAAAACAATAAAATAATAGAAATATTGGCGCGCTTTAAAAAAAAAGTCATCATGGAATTGATATGATAATGACAGATCTTTTAGTTTGAAAGATCAAAAATTATTTTTTTATGATGTAATGTGTAATATAATGTTTTCATATATATATATATATATATATATATATATATATTTAAGAAACTAACGTTATAATTTGTGTTAATGATGTATTTCGTATGTAAGTAATATGCATAAGTGATATGACAGGAAGTTGAAAACGTTTTACAAAGTCTGCACATCTCTGATAACAATTTATTAAGTTTGCTGACTGTTTAATTTTAGCGAAACTATGCTGCATTTATGTCAGTAATGCAATTATTCGATAGTGCGCTTAATGTATGCCATGAATCGGAATCATTTTCAACAGTGTGGATGCTATTATCCAGTTTTGTCTTAAATCGATGAAAATTATAAGTAAAATTTCTTGTTAAAACATTTATAAATTCGGCTACTAGAAATTAGGGTGAAATTTGTGCTTTGTTAAAATAAATTGCATAATAAAACCAAAATATATTTCTTATCCTTTTCACATATATATCTATATATTGCTTCCTTGCATCGATTTTTATAATATATTTAATCTTGGCTAAAGTACATATGAAAAGAAATAGAAGAGTATAAATAACACAAATCCTAATTCATAATTTTTCCCTATCTACAGAAATTTTTATTTGTTTATTTATTTTATTTTTACACAATATCTTACACTTTTTTCTTTTGTTCAAAAAAAAAATAATACAAAAATAATTTTATAAAAGATCTAAATAAAAATTTTATATTTTAAAAATCCTTACTTTACTTTTGCTTCCTCATAGAGGAAGCTTTGTAATGGTGAAAAATTTTTTTTTCGAGATTTTGATGGAAATAGGTTTAGAATGTTCTAAAATGTCGAAAAATCATATTAGTAAAAAATGTCCGGAAGTATGTATGTATGTGTGTGTGTGTGTGTGTGTACGGATTTTTGTACACGCATCTACTTCTACAATTTTTTAGATACCAGTTTGAATTTTTGCACACAAATAGAGTATTATAGAAAGTATGTCCTCCTCAAATTTTATTGAAATCGGTCTACCGGTATAGATTTTATGCAGATTTTCCTTTTTTTGAAAAATGTGTTTTACGCTGCCGCTTTCTCAATATTTGAGATAGCGATTTATTTTTAATTTTATTATGTTTTCCAGTTTTTTCTACCCCTATATTTCATATATAATTCATTAAAATTTGATTGATCAGATCTCGTATTACACACATTTGAAATTTCGAAGAATTTGTACATACATAGAAGCTTTATAAAACTTGATCTGATCAACCAAATTTCAACCAATTATATATGAAATAGGGGTAGAAAAGACTGGAAAATATAATAGAATTAAAAATAAATCGCTATCTCAAATATTTATAATATTGGGCTGATTTTTTTTATCGATAAAGTATTGTTTTAGTTTTTAAGTGGACAAGTATTTTTAGTATTTTTTAGTGAATGTATATAATTATTTACGCAGTCCCCAAAAGAGTTAAGTGTGAAATCAGAACCTTTGCTAACAAAGCTTCCTCTATGAGGAAGCCAAAACAAATAAATACCGATAATTATACCTCGAATAAAATAAAAACTTGCACACTTAGGAACTATGAGGAAGCAATGTGCAAGTTTCTACTTGCACAATTAAAAACTACGAGGAAACAATGTGCAAGTTTCTACTTTTTTATTATATCTAGACATAATTTTTGTCCAATTTTTTATTTTTTTGTGTTTTTCAAAAATGTATTGCTCTAATTGTAAGTAGAATTGACCTACGTAAAAAAAAAATTCGAAAATTTAACTTACCGTGTAATTTACTAACTTAAATTCGCGAAATAAAATTCTGACTCAATATAATATTTAATTTAGGATTTAAAATTTTATTAAAAAATTATTTATACAGAACGCGAAGGTTTGTCAACGTAATTCAACGATAATGAGCTCTTTGCGAGCTCTTATGTGTGCGAAGTGTGCGAGTATTTCCTCAAGCACGATCGCACAATACATCAATAAACAATTGACCAAGATTAAATATTTGCCATAATTAGTTGTAGCCCATCCATTTTAAGGCAACGTATATCTACGAGATGTAATAATAAATTTATACTATAATTTATTGTCATAATTCGACATGCACCGAGATATATTTGCTCTATATTTTTGATTAATCGTATTAGATTCGTTGCCTTGTTAGTGAAAAAAAAATTCCGACTTACCAATTAATCCGATGCGCAACAGGCGGAGTTCTTCACGTAGCTACGATGATACTGTAACACACAAATATAAAATTCAAATTAAAGAAGCGTTCAAAATGATCAATATTTCAAAAGGATAATTCTTACGCGCCTCTCTAATTCGTCTTTCAATCAAATATTTAGCAATACGTACAATTATTATAATTTCTCTTTTTCTAATTATTTTTAATTTATCAAAATAAAACAATCTAAATAAATGGAAAATAATTATTATGCAGATGATATTCACCTCAAGGTTGCTCCGCCGGGGCCCGACGTCTCTCCCAGACCTCCTCCTCCTCCTCCTCTCAGGACGTCAGGCCTCCTCCTCTCACCGCTCACCGCACAGGCGACACTCGCGAGAAACACTCGCGGATAATTAACTATACAATCGCGCGCGGACTAATAAATAAAAGTCTTTCTCGCGCGATACTGTACGGCACTCCCGAAGCAAACGCGACGAACACACGTGTGTATGCCCAAACGTAAATTATAATTTTCCTACCTTACCGACATCAAAACTTAGAAATTAAATTAAAAAAAAAAAAAAAAAAAACGAGACTTGAGAGAGCGACGATTTTCCTTCTCAGAATGTTTTTTACACACAGAAATAAACAATTTTACAAAGTTTTAAGAAAATCGGAGGGGAGAGCGTTATGCTAAACATTTACCCACGACACGCACGGTTCGAGATATGCCGCGTAAATGAATGCCATGCACAGCACATTCGACAGTTTAGACATACTTTTCGCCTCGACATCTCCGTCTCGAGTCTCGAGCGAGCGATTCGCGCGACGCATTGATTCATTCACGACACTTTTGATACACACTTGATGCAATTAAATTATCGAGCGCGTCGTCGACTATTCCCGCGAAATTCCGCGAGGAGCAGGAATGCCAATCGCACGAACCAGCGCGCGTTTCGAATAACAGCACCCACGGCCACGGCACGGAGCACGGAGCACAAACGCTCGATACACCCTGTCCGAAATTCATCCGGAGAATGATTGAGAGATTGAGCAACATATCCGCGGGTATAACGGTATTCCGAGCGTCGACGAAAACGAGTAGCAAGGCCGTCTCGCCGATGGAAACCGATTTTGAACGTATACGCCGCGCCGCTCCGAAATCGGCGGATTCATTCGAGTGACGACGTACGACGTGACTGCACTGACTGCCCTGCCGAGTGCTCGTAGTGTGCCGCGCAGCCGCGTGTGCCGCGTGCCGCGCCGGCGCGGGCGGCGGACGGCGAGAGCGGCCGAACGTGATTCGGGCGGATTCGGCGGCTCAACTCGCCGCGCGGCGCGCGCGCAAATTTAAGTTACTTACCTTATTCTGAAATAGAGTTGGAAATGATTAATATTTTACGTATTTCGAAGTCGATTACTACGTTTACGCGAGCGTTACTTCTGCAGCAACTTACGATGATTCCTTCGCGTAAACGGGATTTTGTAGTAACTTACGATAATTTACTCCGCGTAAACGAGTAATATATCGTAAGTTACTACAGAAGTAACGCTCGCGTAAACGTAGTATATGTTTGATTATACTAGGACAATTGATGTCAATTAACGACGATTCGGCGTCAACGCTGGATGTTGAATAAATTCAGCTTTATTTCTTGACGCTATAGCGTCAAAGCGAAACCACGCGTGACCCTAGAAATAATATTTTTTACTTATTTATATTATACAAGTAAATATTTATATATATATATAGAGATAAATAAAATATATTACATTTAAAGATTTTTGATCGCTGAGAAAATGAGCGTCGAGCGTCAACGTGAAATGGCACCTTTACATTTTTGCAGATGTAGCACGGACGCGCACCAAAATGATGTTTTATCGATAGCGTCGGGAAAATGAACGTGGCTACGTAGTACCAATTTCGAAATTGGCGGTACATTGGCTTTAGACAGTCCCACGAAAAAGGCCGGGATGGCCTCTCTCCAGACTCAGGCTTCTCTCTGGCTGAATAGAATTGCCCGTCTCGAGAAATAATATATTCCTCTGGTTACTGTTCGAGCAGTCAGCAGTTTTCGCGACTTCTTCTCACGATAATCGGAAAGCTTGTAAACGACGAGAGCGAAAATGTTCGCAATTCGCAACGGGCTGAGAATCACGTCCGGTTTGTCGGGCGTTATTTCCAGGACGTACACTAATTCGATCGTCAGCGCGCCGCCCGAAGTAAAAATTTCCACCGCTGTGAGTAGAAGCTGCTCCGTGTCGTGTGAAATTACATAAGAGAAAGACACGGTTAACCCTAAGCGCGCAGTTAACCCTACGTGTTACTTGCATGGGGGAGTAAATGCTCCACGACCCTCTTCACCCCTTTAGAAGTCTAAATTTACAGCGTAAAATTTTTCTATCGATCGTATGCCAACTGCACAAATTGTCTCACAATTAAAGAAGAATTACGCTTGTCTTTATCTAGTAGATGTAATAAAATATCAACCTTTATTTTATTGTAAAAATGTAAATCATCAGAGGACAATGAAAATTGAAATAATAATACTGTAAGATACATCCTACGCTAGTTATGGTTTAAATTAAGAAAGAAAACCACGCGCAAGAGAGTAATGTTGGGTTAACCTCCTTCAGTGGAATGTAAAATTGTGAGAGATTTTCCATGTTTTGCCACAAGAATAGTGAGAATTGATTGAAAAACGAGGACTTAATGCGACATAAAATTTGATATAAAATTTGGTGCAACAATTAATATTTCTTGTAATGGAAATATTGATTGTTTTGGAAATCTCGTGCTTGAATACACCACGATTGTCGCTTTCACATAGATTAATCTGATTTTATTTGTAATAATGAGGAAAATTTTTGTTACAGGAAAAGATATTTTCGTTGTTCTGTATAACTTTTTCGACATTGTCGATACCCATGTACATGGTTCCGAGATTCAAGAAGTATGGCGAAAAGAAATCTGCTTGAGGAAGTTAAATTGGCGAGGCAGCCTCGAAGAGGATCCCTTGAAAATTAGTTCGCAAATTAGTTATGTTGAAAATATTATTTATGACGCGTATCCGTGATGGCATACGTCAATAAATGTTGGAAGCACATCTGAGAGAGAGAGAATTGTCAATAAATATTTAAAAATTAAAATGTTCTGCGTGATTCGTCACTTCAAAATAGATGGTCATTTGTGTGACTTTTATAGAATGACATCCTTTCCAACCGGGTGTCACGTTGAAATCTGACAAAAATAAAATTCACCTAAAGTGAATGACGTAATTTTGTCGTGACGCTCAATCATTGAAGAACTCTGCTTTTTATAATGTCACGCGGTTGAACGTTTTTACTGGAAACAAAAAAAAAAAAATCGAGGTTGACCGGAATCTCGGTCATCAATTTAACGTGGTAACGAAGGATCGAGCGTCTTAAATTTGAATCTCTAATTCTAGCTCATTTTTTAAATGAATGAAACGAAAGAATGATTAAAGCTCGCAGTCTTTTGAATAATCCGTCATATTGGAAAAGCACGATCCGTATATCTTTCTTATGAAAGGTAAAAAAAAAAAGAAGAGTAGTTTAAGGTTGCGGTTTATTTTGCCAAAAATAACGCATTTGAATAAACTTATTTTTTATTGAAAGCCGTGAACCTACCTGAATTATATATATATCTGTATGTTTTCATTTGCATTCGTAATCCGACTGCCTCGCGGAGAAAAAACTCGGCGACCAACGTTTTTCATAAAGATCAATCCTATTTGGATTCGTCTACGTCTTTCAATTTAATCTCTCGCACCTTGCACTCAACAACTTGACGCGTAAACAAAAACACGTTGACTCGCGAAAATAAAAAAAAGGGAATTCGTAGCAAAAATAACGTCGATAATAATGAATATGTGGCAGTTTGGCAGTTTAATAAAGAAAAACATGTTTGGATAAAAAAATCATGTTTTTCCATGCAAAACTCGTCGCGCTGGAATGTTTTATTTCAATTTTATCTCGCTCCTTGGTTGCATAAGATTCGTTTTATTCGGTTTTATTTCGCGTTGTCGCATCGTGGCTATAAATGATTGCTATCTACAAAAATATCTGGGCATTACACCTCGAATGTAGTAATTGTTTCTCGAGAGGCGATCGCCTTAAGAATGAAAAGAAGGCGTGAAACCATGTCAGGTGAACTTCGATGTGTCCATGAAGCAACAGGAATAATATATACTCGTTTTTTTTTATAATACTACATAGCTTTTTATACATTTCTTTCAATATTCATTGAACATTGATTAGGGACATATTGCGTGAATTCTGGCTGTGGTGTTTACGCTTACATTACAATTACACAAAGAATGTCGATTACATTCCCGACGCGGCGTCTGTCTCGCTGTATAAATTTCTTTTTTTTTTCTTCTTTTCTCCCTTTTCGAATTAAACGTCACTGGGTTTCTTTGTACCTCGCGTTCCTTAATCGTACGATCTACAAACTACCAGTGAGAGGAAAAGGAAAATAAAGCGGATCCGTTTTATAGGCGAAAGGTCGTATTCAAAATAGAGTGACCGCGAAATTTCGTCGTCTCTCCCTATAGCGTAAAATGCGGATTAGTAAAACGGCTTTCGTATGTAATAGGGGGTACACAATTGTTACGCGACATATATTACATGGAAGTAATGTCTCTGCAAGCTGTAATTCCTTGCTCGTCAATATCTTACGAATGTGGTTTACGTCGATATTATAACGATAGCGAAATTTAAACGTACAGAATATTCGACAATAGGCATACGCGATGACATCCGTTGTTGAAAATTAAAAAACTGCTTCTTTATTAATAAAATTGCCATGACATCCATATTGATTGAGAATATAACATATATGGTAATATAAAATGTAAATTAAAAAAATGATATGTATATAATAAAAATTAAAAAATAGTTTTATTCATTAGTTAAAATTTTATATATTGCTTTAAAAAAATCTTGATATATAGCATCCAGCTCTACATTTAAGATGAATAAATATATCATATATGTATAGAGTTTTGGAATATCCGTGGAATGTATCATATTCAACCATATAGCTATTGCCAAACGTTCTGGTATATAATCGTAATATAGCATGGCATTATACAGCATTTATGATTTATCTGTAATATACGTTTGTAGGCGAAGTTTGATATTTTCCAAATCCTTATTCCGAAGGATCCTAATTTTTCTCTTCGTTGATAGTCAACCGACAATTTTATAGAAGGTGGCATATCAATCAAATAATTCCGCGGGACACGATAGAAAGTATCGCGAGCGATAACTGAAAATTATCAGTATCGAATCTTATTTCTTTCTAACACGGCAATATCGGCAATGTAGCTGTTAATAAGAAATCCACAGACACGAAGTATTTTTAGTGAAGATAGGTCGGATCGATGAAAGACATTTACTTGTCAATTTTGTCCGCAAATAAAGTGAAAAGTATTCTAACATAAATAGTTGTGTATTAGTTTAGGATGTTTTTATTTAATTACCGTAACTTGGTAACTTCCTCGTCTTGTTATCTTGTAAGAATAATCTTGCCAATTTATTGGACAATCTAGATGTCTCACATAAAAAAAATAAAAGAAATTGATCCATCGTATCATTGGTGATACTGATAATCCTTCGTTTTAGCAAGGGGGAAATTGTAGATTCCTCTACTGAAAAGAATACGAAATTTCTTGCCCGAAAATCGTCCCGAGTAGATCCTTACAGGCTAAAATTTTGATATGAAGTACAAAGAAGTGTATATATTCTTCGTAGATTATGCATGCATATTTTACGAATACCATTATCTATCCTTTAAGACTTTCCACGCTTTAGACAATTAAAAAGAAAATGAACTCTTTATTTATCGCGACTCAGTTAATTGCCCATTGTTGTTAACTTTAAAAGTATAATTATCGGTTAATTGAAATTATATTTGTGTGTAAGATAATCTCGCTATGGAATGTATCAGCAATTAATATGACGTTAACAATACGTATATACACACACACGCATACACACGTGTGTGTGGGTATTCTTCAAATCAACGACCATCGTGATATTCAACTTGTCTTCAAACTTTAATTCCTTTACATGGGAAATATATATATATATATATATATATATATATATATTTATTTATATTGTTGATCTTTATTGTTACGTGCGCGCGTTTCACATTTTGTCGAGACTTCGAATAGAAATAATCTCGATTTCGATTATTAAAAAAAAGTAAGAAACTTTAAGGATGTTTCTTTCGAAAAATTGCGGTTCCGGAGATCCTCAACCAACGCCTGAAAGTGACATCGCGGAGTGAGAGGAGTTGCAAGGCAAATTTATTACGGAGAACCCGTTTGTAGCAATAATTCGAAATTAATTCCGTCGTGAAATGGCAAAATGAAAAAAAAAAACGCGATGGAAGCTCCAGACGCGGCGAGAATGATCTCTCCTTTCCTTCCACCCCTGTTTTTCTCACCCTTCCTTACAGTTCGCGTGTGAGTTCGATTTCGTTTATCGCGTATAAGCCTATTTATAATCTCGGACGCAGCTTAATCGCGCAATGAAATGAATACAATGCAATTGATGTTTAAGAATACTTTTTAACTTTTCATTACATCTTTTTTTTTAATAGTACATTCACGATAGGACTAATAGAGTCTTCTTCATTCGCCATGCATCCCTTCCGTAAGCTCACAACATACCGGGTAATGTGTAGCTTTCTCACTGTCTCTCTCGCGTCCTCGCTCTCACTCTCATTCTCTCTCTCTCTCTTTCACACTCTCTCCTTCTCTATCTCGCGAATCTTAAAATCTTACGAACTAAACAATTGGTTTCCCTATATAAACAGCATTTTATAGATAATCTACATCTTATGATCTTACAATAAAAAATACGAATCATGGGGGGCAGGGCGTGGACAAAAAGTAATGACGTCTTTAAAGTGTTCGCTCATTAAAGGTAACGCTCTATATATACGGATCCTTCTTAAACAAAAAAAACCGATGAAAACCGCTCGGAACGAACGTACTAAAGAACAATGAGTAAGTTGTAATGAGTGCATCGTGCGCGAGCCGTTCCCATAAACCCACAGTATATACAAATGTGTTCAGCGTTAGACTTTCACCGTACAGAATCGTTTAGATAAAGCGATAGGGGATAGATAGGAGTAACGTTACCCTGCCGCGAACGCGTGTACTTTGAAGCTCTCTCATTCGCCTTGAGATAGGACCCGAGAAAAACGGTATTGTATGACTGGTATTATATAGCATTGTATCATGGTGGCCAAACTAAAAGAAATTGAAAACTGTAACGCAATTGTGTGTGACGCTATAATACAACAGTTGTTTTAATGTTATTTTATGTTAGGTAAATTTGAATATATTTTCAATTCGAGTTAACTTTAATTTATATATATTGAAATTTAATTATTTCTGCACTTTGATAGAATTAGTTTTTAAGTGCAAAGAGGCTCAAGACAGGAAAATTTGAAGAGAATATGCGGCTGATGCTTGGAGAAGTTTTGGCCACCACTATATCTCCAGTACAATTGTTGAAATTGAACAATGCTTGGATTCAGAAAAGCAGAAGTGTCTTCTGCACGCGGCTTTGTCAAAAAATTCTCTAAGAACCCCTCGTTATCGTATGCGATTAAATTCTTCGTTTCTCAGGAAATAAATAATAGAGTTCGAATATGTTCCCATTATATATCATATTTGATTTGCATGATGCGGTACCTTTCCGGAAAAATATAATTTACAATTACAGAATTTTAACCCGCGGGAAATTAGTAGATCAAATTCAAGTTTTCGTCGTCGCGATTCGGGCTCAATGTTGATATGTCTTAACTATGTCTTAATGCCCTCGCCGAATTTCAGTTGGCGAACGGCCTCTCGCACGTATAACAATCTCCGCGAAAAGGTACAAGGGAAAATACTTTGCGCGTTAAGTGCCGATCGCAGCAGGGAAGGTTCGAGAGAAAAAGGACGGCGGTACAGTGATGGAACGACAACGAGGAGGGACATAGGTGAATAAAAGAATTCCACGGTATGGCACAGGTTTATGAGTCAGGCAGGTACTAATAACGATTTCGAAATATACAAACATGATCGCCTCGCATTTCGCTTCGCTTCGCGAGTGTGTATTTGGATGTGTATGTGTGTATGTGCACATGTGTGTGTGTGTGTGTATACATAAGAATAAATTAAATATAGTTCACGCTTTGATCGCACAAATTTCTTCTCTCGCAAATTTAACTACGGTAAGAACATTGCATTATATATATATACACAGGGCTATGCATTTCGTAAGAGTTACAGTACGATTAGTATAAGATAGCGTGTTAGAGAGTTACGCGCGCGTGCACGCACACGTGGCATTTGTGTGTGTGTGTGTGTGTGTGTATATATATGTGTGTATGTGTGTATACACGTGGATCAGTGTCAGTGTCGGTGTGTAGAGAATCGCCTACAACGCATTCGTCGTAACGGTTTGATTGGATCTAACTACGATCGATACTCGAAATGGGCATGGTAAATTCATAGCATGGAATTATTTATTTTTGGGTCTAACGAGAGCGACGTTCTAGGCCCGACAGATTCGCGTGGACGGGTAACACGAAGGGATTGAGGGCGGGCAAGAGAAGATGGATTAGTAGAGGGAGGACCGGGGGAGGACTCGACGGGGGGGAAGAAGGGGATATATATAACAGGAAATATATTTGAGTTTTCATTTAATCATAACTACTCATTAGAGATCCAATGTCTTCTCTCTTTCTCTCTCTCTCTCTCTTTCTCTCTCCCTCTCTCTTTCTCTCTTTTTCTCTCTTCTCTCTGATAATCTTATACTTCGGAATACTAAACTCTCAAAGTGGCGTCATATAATATTACTTCATTTTAAATTCATGATAATAAAGTCATCTATGCGGTATGAGAGCTTAACTGCGCGTCAACGTGCCTCATACCGTCGCATACGTGCGCGCCGAGACGCGCGCGTCGAGACGCGGAACGCGCGTGTCGACATGCACACGCGACTTCGATAATAGTACGTATATACAGTCTGTCGAGAGAGAAGAACGCGACTATGTATTGTACGCGAACGTATTCCTCGCGCGATTCGAAGTCGCGATCGTTCCCAGATCCAAGTTGCGTCCTGGCGTCGAGCTTTTCGAACTTTGAACACGACAAGTGAAGCTTCTTTGCGGAATGCGAACAAAACGTTTACGGTCAAACGACGAAATACAATAAAGATTCGTTTGAGATCATTTTGAATATTTTCGTCGAGGTATATATATGTATATCGACGTGGCGTTGGATAGCTCTCGGAAGTTTATCCCAAATTTACGTTCGCATTAAAATCAACGTATCGCTCCAATTTATAATTGGTCGCACTTGTTTATTTAATTTTAATGAAATTTACATGCGTTAATGTGGAATTCGATTTGTTAGTCGGTAATCGAGATATTCAAGCGCGCATGAAAAGTGTGCCACGCAACGGAGTCGAATTAATTCGCAAAAAAAAAATCGAATTTGCGAGGAATGTACCCACGAATCTTCACGTCCTTCTTTCTCAACATTCTGTATATACAGAGAATCTCTGGTCAGTCGCACCTTCGACGATAAATACCGCGTGTGAACGGTTAATACCGAACGAGCTTCAAAAAAATATCTCAAGTCCAGTGAATACACTGTATTCCACATCAGTCTTAACGTGTCTGTTGACATCGCATACCGAATAAAATTGTAAAGTGACTCGTCTGCTTCTCGCGAGTTAGTCTGTCGCTGAAAAACCGTTGCCGCTATGAAATTTTTTCACGTGCGATTCTAACTACCAACGCGTTAAGTATTGTCGACCGAATGCGCGATTGACTAAGAACACCCTGCATATACATGTATATATATATTTTGTATATATAACATATATATAATCGCTACCTGCATATCACAACATAAATTTTATTCTCTCTTTGATTCTCTCGCGCGCGATTCTCTCTCTCTCTTTCGCTCCCTCTCATTCGCTTCCTCTTCCTTTTTCTCACTCGAACGCGATACATTCAATTTACGCAAGCATGCACACGATCCCGTCTACATAATTATTATAATGCTGCGGTATTGTGATAGTGGTTGAGTTTCTAAGCATTGTAGCGCCGTTCCAGGGCGCGTCTCGGATGTACGCTCAGAACGGAACGTAGTCTCTTGCTACCCCGGTTCCATTCCTTGAGAATTCTATTCCGCATTATACCGTGCATACGCACACGAGTTCGTTATATGGGAGCGAACAAAACGGGATTACAAACATTCGCGGCGAATACGTTAATTGTTCGCCCTTCTCGAGCCTCGAGGCCGGCTTGCGCCGACCGAGGTGGTGCTCTAACTGCGGTTAACTGAACGATAGTTAAAGTTAACTGACGTTTAACGCTTTCCTAGAATCCTCCGATTCTAGTTTCGTTTCGCGAGATAGATAGCGGAATTGAATTAAATTAATTTAGGTCAAGTCGAGGGCGAATAATCGAAACTTAAGTTAACTAAGGAGGGTTAACGGAAGTTAAGCGACCTTAACGTCTTTCCCTCCTGCGGTATTACAATTACGGTCGTAATCTAGGAAAAGACGGGGTATCGCCGACCAAAATTTAGTTAAGACCGTTAACTAAATTTACGATCGTCTTCTTTCTTCATCGATATCATATAGCTATATGTAATCTAGAGAAAGGATAAGGAATCCCTAAGCAAAATTTAATTAAGGCTGCTAACTACATTTACGATTATCCCATTTACAATCTAACGATGTAAACGCTGTAGAAATGAAGAAATATCGCCGTACGAAATTAATCAGAGTGGTTAATAAAATTTATTACTCATCAGTTAACTCTGCAGTTAACGGAAATTTCAACTTAAGACAATTAACTAATTTTACGAATGATCCCATGGTTCTTCTCTCTTTTTTTCTTTCTCTTTCGATATTACGACGCCTGCGGGGTCGTCAGTTGGTAAGCGGCAGGGGGAGGGAAAAAATAGCTAATCGATCCTTGATTCGAGCTGTTAATGAAATTTACTGACTGATCAAATCCTTTTCACGTCCATCGTTATATCACAACAAGAGCCCGTAGCGTCCAAAGTAACGTCGTTAGTCGAAGTTAGTCGACCATTCCTTATCGGCGCAAATCGGCCGGAGATCTCTCGGCAAGCTAATCGTCGTGCCGCCGACAACGATCCGGCCTCTCGTAACGGAGAGTACGCTATACCCGTCCGCTCGTCTTCCCGAGCGGATTTCCCTCGCGAGTACATATCGATCGCGCACGCATTACCGCCCGTCAAATGAACCGAAATAAGCGATCGGTCCGACGACGTAGGGGGATTCATTCACCGGGGAACGCATCGTTGCGGCGCTCATCCCTCGTCGGCGGATATCACGCGAGCGAGATCTCTCCTTCGTCCGACGATCCGTTTTTTTCTTCTCTCCTCGTGCTACACTGCTCACGAGCTCAGCCACTAACGATTATACATCAGCACACAAATCTTAGAAACCATGGCTCAGCGCTGTGGGTGAGCCCGAGCTCGCCCATCGCTGCATGCCCATCCGCCACGAGATCCACCACCGACGTCGGCGACGGCTACTGCGACGGCTTAGAGTATGCAGCAGGAAGCCGAGCAGCAACTACTCCCGCCGCCTTTACTTTTTTGTCTTTGATCTGCAACAAAATAACGCACATGTCGGTTAATTCGCATGTCCTTGCGACGCGAAGTCCCGCCTAGCACCGCGAAATCTGGATGGACGGTGTGTGCAAACGGATGAAAAGAGAAAGAATGTGTGTGTGTGTGTGTGTGCGTATGTGCGTACTTGTATATATGCGTAATATCGTGTACATTGTGTTGAAAGAGTGTAAAGAAAGTTCACTTGGTTCTTGCAAAAGAGCTTTCCTGACTGAATAAAGAATTCATTAGTCATCACAGACTAATTTCTCGAGAAAATTTCGTATCATTCTTTGGAAAATTTAATTTGCGTAATATTTAATCATCTTTTCTTGTGCCTGCAATTAACTTTAATATTATTTCTTTCTAATAAAAGTATAGTAATTGCCAAATAATACCAAATAATATAAGTGACGTTATTTAAACAATCAACAATGAAGTAGCATCTCAATTCTTTCCTTTGTCATTTCATTTATTTTCAAAATAAGAATGTTAATTTTTTATTCTTCCATTACAAAAATTATAGTATAATATTATTTATAAAAAATAGGAATGCCAAACTTGAGTTATTTTCACAAAAGAATAAGATTAAGTTGTACATGGACTTCTCCTTCATTCAGATATAATGTCATGCTATCGGATCGTACAATGTTATTAAATTGTCTTGAACGATGGGATTCGCGTGTATGTTACTTTTCGTTCGGTGTTATATTTATTTGTCGTGGAAACAAGCAACGGATTTGGAATTTGCGAGAATAGGTGATAAGGATTGGGGAAACTCACGTTGACTCAAGGATTTAAGGCGGTGCCTTTTAGTTGTTGTCATAGTTTTAAGGACCGTCGGGCAGGGTGTACATGTACTCACCGTTAGGAAGAATGCCTAAAAAAATGAAATGGGAATAACTGTCGCTTTTTCTTTTAACTGTTAATTCACGTAATAGCATACGCATTCAATAAATCAGTACCTTCAATCTTAAAACAAATAAGAAAAGTAATATAAAAAAATTTGGACTTATATTAAAAATTTTTTAAATAAAAATCTAGATACACAAAAAAGATTTTATGTTTCAATGTTATAACATTGGGTATTCTGTATTCTAGATTGAATATAACAACTTTGGCGAGCATAAAGCGGTTATCGATTATTATTAGTAAATACAAGTGTAATATTAAGTAAAATATCTAAATGGCTGTATTTTTAACTAATAAATTAAATAATTAATTAATAAATACTTAAACAAAATGCCCAATAAAAATAGTTTAGCTTTTCCTACTTTTTACCTATCATTAACGACTTTTTTGATTGTCCGAAAACAAGCGGGAACAAATGATGCATTTCCTATAAATTTTAATTGCGCTGCTGATGCACAGGCCACGTGAAAAAGCCAATTTAAAAAGCAGGAAACCTCCACTGTGTTGTAAAGTTGCAGCGTATTGTTACGAAGTTGCACAATGCATCGCACCTCGACGATTATCTTCTCCGTCGATCAAAGCTGATTATTAACTACCTGCTCGCGTTTTATCCGTCGCACTTGCCGTCGCATCGATTAATAATTAGCGGCAAACGAGTCGCGTGCGGTGAAGTCGATGTCGCGACGTAAGGAAGGAAGAAAACGAAGATAAACTGTCGGATATTAATCGATGTAACGTACAATTGTTCAATCGCCGTTAAATTAAGAATCGCGGAATTTACCGGAAAAGGCTCGCAGAAACGGAAGTATACGCGTGCCGGAAGCGACAGAGAAATTGCAAGGGAAATTGCAAAGGGTCGCAATGCGAAATATGCATTTTACGAGAAATTATATAGACCTCGTGTACCCAGTAATAACGACGTTGCGCAGTGAGAAATTGTGACGATCACCCATCATTTGATGAGACGATTGATTATGCGAATTAATATTCTGACTTTCACTGATGGTCGGTTGCAGAGTAACGTGTGCTAAATCGATAGCGATGCGTGCGTAACGATCGCAACGTTCAATTTATCAGTAACATTAATTTATGCCGCGAGATAAACGCAAGACCAGAAGGCGCAGATTTAAGAAAAGACTTTTTCGAAGTTGCTCTCATTGTTATTTTGAGACAAAAGTATCAAAATACTAGTAATTTCTTAGCTATAAATTGTAAAAGATTCTTTATAAATTAAATAGAGATATAAAATATTTGATAAAATTAATAATTTTTGACATGATCATGAAAATGGGGCAATAAGAATATATTTAGTAAAATCTTTCTTTTTAATTTGATGCTGTCTCATACTTAATATTATAATTTTTTTAAATAATTTTATATTTTAGTTTGAAGCTTTGCTGCAAAATATTAAAATTTCAGAAGCTACGACCACTCTTGACGATGCTCCTTGATATTTCTGTCTAAAAATGTAATTGTCGAAAAATCTATCTTCAATATACTCTGCATTCTTGATATAAATCGCTGTCAACTAACGACTAAATAAAGCTAATCCATTATATAATTCCGTAAATTCCGTTATAATGAACATCGATGGAATACGACATTTTCACTATAACGAAGTGTGATTGAATCTCCGCGTCTAATACGCGGCTTGATGTAACGAACTTTTGGTGTAATAAATTCAATTTGGAGATCCACGGCGGCAGCTCGTTGTAATGAGATTTTACCGTAATAATTACGCAAGCGCGTCACGTACCGATGCGATAGATTTAGTTTAGAACGGTGAGTAAACAAATTTAAAGAACGATAACGAGTGAAGATTTAACTGGATATTAATAAAAATGCGGTAGAGTGTGCGCAACGTGTTTTTATACGGGTTGCAGAGAATTAATAAACCCTTATCCGGGTAATTTATTTTCCTCCGGGGGTATACCATGATATACAAAAGGCACTCATTATATGCATACATAAAAATACAATTAAAAATTGTAATTTTTATATAATTACATTTTTTTATATAAAATTACAAAAACAAAAATTTTTATTTAAAAATTCATTTTAGAAAAAGCACGGTATTAAATCTTCTTATTAATCTTGGAAATCAATAATCAGAATCTCAGTTATTTTAGTCAATTATTAATATTAAAAATTTTCATGAATTTTACTAAATACCTACCGATGACAATAATGGTTTAACAGATGATATACGTTATGTGAATAAGAGTTGATATAACATAATAAAAACCAGATGTGCATCACGGTTTAATTTTATCGGGTCTACGAGAGTATTTTAATTACGATTTTATGACGAGGTTTATATTTCTCTCTCAGGAGAAGTTAAAAAAGAGAAAATTTGTGTCTGGTTTTGTGATGAGTTCATCGGGGAAGCGGGGGGGGGGGAAGCATACAAGAAGTTTCGTAACGATCTCCACGGAGGAGGAGATAACATGGTCGCATCTCGCGAATTCACCTTGAGAATTAGGCTCCGGAAGATTCTCCCGCGGCACCAGATGCATCACCGTGGTTTTTCCAAAGGGAAGCCCAAGAGCACCGAGCGTGACATTGCTGTGCAGGAAACGACCCTGGTAGATTAGCCGCAGGATCTCCGCCTTGGCGACCGCCTCCTCTGCCCAGTCTGCAACACGGAGATAACATTTGCGGGATGCTGAGGAGGATTAGGTTCTCTCCCGGCTCGATCCAACGATTCGCGAAAAGTTTCCGAGAGAGGAGCCAATAAAGCTCCTCGAACCTTAAAAAATGGCGTAGGTTCGTAGAAAGTATTTGTAGCGATAAAAAAATACGAAAATACGAACCCGTCATTGTAAAGATTGAGTGTAAAATTTTCTAGTTATATTGTTTCTATCCTTACATAACTTTATAATTCTATATGATATTATACTCTAATTCTAAATTTTTTCTATCTATTTATTATATTAGGACAAAGAAAATGCTTGTACTTTATATTTAAAATAATTTTCAAGTCTTTTTCACATTGTAACGAAAGCGATGAAACATTTTCAACATTACATAAAAAAATTCCAGACGTCACACATAAATAAACATTTTTAATACTCTGCAAAAATTTATTCTTGAAATTTCGTAACTTCTTGTTAATCAAAATTTCTAATTTTACACACATCTAATTTTGTTAATTTCTCATTTCTTTCTGAATTGTTTAATCTTCTAATTTTAAAATCTTTTGCGTAGCAGAGATTCTCGACTATCTATAACAGATTCTCGAATACATATAAGAGGTATTTGTATACGATAATTTTGTAACTCTCTCTCATCGTGACGCGATGGCACACCGCACATCGCTAATTAATGATAATAATTGCAGGTAGCATCATATGTTAGATTTTGCTGTTATAGCAATTGTAGTAACACTAATGGGGAATGGATTAGCGCAAGCGGAGTTTCGAAACGGCAATGACTAACTCACCTTCCGGCCAATTTTCAAACACATGGTGCGCTATATCGCCCGCGGAATCGCTTGGACTGAATAGGAACTCTTTCGTCTTGCCACTGACGAGGATGAGGCGTAGATTTATCTGCAATATATAAAATTAGAGTGAGTATTGGAGTGAGAGTGAAAAAGGGGGAGAGACAGAGAGAGAGAGAGAGAGAGAGGAAAATCAATTACGCAAAAAGAAAAATTTTAATAACTGGTGGATATGCGCTTGATATATTTTCATCTCAAATTAATTAAGAAAAATTTCGGTTTATGACTAATAGTATAAAAACTAATTTACATACAAATTAAATTCCAGGTACTTATATATCAAATCATCAAAATATTATGTAAGAGCTGAATATAATAAATACTTTAAACAAAATATTAAGTATTATTATACCATTCGGAATAAAAATCGTAAAATTGCAGTAAATGTTCATTACGCCAAAAGCGAGAGGGTGAAACAATTAGCATTCGTCGACTTTCAACCAGCACCGGCGCCGCGGCAGCTGCGTATATACCGGCGAAATTACCGGGGACAGTCACCCCCACGCGAATTCAATTAACATCGGGTAGGCAGGGGTGCGAAGATCAGGCAACATAAATAATTAGCGACGACGATGAGGACGAAGCTGGACCCCGGCGCGACGTGCGTGCTCGATGGGCTCGGCCGACCGCTCGTAACCCTTTGCGGTCTCCGTGGTCGCGACAATCCGCCGTTAAAGCGTTAAATCATCGTCCCCCGCGAGCGATGCGCATTATCGTCCGGCCGCACGCGAAACTTCCCCTTGGCATTGCGGAATTTTCGTGCCGGAGGCCGCCGCGCCGGCTGACCAGACTTACCCTGTATATTGTAAAGTGTATAGCGGGAATAATGCGGGTGAGCGTTGCGAAGCTGTAACGAGGAAATTACAGCGCCGAGAGACGCTACGGAGTTTATTTTTATTCGTTGTACCTTTTTCTATAGGCGTTACTAATTTGATCATCTTCCCGTGGAAAGCCTTCCGCGGATTTGCAAATACCGAGCGAAAGTGGATCGTAGATTTCGAGGAAAATAAAATTTCAACGGGTACATGCATTTTTCGTGATGCGCTCTGTATGAAGATTGTATATAAGGATGGAAATTTTAGAGCTGGTTTTTCCCGCGGGACAATGTTTCATGAAATTCTTGTGGAAAATTCTTGATGTCGTTCCGCAAAATTTCTCAGTCTCCCGCATTAAATGTGTCAGCGACGCCGAATTGTTATGTAAATGGAATTTCTTGATTTCTACTCGCGTAGCTTTTTTGTAGTTTTTAACTACAAAAAATTTTTACTCGCTTGTGGTTTATTTTAGATCACATGTATATATGCATTGATTGCTGTGAATAAATATAATTTCTCCCTATATTTTCATCTCTGTGACATTACTTTGTCGGAAATTGTTTCTGCGTTTATGAACAGTAGACAAAACTTAAAACAAAACTGACACAGAAAAAAAGCTGCAAATTCCATGTTTCTAGGAAAATTGCTTTTTAGTTGCAATGAGAAAGATCGTATGTGTGCGGTCAAAATCAATAGCGTAGTAAAATTTTTCAAGCATTATTTATGAGAATATTCACTAGATACACCACCAAATGTAATGTAATGTAATTTTTTGTTGAACAAATAATCTATTGTTTAAAGCAATAAGCAATAAATTGCATACGTTTCCTAAATAAAAGATATATTGTTTAAGAAAGGGATCTTTTCTCGGATTCTTATTATTGGCGATATCATGAAAAATGAGAAGAAAAAGCGCAAAATATCGTGTAGAACGATCGTGCCGTAGAACCGTACAATATACGTTTTGTATAAAGCATGCCTCGAGCCTTAATCCCCACTGTCATCTTCTAAATACGTCGATAAGAGAGATATCGGGTTTCCGAGCAACAACGACCGAGGGTGACTACTTATAGTTCTGAGCTCCATTCGAGAGTGCAAACTGCTGCAAGTTGATTCGCACGCGAAACCGCGTTTTTTATCGATCGTTCGGTCGAAAGGGCGCGACCAACCGTTCCGATAATTCGCTCATTAGTCCTCCAACGAGAGGGGGATATATACAGAGAGAGAGAGAAAGAGAGAGAGAGAGAGAGAGCTCCGTGCTTGATTTAGAAATTTTAGGCTCACCGAGCATGCATAGAGGAAGTGGTCCTCTTCCTGGTGCGCGTAACAAACTCTCGAAAATCCTCCGGATCTGCATGTGTGTGAATTCACGAAAGACACGCGAGAGAGATTTCCGTCGACATACGGACTTCAAAGAGACTTAGGGTGCAATGAGTGCAATCACATGGACTGATATTTTCCGCGTGACGCGTATCGCGTAACCAATCAGACGCGCGAATATGGATAACCGAAAATGCGAAACGCTTCTTCTAATTGGTTACGCGGTTACGCGTTACGCGGAAAATACATGCCATGTGACTTCAGCCTTATTCATGTAATAGCAATCGATTATTCGAGTCACGTGCTCGAGATCGCCCTTCTGTCCGCGTCACGAAACCTTTCCTCGCTTGTCCACGTGCGTGATATATCGCAAGAATATTTAACTCTACTTTTATGTTCTCTCGTTATCCTTCAAATTACTGAAAATACAGTTTTTATATAAAAAAAAGACTCGCGCACACACACGTCACGGTCAAAGATGTGATAATAATTAGCGACGAGGGGAGCCTTGATTTCTAAACAGAAGACAACTCCGAGGCGTCGTCGTAAGAGTGAAGTCGCGCTAATTACATTATATTCTTAATAGGTCACTCGGTAATAACGGGCACCAGCAATTGCTGGCCCGTGCAGGTGCCATCACCTGGATGTCTAGCGATGCGAATCTAACGATGTCACCACTCGATGTCCACGTCGAATATTTCGTCACGCGCACTGCCTGATCGAACTTTCGCTGCTTTCACCTCGCGGAAAAAGCGCAGGGAGTGGGTTTCATTTGCAAAAAAGAAAAAACGACCGAGATTTCGAGGAGTTAATTCTACATTCTGTGCGTTAAATAACATTCGGACACGAATGTTATTTAAAAATCTGGTATTATTAATTAAAAAATAACAAATTTAATTGATATCTTTACTATTAAAAATATAGTCATAAAAAATGAACGCAAATATAAACATTTTAGTTTTCCTGTTTAATAAAAGTTTTTTTTTGTAAAATCCAATAATTCGTGCAAAATATGCTTTACGTTAAAGTACTATAGTATAATTAGTTAAAATCAAATTAGTATATTTTTCCGGCGGAATCGTAATCATCAACTTTCACTTTTGCACGCAAAATGTTCCAAAATCGCTCAGTCAATAAATTCTAAAAGATTTATTCATAGTCAATTCTTACAAACGTGTTAGATCTGTTCAGAAAGTTTTACATTATTATATACAGTTTCAAAGGCCGATAAACTTTCTCTGATTTTTAATTATTAATGATCAATTATAAAATAACACTCTCTATTAATTAATTATTATCGGTATTAGAGAACGTATTTTAAAATATCTCCTGTATTATACATCAAAAACACATCGTGAAAGTTTTATATGGAAATTTGTAGTATTATTTCATAGCATTACTCTTTTAAAGAACACCGCATATTTTGTTTAGATTATTAATTAAACTATTATATTTGTTATAGCGCGCGCGCGCGTACACAGGTTGAACTTTATACTCAAGTCTGCGAAAAGGTTAAGCGACGAGTTGAGAACGTCAAGTCAAGTGCAATGCGGACGCTATAAAAAGGCCGGGATAAATCTTCGAGCTAATGTCGGTTGGCGGATAATCGTTTTAAATCCCGACTTCGACACGCAACTTCGCGATGAGTTTCACTAACTTATAATCTTAAAAGTGGAATCGCCTTAAATTAACCCGGCGGATAATAGCCGGAGCTCCTATCGGCCACCAAGTTGCACATGAACGTGGAAAAGTATAATTAACGTCTCACTACCTTTCTAGTAAAACGGTTAAGTGGATTAAGGAGCTATAACGCCATTTAAAACACAGGCTCCTAGGCCGACGCCGATCCTTTTGCTTCGTCGCTTAAATCGTTCAATAATATCACATAACGACATATAAGTATCACGATGATTTTTTCAACATTAAAAAATATCTTCATAGGTTACGAATTAAGATTCATTTACAGCTACACGTGTGAAGCAGATAAAAAGAGTAAGTTATCATTTATTTCTGCGCTCCAGATTCTTGAAAAAGTCTCGATCTTTTATTGCTTATACAAATGAAAGCGACTATCAACACTTCGACATTTGCGTCAGGGAAATATCAATGACATATCTGCCAAAAGAAAACATGGGTGAAAAAGTTCGGTCGGTCTATCTTGTATTATATAAAATTTTCCCTGTCAATAATTAATGGATCTGAGGATCGGCGTGCGTCCCTCAGCGATACCGTTACGGAGATTTTATTAGGCTCTGTGGGAAACGCGCGCGTTGTGAAAAAGGACCGACAACGGAGGGTGATCGGAGGGGAGGGAAGGGAAGGAAACAAGGAGGCCGGGAGAAGAAAGAGCGGAATTGGGCTAATCGCGAATGTGTGTTCGCCGCGATGGGTTTACCTTGATTTTGCGAGCGAGCGCGGAGCGCTCGATTCGCGTCACGAGGCGAGGTCACGCCGAGACCGGATAACCAGGTCATTGGGGCATTCGGATACCCGAGGACCGCGCGAGCGGAGCTATACGCGCATATGCATGTATAGAACGACCCACATCTCTCTACGCGCGCGCCCGCGTCCTTCGCCCGCAGCAGTAGCGCACGTATGTATATCGAAGGACTTTGAGTTTTGACGCAAACACGTATAATAAACGCGCGAAGCGCGCGCACGATACAGATATATGGCCGAGACGCAACGGCGTTTTCCCTCAAAGTCCTTCCTCCTCGTCGTCCATCGCCGCACACGCGACCCGCACGCGAATTCGGCGACGCATGCGGAGAATAAAAAAAAATACTTGTGCAATTTATTTCTTTTGGAATAATTTCCAACTAAAAATAACGCTGAATGAAAATAAAGCATTTTGCGGCAATATTTCCCCGTTTTATGCAGAATTATTCCAAAAGAATGAAATGTGCAGGTACTTTTTTCATCGATGTTTAATTATTATATTAAGGGGAAATTAAAAATCCAAACAAATATTTATGATAAAAAAATATTTAAAGATATAAAATAAGTACAAAGATAAAGCTGATGTAATAAATAAATAATTAAAATAAAAGTATATTATAGAGACTAAAATAAATTAAATATTGCCAATGGAAAACTTTTTCTTTTAACGCTGCCGCGGAAATTAAATTAAACGCTGTATATGATGAAAAGAATTTATCACTCGAACGACCGGAGCGAGGCACAAAGGCACGGAGTCGTGCGAGAAACGGTTTCGATCTGGACGGTTTTTCCCTCTCGAGGAAGAAGCGGGAAGACGAAGGAGAGGAGGAACAGCGGCCGTCTGGCTCCGACCTCGCATTTCTCATCGCGCGGAGGCGCCGCGCCGACGAAGTTGGCGGGGAATTAATCGTTCTACCCACCGCGCTTTATCCGATGTATTCGCGTGCATAGAGGTATATCGCGCCGCTATCGCCATTCTTGGCGACGACGGATTCCTCATCCACGGAGTCCCCGGAGGCGATCCTTCGTCAACGAAAATTCGATGAGGAGGCGTAATTATGATGGAGTTACTTAATGCACTCAATTAGCTTAGGCCGAAAGTTGGAGGATTTTGGCGAATAATCTGACAAGTTTTCTTAACACTTCGTTAAGAAAAGTATATAATGTATCATTGGTGGAGGAGAAGCGCGAGACAACGGGGGGAAATATTTGAGATATAAAAGTAGGATCTTTTTTACGTATTAAAAAATATAAAATTTTGTGGAATATATTCTATTTATCGACTTCGATTGCACCGAATGTAAAATTGCACGATTCGCCGCGTTTAACGAGGAGTTTAACAGAAGGATCGAAAACGGTTGGACACCGTGTATATATATATGCACGCGCGCGCTCGCGAGCGAGCGAGATCGTCTCATACATATTTTCCGAGATGGGTCAACGAGATACTGGAAATTATTCAGACGGAACGTAGGTCGCAGAGCGTATACCTAATACAGCCGAAGCCGGAAACTCCGCCTTACCGTCTCGCGGCTGAAGAAGTGTCTTGTCTCTGATGCTGGATATCTCGCTCGTCTTCTTCTCGTTACGATCGCGGCGGGGCTCCTCTCTTTGCCGAGGAAACGAGAAACGGAGTGCCACTCCACGAAAGTCATCCGGGTATCGCATTCCGGGACTGTCATTTCCGGTAAATCTAATTCCGCCACTCGATAGGTCATCCTCCGATTTCGCCGAAAATATGAATCAAATATAAGCACCGATGCGCTACAACGCACAATGCCGCAGTAATCTGACCATTGTTAACTTTATCAAAACTTGAAGATATGATCGAACGTTTCAACGAAAATATAATCTTCGATAATAAAGAATTGATTAATTTATACCGAATCACTCGATATTATTATACTCGTTACAAATAACGAACAGAGTATCGCAAATGTAATATTACGTAATTCATACTCTTCCTTTTGCTTTTTGCTAAATTGTAATTTTTTGCGTTTTTTATACTGCGAAATGAAAATTTTTAAGTCCGATATATAACAACCGCTTAAATATACGTAAAAAGATGAAATGCGAGGGAATAAGCGTAGATATATACGAGTTAAAACGTTAATGCGCTGCTCCGTAAAGGACCCTTTTATCGAGACGATTAACTTTTCGACCATTCGCGTCACTTTGATCTTGGCATTAAATTAAATTAAATTAATGTAAAATCTCTCGACGACATGGAAATTTCATTACGCGAAAAAGGATCGTTCCATTTCGTTCGTTGGTTAATCGTACGCACCGGAATTGAGAAAATTTGAGAAAAACACAAAAGCGTATTCTCTATGCGCGCCAAGCACGCTGCATCTCACAATAGCACATCCTGCTGTATATTCCCGTATCGCATTTCGAGAGGAAAAGCCTTGGGAATAACGTGCGCTAAACCCGATGCGTCGCGAGGTGCGGTATCTTTCGGCTGCCTTTCTCTCAATTTACCGGCACTGTATCGCATTTCCTAGTAGAATAAACAGCGCAACGATGACAATCTCGGGATCGGTCGGCTTGGAGTACATCTCGTCGCGTCGTTCAAAAAAAATAACCCAAGCTCCACACGCAGACGAGCTACTCAATAATTTTTAATAACGCGGCATCTTATTTAAATGTAATTATAATCAACATGTAATATACAAATTAAGTAAAAACGCATATATGAATTATTAAGCAAACACATGTGTAAATATGTTAAATTTATTATTGCTAAATTATTAATTTAATACTTTGTGAGTGATACCGCATGATTTTATTGACAGTGACATTCGAATCAGTTATTTCAGATCGGTTATTTGCGATGTATATATACGCGTGGAGTGCGATATGAAGCTTCCCGCATCAGGTTATTTATTAATAATCTCGCGCAATATCGAGCCGCCCGCGCCCTCGAGACACGTATACGCTTATAGCAAGTCATTTCCACAGTCTTCGCGGAATACCTCGAGCTGGCAATTCGCGTCAATTACAGGGTGACTTTAGGTTAATAAATACTAATGCTCCGCCATCCGGTGCGAACGTGTAATGGAGCGTCGGAGTCGAATCGCTCTTAATCGCTCCTCCAATAAATAAAATTAACAAACCCATTGGGAGATATCCATGCGAGTATTTGATTATAGGTACTTGGAAGATGTAAAGAACACATAAAAGTACGAAAGTATATTGTTTTCCAATTTTATTACCAATAATATCTCGTTACTTAATCCAGAATATTTTGTCCCTTTTTAATCATATCTCCGCACGATTAGAAAAGCTCTCCTCTTATATAATTGTATATTATATTTTCTCTGGTTTTATTACATTTTTCTTCTATGTATACCTTTCTGCCTTTAAAGTAAATTTAACTTTTAAGGAAATTATTATAAAAAAAAGCATGATTAAATCATCCTGAATTGTGTCAAAGACCATGAGCCCCTTGTTCAAGATAACTTAACTTTATCGCGATGCACTCCGGTTATTCCCGTTGCACCTTGAGAAACGCATGATAAAATCAACACCTCCGGAGCGGCGGCGCGTCTGCAAAAGTGGTTTATCGTACCGGAAAAAAAAAACGTAGCGTAAAGCTTGTCGCGACAGATATCGCATTAACATTGCTTTAATCACGCGGTGCTTGTTGTCGGTGAAACAAACATCATCATTTTATTTCTTATCGAAATAATAATCAAAAAGTGCCATGGTTGGGGCGGCATCGTCGTATCTCGCGTTCACCGATATTGCCAATGCCAGCACCACTGCACCGTGTTCTATTCAGGTTAATTGAATTAAAAACTTATTTCGTTCCGAAACAGTGCGGGAATTTCCAAGTGTTATGTACGTGAGTATTAATGAAGGATCTTTACTAATTTCATTTACAGATATGCTTTTACGAATTTGAAGAGTCAATTTCTTCATATGCGCGTTATAACATTGAAATTATCGAAGCAATTAGAAGTAAAATGCTTTCTGTGGATTAACCATCACGGTAAAGTGAATCCTTCATCAGTTTCAAGTGAATTCTATTTCAGGAGATTTTTAATTTCAGGAACAGATATCGAGACTACGAAAACTTACTAAAACTTAAATGAGATATATACAATACGTAGATATATAATAAAATTTATATAATATTATTATATAACCTCTTGCGCTTATAAATACCGTATAAATATTAATCAATCTGCATTATTTCGTATAAAAATGATCTTTCTCGTATAATATATTGTGTCTTTCGCATATCTCGTGCAATTTTCTCAATTTTCTCAGACCTACCGTGAGACGTTACTTTCTCGACAAAACAACGTTCCAATAGCGTTAATTTCCACCTACTGGAATTTATATCTGGTCGATAAACGATGCACTCCGCGTGCGAGTGCGTGCGCGAGCATGCACCCGAGAGAAGTCCCGTCAATAAAGCGAGCGCAATGACAAAAACGCCGTCGGGATCAATCGGGGTTAACGAACGTAATTCCTCGGTATTTCGTGGTGGCTCGTGGCGAGCCACGTAAAAAGGTGGAGTCACACACAAAGCCTTCCGAGGGCGAGGGTGGTGCACGGGTGGTTTCGAAACCGTATATAGAAACCCGCCTGTGGAATCGCGTTAACGGGTCGAGCAGTCGAGAGATCGTTTTAAATGGATTGGCAGATATGCAACCGGGTTAAAATACTACGTTTCGACGCGCAGCGGACGTCACCGATGCGAGATCGTGCATGATAAATCACGTGTCTCGCGCCTGGATATGAATTTAAAAAGTACACATTCTCCGGGAGTTCCGCAAGTTAACGAATAATAGATCAACGGAGCCAATATTGTCATTGCGAACGGTAATAAAATTTTCAATCTTAATTTGTGATTTAATTTTATATAGCGCTAATAATATTAATTTAATCAATTCCAGTGTTGCGTATTAAAATAAAAGGCATCGATTTTCGATATAAATTTGTGTCTTAATAGCATATTTTGTTTAATCTCAAGAGTTTAGAGTCTCAATTTCAAAAATAATTTAAGTTTTGTATTTTCGCACTGCATCGTTCTATAGAAACGAAAGTTTTCTTCGAGGGATAAAATTGATGTTAAAATAGAATTGTTGAAATCTCTCTCTCTCTCTCTCTCTGATATTAACTGGACACTCCTCCGACGACTCGCGGTCCATTTTCTCTATTGTGGTGCAGGGTTAATCCCAATGTAACCCCGTCTTACGATCCATTGTTCGAAACATGATAAATTTCAGTCGGGAATATACACGAACCAATGCGGGCTATCGATTTCAACAGACTCGTCGAAACTGGACTCACGAGGCAAAACTAGGGCGCAAATTTAGACGTCGAGAAAAATAAACCTTGGTGTTCACGCAGAGAAAAAAATTCTTAACATACTTGAATTTTTAAACACACATACTATTTCTTTCAGCACATATTTTACCTTTATAATTTGTATAAAAATGTAATTTACGTCAACTGGTACAGATTATAATTTTTCAATTGAATTACATTTTTACACAAAGTTATGTCATTATCGCATCAAAGTTTACTGGCATATTTAGACAATTCTTCCACCACAAATATATAAAAAGCATTCTATTATTTTCTGCTATTCTCTATTCTCTAGTAGTCGAATTAAAATTTAAAAAGTTTTAAGTTTATCTCAGAAATCGGATAAAACACACGTCTCGCCGTTTATTAGCTGCATGAACATTTTTGTCATTATCACATCAAAGTTTGCCGATACAATTGGCTATTATTATCTGCTATTCTAGTGGTCAAATTAAAATTGAAAAAGTTTTAAATTTATCTGAAACCGGGTAAAGTACATATCTTGCCATTTATTATAGCTGGATGCATGATTTTGTCAAGAACAATCGACTTTGGTCGAGAAATTTCAAGACGCGTCACGCGACAGTTTTATTTATTTAGTATACATATATAAATGGTGTAATCGGACGATAATAGCCAAACGCCTGTCTGGATACCGCAGCTTACCGCCACTTTCAGAATAAACGAGTCTCGGGCAACTATTCCGGCCGCAAAGTGCCGTCGCAGCCTGCACTTGCAAATTTATCGATCGACCCGACACGACGGCTAACCGGCGTCGTCGTGGCATTTCGTTAACGCGCGTTGAAACCCGCTCGCGGAGGAAGCGCAGGAGGAGGGGGAGAAAGAGGCGGAGGAGGAGGCGAACCCAGCGGCACGCGACCTAGACCCGACCTTCCCCAAGGTGTGTGCGCGAGAGGGACGAGGCTGATGGGGTGCTCTTGGAATGAGGGGAGAGGGTGTCCGAAGAGTCCGGGGGACGCGCGGCGGCTCAAGCGGCATCGAATAATAAGTGCGAAGGACACTTAGCCGCTAAAGTCCGGAGGATACCCTCGACGGCATTAGACGGAGGAAGATTGGAAACAAGATGAATGCGTTTCGTAATAAGAAGACTCGGCCGAGACGAGATCCATTCCTGTCGGATTTAATGAAAACTTTAATGAAAACTGAGCATTGCCTGGGCACGTTTAAATATTCCATTAATCCTGTACGACATGCGTAATATACGATATTTGAGCGCCTTCCTGTGATTAATTAGGTTTACGTATACATGGCATACATGGCAATTATGTATTCCTTTGACACGATGTAACTCTTTGATATACATATATTCGTCGGAATGATTCCAGTATACTTCTAATTTAGTCTTCTATAATTTTTTTTATTGCGCACGTAATTTTCAGGATTCTTGACTTATCTGCGTTTTCATAATTAACGTTACTTGAAATCACTATTTTTACATGACTTAATCGTCACTCTTTTGAAATAGATATATTCATTTTGAGAGAAAAGGAAATTTTTAAACGTTTCAAGTATAGGCCACATATAAGACTTAATTATCTTAATGCATGATAATGAACATAATACGTATTAACATTCTCTCTCTCTCTCTCTCTCTCTCTCTCTCTCTCTCTCTCTCTCTCTCATCTCCCTCATATTTTTGGCGGAAATTGATTCTTTCCAACTTAATTTTTCGATAATATCTCTATTTCCGAATAGGCCAAATACACGTTATTTCATTCGCGTAAAACGAACTCCCGCTGAGAGACCGTGTCGAGCGCAATAATTATTTTGGCCTTCACTAGCAATTAGCGCGTTCATACATCTCGAAGCGCTGCTACCGTTTATTCATGATTAGCTTTTGCTATTCGTAAGACGTATGAAAATAGGATTTTATGCGAGGCGGAGAGACGATAGAAAAAATAGGAAGAAAAAGATAATAATATAATATAGAAAATCTTAGAAGAGAAGAAAGTCTAAAATTAAGCATAAAATTCTATCTGTTATAAAGAGATAGAACATATATAGATAGATCGTTATTAGATAGATAGATAGATATAGAGCAAGTCTGAGTAATATATTTTTAAATCTAATATCAGATTGCTCAGCTGACTAGTATATGTAAAAGTAATAAAAACTAAAAAACAATCCTATGTATAGGTTAATATACATAATATAAATCGATAAAAAAAAAATAAAACGAAATAAAACAAAAAAGTAAAATGTGCAAAATATCGTAAAGATCTATTAATATTATGAATTACAAATAGGTATACAAAATTGAAAAATTGATATATTAACAATACCTAAAATACAAAAAGTAGAATGTGACGTGATAACTCTCAAGTAAAATGTAAGAAAAAATCGACAAAGTGATCTCTTCATATATTGAAATAGTAAAACATTAAAAAAATATTTAAAAATATTCAAAAATCATGAAATCTAGAGAGATTATATTGCGATAGAAATACATTAAAGATATAGCGCACAATCGAAGAAGGCGATTGAAGAAATATCCAGAGGTAACCGTAATCGAGTGACGCTGAACAATCGAAGAATGTAAAACGCGAGTAGCAAAAAGGAATAATAAGGAGCGAAAAATGCAGATACCGAGAGACGTCGAACAAAGAAAGAAAAGGATGGAGTGTCGGCGCGGTGTGGCGCGGGAGGAGGAGGAGCTCGGTCTCTCTATACACGAGAAGTTTGTCACTGGTTTAGTAAGGGACCGATCGATCGTTATACGTCCGCTCGGTCCGCTCGTCCTCTCTGTCCGTCTCCTCTCGCCCTCCAATCAGTCACTGCACCACCGCGCGCGTCTCGCGCCTTCGCACTCTTTCTCGCTCATCCTGCGGCACACAAACGTCATTCTTCTCTTCTCCATTCGTTAAGGCCGCGTCGCGCCACGCATCGGGAGCTTGAGAGATGCGTCGCGGATTGCGCATTGCAGTTTGAGCAATAATGCCTATATATACCTAACAGTTTCGAGCTAACGGGAACTCTTCTGCGATTAATTAGCGATTTGTCGTGACGTCCCTTTACGGATTACAGTTTTGCGCGTTACTGACGGTGAGCCCGAGTAATTTCCCAGGATTTACTCTAGTTATATTATACAACATACAACGTTATATAACACGTTTAATTCTATCAAATCTCTCGTCCATCATGGTCCATTATTTTCTTGCAAAACGCCTACACTGAAAGCAATGTCGACATTGTTTTTTCGATTTGTGAATATGTCGCGATTTAAATCAATTAATATCATATAAAAAGTGAATTTTTTAGTAAAATAAAAAATCTGCAACAAAGAACATACATATCTTTTATTATTTGTGACATGCAGTATGATACTATGACAAAGTATCGAGTATAGAAATTTAGAATATGAAAGATATTTACTAATCTAATAGGAAAAAGAGATTCGGTAAAGGTCAGATAACTCTAATCGCGTTTCGCTTTGAATGTTTAGCTAAGCACAGCTGTCTATACGAACTTGTTGAGGAGCACTTTCGTTCAGTGTGGATCTTACGAAACACCCTGTAGAAAGTTGTCGAACGTGTAGAAGATCACTATGCGAAAGAATGCCCGACTATATCCCGAGACCGGTCTGGCATCGCGCGAGACGTTCGCTCACGTTATACCATAGTCATGTTACCGGCGAGATATCCAGAGAGAAAATAACGGGGGAGCGCGCGAGGAACCGTTACCGCGGGCTGCAGTAAAGAGAGCTAGATAGACGTGGACGGTAATTTCGGTTTGGAGATCGAGTGACGTGATCGGATTTATTTCGAGCCTCTCGCGAGCCACTTGGTATAAATTCGCACGCTTATTCCGCGATATTCCGCTATTATACACGGGGTGTATGTAAACCGCTGTTACTATAAATATTATAGTACCCTGTCGGAGATCTGATGCATAATACCGTACTTCGTACTATTTCAAGCGGTCGCTGGTATAGGAGAAATCCGAAATAATAAAATGTCGAAAATAAAGAGAAATGTAATATATTCCGCTACTGCATGAAATTTCGAGGAATTCCATCGTCAGAACTTAGCTCAACAAATTAAAGATTTACTTTTATCACGTCTCCCGTCCCTGTAATTTTATAGGTGTATACATCAAGAATATAAGAGATCACGAGAGAAAGAAGAAGAAGAAGAAGATAACGGGAGCAACTTTGCGTACAAACGTTTCGCGCGTTAAAAGCGCCGTTCACGTTACGACGATAAAATGTCGCGCGGCGCGGGTTATCGGTTCGCTTCGATCTCTCTGGCGCTTAAATTATCCATCCTTTCCCACGCCCGCGCCGCTTTTGGGGCCGAGACGGCGGAGCGTCGAATCCAAAATGAAATTTCCTTTCTCTGGCTTCGCGCTGGAACACGCTTGCTTCTGGAGGATTTCTGGATCGGAAAATAAAACATCTCGCCGTTCAGACCCTATATATGGAGCCCCGAGTATACAAGCGAATATACCAGCGAGTATAATATACAAGCGGGAAATAAAGCTTAATCCATCGAAGACGACGGCGCGAGCTTTCGGAATCGCGAGTCGAACGCAGGTCCTATACTGTGTTCTCGTCTGATAATGGGCGAGATCAGATCCGACGTGCGGATTCTGGATCATAATATGAACGGCGAATCGATGCCGCGAATTGTTTTCCGCGATGCCGTATATAAGAGAAAAACTGAACCCTCACGAATGCATGAACGTTAACATCGCGACAGTACTATAATTAACTTGTGTTGAGAAAATATATGGATGAATACTTAGTATTCTAAATTGCAATAAGTTTTTTAAATATTTGTTGCTAAAGAAAACATGCAGTTTTCGTTTAATGTCTAGCACAGGTTAACGTCAATGACCCAAAACGCCGCGGCGGTTGATGCACAAAATCCTTTAATTAAAACAATTAATCTACTACGCGGAGTGTTCACGTCTATAATTAAGTTAGCACGGCCGCACTGCAGCAAAATCGAATAGAACGTAGACATAAATTTAGTGTTTTATTTATTGCTAATTTGTTGCCATATTCGCAATTTTATTGTTTTAGCCGATTTCATAAAAATAACGGCTGTGATATGCCCCCTTCAGTTTTTTTATACGTGCAGCAACATTTTTATCATAGCCTGCACACACTTATCATGCGCCACAACAGTATAACCTTAATTTAACAGTATTAATAAACATTAATTTTCCATACTACAATTAATTCATAGATTATTATTTATAGCAAAGAGCATTATTGTATTAATATCACTGACGAATTTCTCAAAGTAGCGAAATATAGATAAAAGTTCGATTAGATATATTACAATAGATCTGAATATACATACTAAGACGTCCAATAATCCATAAAATATCATTAGAGTTGGCGTAGAAATTTTTTTCAAATCGATTAATACAAACGATTAAGCTGATAGACAAGAAGAATGCAAACTAAATATATATAGATCATTATAAGATAAATCTATATATCTTTGATTGATTAAGGGTTAAATAAATAAACCATCATGTTTTTGTTAATGCCATCTTATTCATAAAAATGCGTCCATCGCGTTATTTATTCCACAATTTATCGTACATCAACTTAAAAAAAAATGCGAATAGCTAAAGTACATTAATAATTTTTAACTAATTTCAGAATATTTAAAGGTTATTTCTACAAATTTTGCACGACGGATTTTACTTGAGATAAATAATACAGATACAGGATTATTATTCTTTTTAAATTTTAATATCAAGACAAAATATCTGGACGTATAATTAATTCACCGAAATATCCTGCAGAAGAAATGTAGAAGAAATTCAACTATTAGCAATATTAATTTAAATAATAAATGTTTAATAAAACAACTAGTAGATTATGTTTGTAAAAAAGTTGATATCTAACACGTCAGATCACTATAAATCCAAGTGCGTTATTTCTACACGCATATAAATGTCTAAAAATGACACATTTGACTGCGTCTTACGCGTTTCGTTGCATATTAAATTAACGCATTTAATCGTATTAAATTAAAAGTTAATACGTTCAATCGTATTAAATAACGCAAGAAATGTGTAAGAATTAAGAGCTTCAGTTAAAATAACACACTTACGGATTTGCAGTGATGCGTCTGTTTATTCATCAATTACAGCTTATTTAAGATATTAGGATTGCCGATACTATTTAATGTATTGTCTTCAAAATCCAGAACTCTGTAATAAACTCGGTCATAAACCATGCAGATAACGCTGGATGAGTTGAACCTGCATACGCATATAAAGCAATTAAAAAGATAAAATGTGTATTTGTGTAATTAGTGCTACATAATATAAATTTCAATCAATACACTATTTTATGACTGGACCGAAACAAGGACTCTCATTATCCAAATATCCTAACAATCGTATAACCAGACTCAAATATTATTTTATTAAGCTAAGAGAATGGCTAATAATCCGAATATGAAAATTTTCATCAATTGCATTAGTAAATTTGATGATCACATAAATTAGAATTATAGATAATAGTAAAGAAGCGTTGGATCTTAATATCGACTAAACATATAATTATTTAACTCAAATATTTTTAACTTTTATTAAAACATACATTTTAAATATCAGACTCAAATATTTATAATTCTTATGATAAACAAAATACTAAATATTCAATTTCTTATGACTTTGTTGTAAGTAAATTTTGAAGAAAAATGATATTCGTAACATTTACCATTGTCATTTTCTTGAGTTTTTGAGAAGTTTGCGAATTAATATAATATATACCAATCTGATGAGAAGTATCAGCATTATATTCTTCAGTTGATGATTGTTATTGTTATAAGTATAATATTTCTTCTAGTATTTTCTTGACTTCTCTCATTATGCCATAATCGAACGAGTGATGCGGTCATTGTCATTTTTTTTAATGTATTCAGCTTGCAAATATGCAGTAGTCTGATGATGAGAAAGAAATACCAGTGCTATATATAATTCTTATAACAAACACTAAATATTCAATTTCTTATGACTTCGTTATATATAAGTAAATATGAACAGAAGGAAAATAAAACATAATATTCGTAATATTTACCATTGTCATTTTCTTGAGTTTTTGAAGCTTGCGAATATATGTAATATACACTAATCTGATGAGAAGTACCAGCATTATATTCTTCAGTTGATGATTGTTTTAATGTTGTAATTATTACTGTTTCTTATAGTACTTTTTTGAATGCTTTCATTTATCATAATCGAACAAGTCCTGCGATATGGCATTTACTCTTTACTTTATATATATATAATATATATTTTATATATATATATATATATATATATATATATAT
Organism: Temnothorax americanus; assembly: GCF_048541705.1. Taxonomy (NCBI): domain Eukaryota; kingdom Metazoa; phylum Arthropoda; class Insecta; order Hymenoptera; family Formicidae; genus Temnothorax; species Temnothorax americanus. The sequence continues at coordinate 1,125,504 of NW_027509253.1, read as the reverse complement.
ATGTATGTAGATATACACTAAACATTTTACGGCACATTTTGCATTTTACCTGATTCTTTGATGTGTCGAAATGTGGCCTTATCCACATATATTCAACTTCTTTCTATGTATATATATTTCTTCTATTATAATATTGACGGATGACGACATATCAAATGTTACTCTAAAGTTGTATCCTTTATACGCACTCAAAAGAAATGTATTACAAATCTTATCTGCACTTTGAAATCTATCTCCATCCTATGTAACGTCGAAGTTCCGCCCAGGTGTGGTATTGATATCTTTACCTTTATTGCTAATTTAGTCTAAAAATTCTGTGAGAATGAATTAAATGTACTCTCAATTTTGAAAACCCAACAACTGCACGACAAAGTTTGCATTTATAAGTAAATCCTTCTACTTTAAAATATCGCAGTATGAAATTTTGTCGCGCTGATCTGATCTGAAGTCTCATCGTGTCCGCACGGTACTTTAGAGCGTATATTACTGAATATACGCGACACGGCATAACGTCTATGCCATCGAGAAGCATTCGAAGAAGGTCGAAGAGTGAACTGTGAATCTTTGTTAGAATGTAAATATTGATAGTTTGAATGTCTAACAGCCAAATAGTAGTATCGCTCCACTTGAAATTATTCAAACATCGTATATATATAATAAGGAAATCAAATTAAATACATATTTTGCTCAACTAAAGAATAAAGATTTTTCCTTCTTGTATACGTAACATCGCCACACTGTCTATTAGGTTAAGATAAGCGGTTAACCAAAAATTCAGCAGTGATGTATTTTGAGAGCAATAAATTCAAAAAGCACTCAACTCCAAAATCGGCATATAGCAACTTATTTGTTTAGCACAGTTTATTCTTGTACCTACTCTTTTTTTGTTTTAGATTATTTTTTTAAATTTAATTATTTCATGATATACTTATTAAATAATAATTTCGGAAATAAATTGTATGCGTTTAATAAAAAATAAATCGTAAGCATTTAATTAAACAAACATTTTAGTATTACATTCACATGGTTAACATATTTTTTTACTACTTTGATGTTATGTCGTTATAATAATCCATACTGATGCATCCTTAACCATTCCAAATTTTCCATATGACGAAAGAATTGACATGTGATCATTATATATATATATATATATATATATATATATATATGTAGGTCCAGAGGTATGTTCCGGGACTGTTTACGTTTTTTGAAATGTACAGTCCTGGAATATAACGCATATATATGTAATCAGATTCAAAAAACTGTCCCAAAAAATGCCGTAGGACATCAATTTTTTCCAGGACAGTCCTGGAAACTGCCAAATGTCCCGGAATATACCGATATCAAAAATAAAAGTCCCGGAACATACTTCCAGACCTACATATATATATATATTGTTTAATGTTTAATAAATAAAATAGGAAGAAAGAAGGAGGAAACAAAACAGAGCGAAAAAAAGGGAGGGAGAAATGATCGGTTTTTAATATTTAAATTTTAACGGTACAAACGGACTGCAGTACCGCCGAATATGGCGATAAGAAAAACTGTAAATAAAAGTGAGGCAACTCACTCAAGGAATATTTATAAATTCAAATACTAGAAATCTTATCCGATAAATTCATGTCACGTTATATTTTATATAATCTCAATTTAATACGAAAATTGTATTTCTCGCTACGAGGACCGAAACTTTTGCGCGCTACTGTACGAACTGTGCCCTTCGGGACCGACACTCCTCCGGGATCGTTTCGTACGGTTACATTCCGACCTTCTCTCCTGGGCGAATGGGGAGGTGTGTGCTGCCTTGGTCATATAGGGATAGGCCCCTCTAAATCGCGGCGGCAGAAAATACATGGAATAGAGTACGTTGAAATACGGTTAGATCTCTTGGCCGAGTCGTGTGCCGGGTCGCCTATATTTAACGTAGGAGAAATGACGTTCTGAAGTGCGAGAATCGGGATAAACTACGATGCCGGCGGGCATTATCGAGATCCGGCTCTCAAGTTTATCTCATCCTCGCGCGAAATCGTCACCCAGTCACGTCACCCGCGTGATCTTTTCTATGTATATATTATACATGGACATTTATACATATATCGCGATTATGTATATGCGACGCAGATCGATACAACTTCTCTCTCTCTCTCTCTCTCTCTCTCTCTCTCTCTCTCTCTCTCTCTCTCTTTCTCTCTCTCAATTCTTACAGAATTATTTTATATTCACAGCATATAATTTTATCTTAATTAAAATTTCAATTCAGATTTATAACGGTCATCTGATCTTTCCTTTTGACATTTTCAGCCTTTTTAACTTATAATATTTTGACCATCTCGACTACCATCCGCTGAATACGATTACAAAGGAATTACATTTATCAGAAAAATGTTTTATGTAACATCTCATATACTATAAATATCTCCTTTTAACGCGAATCGATGTATTTCTGATTTAAAATATTATTTGGCATTCGTATAAGTTACATAAATCCCTTCCTCGATTCCGACTGTTACCAAACGGAGGTTGGCACAACGAAGAAAATATTTGTCCAAAATTGTGTCAATTTCAGGTATTCATAAATTAATGATATATACTATTTAAAAACGGTCTTGCAATAATAAAAATAAAATGACTCATAACAAGAATAATTTCTAAAATATTTTAGTTTTAAGAAGATAAGTTCTGTAAAAAATGTGAATGCGTTAAAAAACGTAACAAATAAAATTAAATAGAGAAAACTGAAAGAAAATAACGAAGAGGAAAGAGAGAGAGAGAGAGAGGAGGAGAAGGAACGGAAAGAAGGAGAGAGAGCAAGAGAGAGTGAAAGCACCGAAATGAGAAAAGATGAGAGAAATGGAGGCAATAGCGAGTTATAAGAGCTCTAAGGAAAGTGAAGGAAAAGCAAGATGAAAGAAGATAATACGAGAGAGGGCTGCGTCGGATGTGACTCATGCCCGACGCCACCGTTATATACAGGGTGGCTATAAACTCGCGCTCGTGCTCCACATAGCATAGGACCGTTTGATCACTATAAACGGATACTAAAAGACACGCGGCATATATAAATGTGCGAAAAAATTGCAGCGGTTGCGACTATTAAAATCAACCGCTGTATCTCGTTCTCGCGGTTGTGATGACGCTGCATCTCCCCTATACCCCGCATCGCATCGGTCGAATCGCATGAAAATAATATCGCGCTTCCGAGAGCGCTAAAATAATCCATCGCGGTTTATTAAATTTTACTCTTTCCTAAACTGTTTCCATGCATCACATATCCTTTCAAAGGCAATCGTTCTTGTTTGCTTATTTATGTAACGTCGCCAAAAAGGAATGCAATTATTAACCATCAGGCACGCCAATTTAATAGTTAACGCACACTTTCCAAGAAAAATATTTGTGCAATTTATCCTTTATGGTTTAACGTAAAATTTATGACTGCGGAGATGTAATTTCCGTTTGGCGTATTCGTCTTTGTCAATAAAATTATACCCAAAAAATTATACCGTTATTTTTATTTGCCACAAATTTCGAACGCAATCCTAACCTTTTATCGATCAAGGTATATCGCGTGTCGTGGGAAATCGCGACCAACTAAGCACTCCTCGTGCTAGATATCGATTTCCGCCACGCGCGTCACAAAAGCACCGACGACCATCAGGAAATCCGTACGTCATCGCGCGCGGCCGCGAATTACGACGGCGCGCTTACGTCATCGCTATAGGACGAGACTAAAACTGCAAATTTTTCGTCGGAAAGGGTGACGAGGCGAAAAAGATCACCGCTGCACCGGTATAAAAATACTTCTTTTTGAAAACCATACCAAGCTGGATAAGAAGAGATAATATGAGGAAACGCGAGAAGCCGTGAAATCGCAATGTGAAATCAGAAATAGTATAATGCGCGGAGTGTCGAACTGATTCGGGAATTTATGTCTATTAAATTATAATTTATTTTTTAATTTATGACTTTAACTCATGAATAAAAGAAAGCAGTTGTAATTGGCCTAGAAAAAACCATCAAATATAAAAGAATAAAGACACTATATAGAACGAAAAAGGAATATTGACACATACCAGAATCTTCTTAAAAAATTAAGTTTCAGTCTTTGAAATCAATAAATTAAGTATAAGCAAGTATTATATTAGTATCTAATTTTCATTATTTAATAGAACATAAGAAATAACAATCTTAAAATAAAATTTCTATATATTGTTTGATATATTCACCGAAGATATTCCCCGAAAAGCCTCTTGTTATATTTGGAATATTAAGGGCTCTTTAAATTTGTTGCTGGCTACGAGGTCGCCAAAAGATAAAAGTCGGAGTAATTTGAAGACGATCGGCAGGTTAACCTCGACCTCTGGTCTTGTAGACGAGAGGAGAAGAGGGAGCAAAATGCAAGAATGATCGATGAAGAAAAGTACGCTATTTCAGCAAAACTATAAGAGTAAACGAAACGTGGGTGGATCTGATGTTCGATATGCGATGATACGTTGTCGAGGGGGAAGAAGAAAGGAGAGAAAACGTCATTTCCGACAGTGACGAATTCTCTTCCTTCCCGCCTTCCATTAGGGTTAACGTGAAAAGATTTAGTTCATCTGAAAAAAATTCAGAAAAGGTTATAACGAGATTTCGTTGTGATAATGTGTTCGATAAAAATGCAGTATACAAATTTGTCTCGAGAATCTAGGAAAGTACATGGCAATAAAAAATTTTAGTAATTATTAAAATTCTGATATGTAGCATTTCTTGCATGTAATAATCGCATATAATATTGGTTAATATCTGAATTGGCATGTAGAGTATTTATTTGTAACAAGTAAAAATAAATAATTATTTGTTATTTTTATGGACGAACTTTAGTCTTTCTCGAAAAAATCCCGTTTCATATATGTTTACGTAGATTACATTAATACTATAGGAAATAACATATGGACAATGGCAGAAAAATGCATAATCCATAAATTTTACATTTTCTTATTTGAAGTAATAAATCTCACAAATCATAGACATTCTTCTTGTGCTATTCTCTAAAACACCTAATATAAAATAAATTCTTAGGTTTTTGGGCGTTATTTATGTCGCACAATATACGAGCAAGATTACACGTTCTTATTATCCTCACATTGAAACCCGCTGGGTATAACAATTAATATGATTTCACGCGAACGGGCGGCAATTATCGCGCGATGCGAGCGAGCGCATTCAAACATGCTGGAAGAATTGTTTTCTTACGGCGTAATTTATGTGGTAAGAAACCGCGCGGATGTGGGAAAAGTGAAAGAACTTCCTTATTTTCATATCGCGAGTGCAACGAGTGCGGGATAATTTATGTGCGCGGCGGATGCAACTGAACGTAATCCGTCTGAACACGATTGTCTCGAATCACCGCGAAGTTGTTATTACACGAAGCTTTAACAGCAGCCTCACTTTCACTCGCCGCTGAGAGAATCTCCCGTGTTTTCCTGCGACATACCAATTACGATGTGACGCAGTGGCACATCAGTGGTATACGTTTCTGACATATCGAATTTTAATATACTGGATTTCTGAATACATTTAAAATCGATCTTTCTCCAATGAAAGGTCGAACGAAAAATCACGTTCGTCGAATTATTCGAATTCAGGTTTTTTATTTATATTATTAGTTATTGAGACAATTGCTTCTGCTATTCGGTTACTATATAACCTTATTACCTTCTAAGAGAATTCAACGAATAATCGCAACAATGTAATTTTCCAAGAATAGCCCTTTCTCTCGCGTGGCTAAATATTTAAATAATTCGCTTCGCTGAGAGATAATTTCCGGAGATTAATTTCCAAGGATCGTGGAAGATTAATCGAATATTCCGAGCGTTTTTCTGAAAATTCCGCCGCGCGTATTCCATATTGTACCTTATTGTTGTCGACATTACTCTTCGTGCTCTAATGGATCTTTACAGTCACCAGTGTGTATACAAAACGCGACTGTACCGTTAACATGTCATCGTATGACAGTAGTCGAACAATTCGCTTTCCTGCACGTGACGGGGTAACGGCCGTAAGAGCGATCGATTAGCGAGAGAAAGAGAGAGAGAGATTCAGTGAAAATCTGTGCCACCGTATAGGGTGCAGTTTAGCCTCCATGGCACTTTTTGGCACGGGTTTCCGTGCCAACCAATGTATAGCTCGGGGGAACCGACAGAGGTTGTCTAACGGACAAAACGATTATCTTCACGCTCGGCTTGGCGCGATCCCTATTCGCAGATCGATACCGCGATCACGGGAAAATCCGGCAGATTGTTGTTCCGCGCTGCAAAACAGACTCATCGAGAATCCGAATTCCCCGCCAGCCGCGAATGTGCTTTTTTTGCAGCATCGTCACGCGCGGATCGGCATATGGTCCTAATTAAACCAGTTCATAAACACGACGCCAGATTTTTTTCCGTTTTCTGTTTAGATGCTTTTGACAGCTTTCTCTTCCAGTGTATTCATTATGATATCTTCTAAACAATCTCTTGGGATATATAAGTTATTTTCAAGTTTTGCGCGCAGTAAAAGTTTGTCGAGACTTTTCATGTGGCAAGTTCGTAAATTGTGTTAATATATATCTTGATAGTTTGGAGTCACGCATAAATTAAGTTCGCGTTAAGACAAAGTGTAGTTGAGATCAACTGCAAAACAGTTCGTTATCTGTTCACCGGGTTATCGCGATTTGGTTATTTGCTGGAAATTCTCTCAGCCGTACACCAAAAACTATGATATACTCGCAACATGTTGAAATTAAAATTTTTCCACTCCCGACATTAATACATTTTCAAGCGTAAAATGTTTTAAATTTCAACATTAATACATATAATACACGGTGAAAAGTTTTTTATTTCAATCTGTTTGACTTATTCGGCGTTCTCCGCCGCGTTGACGGAAATTCACGTTTCGTGACAACAAAACGGTCCCCAGAGCATTCTCCAGAGCAACCTTTGGCGGTACATCTAAACTGAAAGAACATCCGGTAACGGTCCGGGACACCGTACGCATAAATCCGACAATGTCACCGACCGTTTCGCCAGCTGCCTCTGGAGTTAGCGAACTTTAAAAATGGATCCACAGCGGCGCGTCTCTCGCTCTTCTTTTCGCTTTCATTTTTTCCTCCAGAATTACGCGTCTTATCGATAGATCGTGCCCCCGCTGGTGTTCGGTTTGCAGGTGACGACAGATTTGCGACTTCCGGCGCGGCAGCTCGCCTGTCTCTTTCTCCCGGGCAAAAACGAAGAAGGACTTTCGAATTGATTTCCTCCTTTCGCTACGCGGCTGCTGCTTTACGTCGGTAATTCGGCGCGGCCATAAATTCCACCCAACTCTTAACCGTCCGCTCGAAAGCTTTCTTCGTTAATGCTTCGCGTGAACGGCTTTTTCCTTCTCCCTTTCTTCCCACCGTCACCCTTGTGACCCGTGTTCTTGCTTCCGCTTTTCTTTGATTACGTGCTGTCGCGACCTTTGAATTTTCTTTTTGAAACATTTACAATGCGTCTATCAGTGAAAAATTCTTATACGGTATCTTACTTTAGTTTTTAAGAAGTGACTAGACCTTTCATCGAGTCTTAAACGTCAAATATTCATATTTAAAATATGAATATCTAAATATTTTCTTTCTCCATCAAGAAGTAGTTAAAATAAGCACAACTATATTTTAAGGTACAGAATATTTTTGTAAAAATTCACTGTAAATTTTTTAATTTTTTTATAACTGATATTTAAGAGAATATCGTTCGAAAAAGCAGAATACACACTAAATATAACTACAAATACACACCTGATATATTCCGAAAGAAATATTCCGAAATATCGTTTCAGCTCCGCGCGAAACTCTACTGTCGCCTGCATATCGTTATGTTGATACGACACATCGTGAAAATGGTGGCTAATGCAAACTATGCAACATTTCATGTAACTTCGGAGTATCTGTATCAGATTCCAAGTACATGCGTCACGTGTCACATTAGAAACATTATAAGTGCCTTTATAGTCTATTGCCTTCTTAATCTGGTTTTCCATTTCTCTTTCTGTCTAGTTTTATCGCAAACTCGGATAATAAGATTCGATAAAAAAATTCAAAGCAAAGGTCCACTTATATTTATGTCTATCAGCGTTTCCTTAATCGACACAGTTCTGACAACAAAAGTGTTATTTTTGAAATGTATAAAGAAATCTTGAATCGTTATAAGCGATAAAAATTAGACTCTTCTTCGAATTAAAAATTCTACGTTAATGAGTATAATTTATCAGAGCTAAACTTTGTATAATCATTGTTTATACGTCGAATAATCGCGACCAAAGTCAATTAATAATATTACTATAATTATTATAATTTTCTTAATACTTATTCTTATTTAAGTCACATATCGCGTTTAATATCACATATCGCGACGTGTAACAAAATATTACACTGTAACCTTATTTGCAATTGTTTAAGTGAAAAACCTCCGTTTTTTCCCTCCCCGTTTGCAAGCTGACTGGATCCACGGATCCTTGATTCTAGGACGAGGCTAAATTGCAACGAGGGCGGCTTGCAACAGCTCGTCACGAATCTCGTCGCCTTTCACAAGTACAACGTATCACTATTATCGATTTCGATCGGTAAATTTACAGCAGATAATAGTGCACACAGAGATAACTGCAAAATCACTTAGTTCGCACGGTTCATATAATAAGTAAATTAATACAGAATTTCGAGATTAACTAACAAATTGTCTCTTTTTGGTGTAACTAATGCACGATTTTATAATTTAAAATATAATCGAAAAATTAATCATAATTAATAATTATTATTATTGATTCATTGATTGTGATCGTCGAGATTTATCTGATATAATTATAATAATATATGTGTCGTATATTATTTTGTATTTATTTATTTATTTAAAAGAACGGTTTTGCTGAAGTATTGAAAAATTTAGCTATATACAGATCTGAAAATAATTATATATTAAGCCATCTAAGTAATTACGTTGGACGCTCAAGCTGGTTGCTATATAGAATGTCAAAACTTTTCGCAGCATTATCATCATGCTTGAGCGTCCTGCATAATTATTTTGATGGTTTAACATAATTATTTTCAGGTCTGTAACTGGCCTAATTTTCATATATTTCAGCAAAACCGTTCTTTTTCCGTATATGCTTTGTATAATTTATATTCTATTTAGCATTTTTGAGAGCTGGCTCAAATAAACAACGTAATAGAATTATCACAACGCAAATCACTCGTAACTAATGTTTTATACGTAAATGATTTTTAATATCGCAATATTGCACGATTTAAAGACAAAATTGCATCGTTATGCTTTATTGAACAAAGTGCTGATATGTTATGAGTTACCAGTAGCTCAGTAGCTTATTGTCCGTGCTTTAAACCAATTAGACTGCAGCGCTCTGACGCCATATATCGAAAGTCTTTGTCCGCCTCCGTTCCTTTCTCCGTCGCACCTTTTTTCTCACACGTCCGTTCTCCCCGGATCAGCGATAAGATAACTTGCACATTGTCCGATCTCATCCGCGTTAAAGTCTTCGGTGAATTGAACTCCAATTTGCAATCGTGTCCTTGCGTTCGCAATAAGCAATTGCGTTTAATTCACTGCCGATGACGACTATGGCTCATTCAAAATTTAAATGCAGAATTCTGCCAGTCAGAACTTTATTTACAGTCAAGTATAGAATTTTATTGTCGTTAGGTAGAAGATTTTTTCAGATTTTTACCTCTGCAACACGTTATTCCCACTTTATCCGATTAATTCTATGAAATGTTTATAGGAATCTCGGTGGACAAAAATTTTGGAGAGATCCTGTCGCCAGGCGATCAAGTTTTAATGACAAGTTAAAAAAAAGAATCTAGACAAATAAAATGTGAACGTGGATAGTAATCAAATTCCGCTTGGAAGCTCGGAAAATGTATATACATCTAATTTATAAATTTCCCGTTACAAATATACAACCTTGTTATTCGAAATAAAACCGATAAATTATAGAATATTTCGGGTTGAAATTTTTCAATTTTATTACTGCAGTTTTATTTCAACATTCCTAAAAAAAATTTCCAGACTATATACGTCTCGTTTGAATATTTAGTTCGTGCTGTCTTTTCAGAGACTCGTGTCTTTTTTATCAAAACCGCTCGCTCGCTTTACGGTTATATATAGAAGCTCGAGCTACCGCAATTACCGCATTCGGCGATATGTCCCGGAGATATCGCGACGCGAATTATTTGCGGACAAGTCGCCGATTGCCGGCACCTGCTCATCGTGTGTAAAGTAGATCGCAACGGGACGGCCAATCGGGCGCGCGCAATTGCGACAGCTGTAGAGTGATCCCGACGGCGCAATCACTCGGCATGTAGCTCCTCGTCGATGTTTGTTTAACGCGGTTACCGTGAAATACACAGAATCTCATCGCGTTCTCCGTTTCTCTGTCTGACAAACACGCGCGCGCGTGCCCTTACATCTATACCTCCAACATCCATCGTTCTCATCGCTACGACATATACATACGCACGCATATAATACGTTTACTCGACGATGCAAAAATAGTTTTTAGTTATTTATCGCGAAACGCGATGCCGATGCATATATGTCCGCGGGATTTATCCCGAACATGCCGAAGTTAACGGAAGCGCGAGCTATATTACGGTTTCATTTTCATTCATACGCATTGCAAGTTGTAAAAATTCTTTGCGTCGCGAAACAGGAAACTATACTAATGCAAACCGCGCACCTGCGCCGTCCTCCTTTGAAATCGAACGCACGTGCTCGATCGACAATCTATGAAATCCGAGCGGAAAATGCTGGCGTGCATTTTATGAAACGGGACGTTGCGGAGGAATGCATGGAGAATTGTTACATACGAGATTATTCTGCGGGCATCGTACTAATATTTTTGTCAATATAACTTTTTTAATAAGACCTTTTGACTGAAACGTGCAATTATAATGAGCAAAAAATAATTAATTATTAATCACTTGTCTTTAGTACCGATGTAACTATCATTCGTATACGCGAGATCAAATTATTTATAGATCGCTCAATTAATTTTAACGAATTATTTTGGGATATTTCGTAAGATATCTCGTATAGAATTATATCTTCCACGTTTTCATATCACATGTTAAAAGGTCAAGTCTCGAATGGTTGCCATAATTTTTTCACACGAGATAAACAAAAATAAAATATGACATACTTATTTAAAATTGATTATGTATATATGTGTAATAAATCTCATTTTTTAAACAACCTTTGAGAAAAAGATTTGTCAAGATTTAAAATTCAAAAATTGTTGTCAGATTCCATGTTTTCGTTATTAAAATTGAGACTAAAAAAAAGAATTCGATAATTAATTAAAATCTTTAATTAAAATTCCGGGAAGCTTTACAAGCGGCGCACTCGATGAAATATATGTATTTGAGACGATAAGAATTTTTTTTTCTCGTTCTTAGTCGGCCCGAGACGATATCTGAACACTGGGGAATACCCAGGAAATATATAGAGTGTAAATTATAATTACGAGTTGTACGTTACTCGAATATTATATATATAGCGGTAAACACACGATGAGAGCGCAAGCCAAAATCGGCGCAAGTCATTCGCGCGGAAATAGAGACTTACGGTGTCCACCGTTTCGTGTCTTCTTTTTTCTTCGTATAATATAAGTACGCGATCACGCCGACCGATATTAGCCTTGGCCGCGAACCGCCGCGAACAAAAGCCGATATACATTGCGCGCGCGCGTTCGCTTTGAATAATAAAATTTGCGCGAAAAGATTTCTGGCCGGACGTGACTCTCACGCGCGCTCGCTTTTTCCGCGCTTCCGGGGAAATAAAATAAAAGGCGCCGACTCTCAACGTCACCAGATTATCACGCGAACGATCCGCTCCGATTCTACGCATACGCCGCCGCCGGATGCGCGCATTGTTGCAATCGTGCATTTTTCAAAAGATTAAAAGTCGATCTATATATTTTCAACGTTTCTTTTTGTATCTCAAATGCAGCACAGTTGCTGAATTATACAAAACGGATTATTATTCATCTTTATTAAAAAAATATCTTTCAGAGATTCATGGTTTTCTTTAATGGATTTCCTGCAGTCGGTTTTGCCTCTCGGCAAAATTTATCAGCGTGCCATTATTTTCATAATCGAATAATTTTCACGCGCGGCTAAAAGAGTTAAATCAAATTAAAGACCGCCAAGTTGGGGAAAATAAAGAGATCCGCTCTTTTTTCCTAGCCCCGCTTTCTATACTTTCCTACAATTTTTCCGTTCTCTTTCTCTGTTTAACCGTCGAATTATTATTGTAATGAAGTCTAATTACATTAAGCGAGTACGCATTTGTTTCCTTTCGAATGTAGGAAGTATATATGTATAAAGAAAGTGCAGACGGAGAGATCTCTCGTTATTTATTTATTTATTTATTAATACATTCTCGAAACTCGCGTTGCTCGGGCCCTTTAATTTGCAATGTTAAGTATCCTCCCGAGAGTAATATTGCGCCGTCATTGCGCCAACTTGCCACGAAAGTAATAACGCACGATATATACTTGGGCGGGAAAACACAGGCCGAAGAAACCTGCATGCATCTGCACGATGCAGAGGCGGTCTTTATACACGTCGGCAAAAGGAGCGCCATACTTCGAACAACATATTAAAAAAAAAAATAATAATAATCAATTTTTTTTCCTCTCCATATACCATTGTTCGTTAAAATTAGAAATAGGTCTTATATTCTCGTTCTTTCGAAAAACGAAAGATCTCGTGAGAGAAATTTAATTGCGCTTACTTTATATTTCGCGCGCAATTCTATAAAGAGCTAAAAACTTTATGCCAAAATGATAACTCGGTATAACTGCAATATATGCGAGAATTTATTGCACACCATGTTTGCTCAACGTGCACAGCTGGTTGCTCGAGTCTCCCGGAACACGAGAAACGGTTAGGTAAATATGGTAAATGTTTATGGCGGGAATTTATCCAGTATATACATCAAAGAAATTTCTCGGTCCAAGAGAGTCTAATTTCCACACGTTTATTTATCGTATATATCTGTTTGTAACGCAATCCAAAGGAAATGGAGAAACGTCACGGGAGCTGTATCTTTTTTAATTATAAGCACTTTCGCAGTTGTCTCGGTTTTTAAGAGTCAAACGCGTAAGGAGGTTGCGCGCACTTGCCACGCTCCTTTGTTGCACGCGGCGCGTATAATTGCGCACGATGATAACCAACGGTGTATAAAGCCCGACAGACGCACGAAACGGCCGTGAAACGCTGAAGGGAAAAGAGACGATCGTCTCGTCTCTAGGCTCTCCTCGCGCGAAAAGCCGCCCCGAGGCTAGCCTAATTCGACACGGATAAGAACGCATTGTTATTTCTAGCACAACGTGCGTGACTGATAAATTTCGTCGTTAATGCCAGGGGTCTGGGTCTGTCGCGGCGGCGCGGAACAATGCGCGTTAAGGTTGATTTACACTATACGGCACGGACCGTCACGTTCCGACAACGACACATACGTTAGACAAGGATACCTATTGTCTCCATCCTTGTCTAACGTACGTGAACGTACGTGTCGTTGTCGGAACGTGACGGTCCGTGCCGTATAGTGTGAATCAACCTTTAATGTCTCGCGTGTTGCGACCAAAACATTGCGGGTCAAAACATTGCTCCGAAAAGTTTTATGTCAGTACTGAAAACTCGACGTGTATACGAAGAAAAGAACGATCGATAACAAATAAATCTGAATTTCGTAAATTTTTCAGTTGAATTTTACTTTTCATCTACTCTAACGTACCTACTTTTCTTTCTGCGCGAAAGTTTCGTGAAAGAAAGGAAAAGAGATTTCATACTGTAATAAAATACGTTACTTATTCTCTCTTCTAAACTGCTAGACATTTCAACATATATGTATATATGCTTCACGAATACATTGTCAGAGAATAAAACTTGACGGTATCTTTTATAAGTATAATCCTAATAAGATACATTTTAGTTAACTTTAATTCAAAATGTTGTTAAATATTACAATCAATATATGGATTATACGTATTATTTACATGAAACTTAAGAGATTAGATTTCAAAATTATACCATATTGTATAAAGTTCACTTTAGTTGTATTAAGTATATATATTTTTAAACCGATAAACAGTTAATTAAGTTGGAAAAAAACGGAGCAACCAATAATTTCTATCTTAATAATGCCAAAGTAATTTTAAATCTGTATAAGCTCGGTCTGCAATGAAACGTATATAGGTACGTGATATTTGGAAATTCAGTAATTCTTAATATATTAGATGGGCATTTAGATTCAACAAGCTCGAGGACATAAACGCGACGTTATTATTACGAAGTCACTCAAGATGGACTTTAAGGCCTTATGAAAAATCCATCCGACACTTTAATTACGTACAGATATCTAGAGTGAAGAGGAGAGTGAAGCCTTTAATTCCTGAATATTACATTAAGACGTCGTCCACCGACACGCGAGCACGATGAGACGCGAAATTGATGCGCGAAGGAGCATTGTTTTATCCGCGGTGGAATCTCTCAAGTCCGTAATCGGCAGCAGGCTAACGCAAGAATCAAGATGGAAATATTATATTAATTTCTGAAAGTATGATAATGGAGTGAAATCCGGAGGCTCGACTTTCCTTTTGAGACGTCGCGGCGCCAATCGCCGTTTCTTCGCAATTTTCCGTGGAAAAACGCGATGCGAAAAACAGCGGTGCAACGAGCGATTGACACAGGACTGCGATCGAATTCGCCCATAAACACGCGATACATCGGAAAGCATCGAAAATTATTCGGAAAATAACAGCCGCTTTTTATCTTTAAGTTTTAAATCGCGGTTTTAATATTTAATTTATAGATTTTGAATAAATAATGTTATCAATTTCGTGCTTCAAGCGATTTTAACAAAATTTAAAATAATATTATGTATTATTTTTTACAATTCTCGCAAAAAGTTCGATTACGTTTCAAATTTACGGAATTGATTTTTGTTATATATATGATATAATATAATATATAACAGATAAAAATTTTTTATTAATATAATAACGGATAAAAAATAAATATTTTATTACGCATATAACAAGATACATAGGTCTAAATGGATAAATACACAAGTTGATCAAAGATCAAAGTCGATCGTTATTTTCCACGCAAATTAATAGCTTCTTTTCGCGTTATCAAGATTGAAATATCACATCTCGACGCGAAGACGCGCATTGTGTTTTTCTCAGATCTTTTTTACAAGAAATACCTCGAAGTCGTTTATTGATACGCAAACGAGCGTTTTTTAGTCCCGAATACGTAAATTCTAATACTTATACGCTCATTTAATCTTTTTCTAGGAATGACTCCGATATCGTGACGATCATTGATGAAGCATTTCAGTCGATTGTCTTAATTGACAGCAAGGTGCGCTACTTCACATTACGTAAAATTTATAAAGTTTGCTCGACCGCAGCGTTAACTTTGCCGTTCGAACTTAATGTCCGCATTTCTTTCTCGAGACTTGGATTTACCATCGAAAACGAGCAATTAATTCATGTTTTAACGATGACAACGCGATAGATCTTGCCATGTCGAGAGATGGGAAATTCCGAATTCCGACGATTTGTTCTCCTGCGTTTAGCGATACGCGATATTTCGAAAATGAATGTTTCACATCCAGCGGCTAAAAGAGAGTCCCATTACGCGAGAAGCGCGAGTGGCGTGACAGAAAAATGAGACTCAGAATTATACTTAATCACTCGCGTTAAATGCACGATGATACGCGAGCGATGCGAGTGAGAGAGAGAGAGAGAGAGAGAGAGAGAGAGAGAGAGAGAGAGAGAGAGAGAGAAGACGGGGAGGAAAACACAACGTAATGACAACTGCAGCACGGAACGTAGGCCGTGCTTCGTTACGAAACGGAGCGTGCATTAAAGACACCGAGGTTCGCGATGCGTTTAGCGTTGCGTTTAGCGTATAGCGCCTATGAGTGGTGGCCGGCCGATTCGGAGTTTCATCCGTCTACAAATGGAGATCAATGTCAACGTGAAATAAAGACGGAGAATTTCTCTTCGGCTCTTCCTTTCTCTTTCACTCTCTCACATGCGCGCTAAATAGCAAACGAAGAAAGAAACTCGAATATACGGGGGGGGGGAGGGGGAGAAACAAATTCGCATACAAGTAACGTGCCGACTGACTTTATCATCCGTCAAAACACATTGTCTAACAGTGACAATGGAGATAAACAGACAAGAGAGGCATTCATCCAATATTTCTAAATTGGAGCAGTCGATATCTCGTCTGGCTCGGGAGTAAAAGTGTCAAAGCGTTTAACGTTTCTCGTATTTTCGCACCTTATCTCATTTCCTTCCTCCAGTTCTGTTTTCTCTCTCTCTCCTTTTCTTTTATCATCCGCGAAGCGTTTTCGGTCGTTCTAGTGTCAAGGCAAGCGTATTTAACGAGCGTTAATACACGAGCGCGAGCGTCTGTCCGGTTTACGCAAGTTGGAGAACCATCAATTGTTCGTTTAATTAATTCCGCAAACAAAAAGGTCAAATACGCGATCTCTCTCTGCCGCTTTCTATTATTTCAGCTTATTTTCATTTCCCACCCTCGAGTCGCGACACGCAGCGGCAGCGGCAGCAGGCACATATCCCACGCGGACATTTATCGTCCATACTCCGGAAAAATCCTGTCGACCGCAAAATTCTCGCGGAGAGGCAGCGGGCAGATGCGCCTAGTGTCACGTTCGACGTATATCTCACAGTTTCCCGACGTCATGGCGCAAAAGGCTCGGGAGTATGCGAAGGGAGGAGGCGGAGGGCGGAGGGCGCGGAGGAGGTGGCGGCGGCGAGCAGGAGGAAATGCAGAAGTAAGAGGAGGCGGTGGTTGCGGGGGAGGCGTAGGATTCTCTCCTCCGTCCTTCGCGAGGACGACGCGGGACGACGATGGGGGGAGGGGTATAGGGGGAGTGCCGCGGGAGGGTGCGGTAGACGTGAGACAAGCTGATGACAAGAGACGCGTAACGAGGAGAGGAGAGAGATAGATCGACGCATAAATGCACCCCCGATATCGTAGATAAATATATGATAGGGCGCGGGAGAGAGTGGGAGGGGGGACTTACCTTGTCCGAGGGTATGGTGCGCACCGTAGTCATCGTAACTGATGGCCAGGAGGCGTCGCGTCGCGAGTAATCCAAGGTAATCGGTGAAATCCGTCTCGATGACGACGTCGGGCGTCTCGCGACGTCCGCCGACGACGACGACGACGACGACGACGACGACGACGGCGACGGCGACGACGACGGCGACGACGACGGCGACGACGACGACGACGACGACGAGGTCGACGACGATGGCAAAGCGATCGTCGAGACGGTCGTCGGCGACGAGGACGACAGAGTAGGACGACGACGCAACGGGGGCGACGAAGGGCGGGAGACGAGTCGCGATCCGCAGGTGCACTCTACTCCCGAACTACGAAGACGACGGCGAGGACGAAAACACACTCTTTCTCTCGCGCTCACGCAGGGGCCCGCCTTGCGCGCGCGCTACACTACACCATCTCGATAGGCCGCGTCGTGTCGTGTGTGCCACCTCGCACCGCCGCGACCGACACCCCGCTCGAATCGCGAGCGCTGTCGCCGCGATTGGGCCGATGGCCGCCACCGTGCGTTACTTGTACGCGTCCGGGCCGGGCCGTTGTTCGGGCAACATGTTTTTAGCGGACGCGCTAAAACCGCCGCGCCAACTCCGCAACTCGGGGGATAACGCCGCGGGGCAACCGCCGTGAGACGGACGGACGCGGACGCGGACGCGGACGCGCACTCCTCGACTCCTTCAGCCCCGGGGTGTAGTACCACTACCACGTACGCACCGCACCGCACCGCACCGCACCGTACCGCACCGCACCGCACCGCACCGCACGCATGCACGCACGCACGCACGCCCGCACGCACCCGTGTCACCCGTCCCGTGACAGTGCCAAACACATAAAATGGCGATCTCGCGCTGCCTGGAGCCGAGAGCCGAGAACTTCGGATCGGAGCAAGACGGGCGTCGCGGAGGTAGCGCGATCGACTAGACGGCGGACTCGACTCGACGGGCGCGCCACGCCAATGGCGCCGTCGGCCGTCGTACGCGGTGAAGTTGCGCGCGGTCGCGCGTCGCGCGCACGCGCGAGGTTTGTTCTTTTTCGAAGAACTGTATGAACGGTGCGCTCTAGCAATAAGCTAAAGTGAGACAAGCATATTTTGTTTCTTCGAAAAAAGACAAATCTTATATACTAATCGAATATAACATTGAAAAAATATAAATGTATAATTGATTTAAAAAATTATTAAGTTATTTTAATTAAATATGAAGATTAATAATTACAAAATAAAAGAGATAGGCAACATAAAAAATTTTATCAAAAATTTATTTCAAATATTTTAATGGTAAATATATGTAGTAAATAATTATAACAATTAAAAAATTTGTATATAAAAATTAAATTTTTGAGGTAAAATTAAAAAAATTAAGTTAAACTAAACCTTATATATTCACTTCGCTGTCATTTTTTATGCTAATAAAATGCTACTTATAAGAACAAGATATGCCATTGCGAGCGTTTGTATTGTTACGATTAGTTCTGTTGCTTACACTTTTTTTGCACTTAGAAATTTTTGCTTTCTCTCTCTCCAACGTTTGAATATAAGTATATTTATCTCATTTTAAATGCAAGAACTTTTAAGGCCATTGCACGTAACAAAGTTTTAGTTTTAAATCGTAAAGCCGTAGGAAAATAGACCACGCACACTCGATTATTCTTCAAGCGCGAGGAGAATAATCGACTGTGCGTGGTCTATTTCCTTACGGCCTTACGATTACAACTAAAACTTTGTTACGTGCAATGGCCTTAGGGATTTCAAGCAACACGAACAAACCTAATGATTCGACCAATCCGTGAATTCCGACTGTGGCGACGGAATTCGATACATGTACATACGCAACACGCCACACACGGCGTCGTCTTGCGACTCTTGCGTTTTCCGCATCCGGTTTTGAATGATATCGCGAAATCGTGGTGTTTGCGTGACTTGTTGTGCGTTTCGACGATAAAGGTGAACGAAAGTCAGAACGAAAAATAATACAGGTACGCGGCAGCGCGCGAGTAAGATCGCTTCGGAGGTCCGCTCGTCTGTAATCAGCGCGGTGAGTTCACTCGAAAATTCTGTGCGCGTCAGGATTCCGAGTTATTATTTCTGTAAGCATAGCCTGGACTCGCGTGTCCTTCGAATTGGAGTAGATATATGCTTTCGCATGGCCGAGGATACGTGTATCTTGATATTTCTTTTGCATCGCGACGTCGTAGACGAACTTCTATTAATGCGAGAGTAACGTTTGGTTATGGCTCGTTCGAATTCACAAACGGAGCACTTTATTTGATAGACCGATATCTGTTTGCAGAACAAACATGGAGATGTTCAACGACAACGTCGCGCAACAGTTCAGAACGTTCGCTCGGCATTGCATCGACAATCCGTCTCTTCTGCGCGATCCGAAGCTGTCCTTTATCAAGGATTTGATAGAACATTATGGCGGTAAGATACCGGAAGCTGAGACCAACGATTCGTCGGATGCCAAGACAGAGTTTGAGAGCAAACCCGCGGAACCGCAGCCCGAACCGGAGCCGGCGAGCGAAGAGAGTGAGGAGAGCGACTTGGAGCTGGATATGACTGGCGTAATCGGTTTGTATAATTATCTCTTTCAAATCGTACGTATATACTTTTACGTTGTTCTGTGCAATAAATATATAATGATGCAATACGTGTGTTTCTTTTGTTTTTTAGAACCGGACGAAGATGCTCCTCAGAAAATGGGAAACTTGACTTTGGAGCCCACGGAGGAAGAAATCGCGGAGTCGCAGGCAAAAAGATCCGAAGCGGTCTCAGCGTTTGTGGAGAAAGATTACGAGAAGGCCATACAATTTTATACAGAGGCTATTGTATTGAACCCTCAAGCGGCCTTGCTGTACGCTAAACGCAGTCAAGTTTTCTTGTTATTGAACAAGCCGAACGCTTGCATTCGTGACTGCAATCGTGCCATAGAATTAAATCCGGACAGCGCGGCGGCTCACAAATTTCGAGGAAGAGCCCACCATCTGCTTGGAAAGTTCGAGGAAGCGGCGAACGATCTGAGACTGGCCTGTAAACTTGATTTTGACGAGCAAGCGGACGAATGGCTACGCGAGACCACGCCAAATGTAAGTAACTTTACGTTTTGCATGGGAAACATTGCGTTTGGCGTAATGAGTGCATTCTGTTTTGCATGTGTAGAGTATCTCATATCTCGCCTTAAAAACGAAACTTTTTTTTATATAAAATATGAGTTTCCAAAGCGGGTTACTATTCAACCTCGTAACCTTCAACTTTCCTAAGTTCTTATAAAGCTGAGGCACGTGTGGAAATTAAACCCAAAACTTGTCGACTATTAGTTGACCATTCTCATATCACGTGTGCGTCCAGAAAATAATATTCAAGAAATAACGAATATTTTGACTGTTAAAGGTCATAGTCAAGTTATAAAATTCTACAAAAAATTTTTAAAATTTTGTCAAAGTCTATAAAATTCCTTAGAGAAAGTAATATTTTTGTATAACGGTTGCATAAAAAATTGCATACGCATTTTAATAAGAATGCAACGTTTGTAAAATGCAGCTTGCACAGATTATTTTATAGCTTACAATCCATGTTTAATATGTAACTGTTACTTCGAAAACAAGTTCTCTTTTGATAAGATAAGCCTTTGCAAACTTGCTTATTTGCCTGCTTATCAAATGCGAGTATACATATATTTATCTATTGAATTTTATAAATAGATGATTCATTGTATTTGGGTATGAAATGACATAGCACGTATACACAAACAGCAACCACGACACATGTTCTTATTTAAAACGTACACTTGCCTAAATGTAATTATTTATGTGTGTGTATGTGTGTGTGTATAAGATTCATATAATAATTCTATCTCAGCTTAGATATATGTATATATTGTGTGTCAATATATTAACTCTAACTAAAGAAGTAGATGCCTTGATAACATATGTCTGTAACATTAAATTAACTTGACGTAAACTTTGTATAATGTAGAATAACAATGATGACAGTAGCAACAACAATGGTAATAACAATAATAATATCAACAATACACATTTTCAACGCTGAATAAATTATGTTATATTTATGTTATTATTTTATATAAATGAAAAACTTGCTTTTCGATGTTCGCAATTTAGGGTGTAAATCACTTGCGATGCATCTAACACGTTCGCACTTTTACTTGAAAAAATTAATGTGCGTATAATGAACTGAAAACATTTGTTATACAATTTACCTTAGAATCGTGATATTTGATTAGGATCATGGATGATAATCTAATTATTCGGAACAGTTTGTTTAAAAATAATGAAATATATTTGGAACAGATATATATATATATATATATATATATATATATATATATATATATAGCAACAAAAACAATTTAAAGATATAAAATGATTATTTAAGAGTTCGAATTTAGATTGTGAATTTTGCAATTTAGGATTTAAAGATTTAATGATCAAAGGCTTTGAAAGAATCTAAGGACGGTGTTTGTAAATCTGAAAAGTGAAACAACTAAGAATTTGAAAATTTATAAATTTTAATATTTAAGATGTGTATATGCATGTATCTTACATATTAAAATTTAGTTTTTTAATATATATATATATATATATATATATATATATATAGAGAGAGAGAGAGAGAGAGAGAGAGCTATTTTATATGATACGGTGTTTAAAGATGTAGGAAACTTATATTCTGTCTAACTAGAAGGAAGCCTTAAATTTTTGTAATCAAAAATACGTCGTGATTCGTCTCACACGTTAACTGAGCAATGCGTGAGAGATCAGCATATCTTTAATTATTTAATTACACATTTTAATAAGAACACAAAATCAGCTTATACAAGGTATTCCACAAAAGCCACAAGAAGAGATCATTTTATCTCTTTTTCGTAATGGAAATATTTCGGTATAATTAGTTTTAATTTCCCCGGTACAGAGGAATTTGGCGGACGAAATCGTCAACGTTACGTCGATTCTGGAGAGTCTATCTTCTTCCGAGATAATCAGCCAACGTCGATTCGTCGTGAGAATTTAAGGATTCGGTGCAACGGTGGTTTAATTTACGTTTTCAAAAGCTCGAGAAAATTGAACTTAAAGTTAAAACAACTACAATTAAGACGAAAATGATACGACGATTAATACGAAATCTAAATATCTAAAATAAAGTTAATTTTATAGACAGGTCAATCTCTACCTCTGAAATTAAATTTCTTAAAATTAACATCCATAATGAATATGTGAATAAAAATTTGAAATTTCCAAATTAAGGTGTAAAATTTCATGGTTGCATCGGATTCTTCGAAATCTAATGTACAAAATGCAATGTTTTTTCTCTTCATCTAATCGAAAAATGCGAAAATATGTGATTGAAACCGCGGCGTGATAGAGCCTTCTTTTTCTGGCCGTCTGTATATGAAGTAATGCAAAATTTGTGATTTTCGAGATCGATTTTCTAGAGTAAATAGTCGGTAAGGAGCCACAGAAAAAATCGACTGCAAAGCTGATCATATAATTTGATATAAAATCCGAAATCGAAAACTTTATCCATTAATACATGCCCTGACGAGACGACTACCTTAAATTTGGGAAAGAAACAGAAAATAATGAAATAAGTCTGAATTCCTAGATTCTTTAACATTAAGTTTTGAAGAATTTTTTCGAGCATCTAGGAAACTGAGGTATAATCCACTGTCGCACCGAGGCCTCGAATTTTCGCCGAGAGGAACCGATATCTGAACACATAAATTCAAAGGGAACTCTCACTGTCCGCTTTTGGATCGGAATGGTAGCACTCGCATTGTTTTACCAGACACAAGCAATACACTCGCTCTTCTTCTGCAACCGGAGGAAGTGTTCCGACCACTGAACTCGTGATATCACACGCCACATCGTGCTCACGTTTTTTTTCTTCACATTGCGCCATGTCGTGAAGGACGAGGCTAAACTATTCGGATCTAGAAATTACATGGAGCGTTACTCGCCCGCTCGAATGATGGTACCCCTCCCCCTCCCAATTTTCGTAATTTCGAGACTCCATGCCCTTCCGCCTTTCGCGACCGTCAGTTTCTTTTGCGAACCGACTTTTTGTCATCGGAGCACCTCGAGTATAACTCGCGAGGGTAGCGCGCGATCTCTAGCTGCCCGTGTTTCAAGAAGAAAATCCTTGGTACCATCTCAAATATCGGACCACGTTTTTCAGCTCGTTCACCGTCGTCGAGCATCCTCTAAAGCTACCAAGGCATTTCGGCTACAGGCTGAGTGTATATTCTTCTCTCGGTCTAGCGAAGGTAAACGTCGCTTTGTCGCCAGTCCAGTATTTCACATGGTATCAAGAGCTCCGTTCCGGAACGCGGATACGCACTCAACTCGGTGGGCTGTTGCCTTCGTTCTCGTGCAGCACCGCCTCTACCGACTTCCTATAGTTGCCCACCAGCTCGGGTAGATCGTAGGCGATGGCCACGTCGAGCCTGTTGATCGGACAGCCGCGGAAGTACGTGCACGTGGTGCTCAGCAGCGGGAAATCGTAGAGCGGATTCAGCCGGAAGAAATCACGGTAGACATCCGGATCCGGTAGATCGTAGCGCGATATGTTGGTGAGAGTGCTGAGGCCCTCGTAGATGTGATAGTCCTGCGGGTTCTCGATGATCTTATCGCTGATCTCTCGCTTGTTGCCGAAGAATGTCTTGTGATTGTAATACGTCGTCAGATAGCAATCTACCATCTTAGCGTGATTGCGCACTCGTACCTGAAATTGACAAAGATCGAACGCGTCAAGTGGATTTGTTTCAATAAAACGGTTTAATATTATTTAATAGATTTGTATCGTGAATTTCTGTATTATTTTCTTCGAGGAAAGACCGATTTTGCTTTTCGCTAGAATTTATGTTTATGTAAACTCACGGCGAATCTTCTGGCGCTCGCTATCTTGTGCTCGACCCTCTTGGTTATTGCGGAACGTAGGTCGCGAAGGAATGCGCGTTCTTGAGCGTATAACAACCTGGTGGGCGCACCAGCCTCGTAGGGTAACGACCATAACGACGTGGAGTACATTATAGGCGGCTCCGCGCTTGACATGAGCGGTGATATATTCCAGATTAGGGCGCCTTGCACCCTCATGAGTTCCTCGGGCTTTACCTGATCGGCTTTGTTGAGAATAATACGAGTCTGTTTGAAAGTAATGTTAAATTATATTAGATTTTTTCTTTTTAGGACAAGTCTCTCGAGGCAAATAATGCTCCTTTACTCCAATATTTTATTATTTTTGTCCTCTCACTCACCTGATATTCTCTTCCCTTTAACTGATCAAGAATCGCCTCGGTTTCGGGACCGACGTCCAACTTGGCGGGATCGTAAACCAAAAATATTATGTCCGCTCGATCGATGAACCACTGGCACGCATCATTAAAGGGAAATAAGCGTTGAACTTGCTTTCGAATCTCTAAAATACCTGGAATCTCGACGATGTTCACCTAATAATATATCAAATAATATACGGAATTTTATATATTATAATTTTATATATTACGCACATAAATTGCCTCGAATATTAATAATAATTTTATTTTCTCTCCTTTTCTTCGCATCTTTTAAATTCCATTATTAACAAATGTTTAATCGTGTGTGATTAATATATTAAAATGGTTTGATTAAAATTGTAAATTGAAACTTTTTACCTTAGAGTTTTTAAAATTTAATAAAGAATAGAACAAAATTTTATCTCGCATAATTTTGAGGATTAGTCGTTAAACGGTAAATCATTTGCGATCGCTTACTTTTTCGAGCAACTTGTTATTAAGTCGCAGGCCTCTGAGACGATCCAACAGACCCTGTCCAAACTTCTGCAGTCCCGAAAAGGTCCAATCGGCGGCCAACTGGGTACCGTCGAGAACCTCCTCCTCCTCGCCGTGCATTATTATGTTGAAGTACGCCGGTGATGGCTCGGCTCCTGTGTCATTTTTTCCATTTGGCGATTTGCAATGCTCTTCTAAGCACTCTCTCAAACCACCTAAACACTCTCTGTATATTCATGCTCCTAGCATGCCATCTACTGCTAGTTGTAAGTCTTAGCTACTTTATCAGCGCAAAGCCAAAGAAGAAAATGTAAGGAAGAGATATCACGATTCCTCTTTTAGTTAATTACCCACCTGTCCTCAATGACACTGGCTTGTACTCGATGTCGAGCAGATAATTAATGATAGACGATTTTCCGCCACTCCACGGTCCCATAAACAGCACTAGTGGCTTGGAGAATATTTCAGGATCTAATGAAGTAGAGTAATAGTTATAGATTAATGTTTGTAAATCTTAATTTAAAGATACATTGTTTATTTTGCCTTAATACTTAAATGTGAATGAATTAAAAACAATTTTAAAATCATTGCTCGCTTACCTCCGAAATGCCTGTTGCTCAAGTCTCTATATTTGTACATAGTCTCTAACGGCTTTATAGCGGAGTCGTAGAGTCTCTTTAAATCCCTAAGAATAATATCAGCCTCTTTTTCTATAGCTCGTTCTTTTCTCTCATTTTCTTCGTCCAATTTTAGCAATTGATTAATGTGATCTCTGGGCCGAAGGTTCTCCGGAATTTCGATTTCTTGATCTTGAATTAAATCCTCCTCTGGAGTATGCTCCTGTTCTTCCTCACTTGCACC
Source organism: Temnothorax americanus (assembly GCF_048541705.1). Taxonomy (NCBI): domain Eukaryota; kingdom Metazoa; phylum Arthropoda; class Insecta; order Hymenoptera; family Formicidae; genus Temnothorax; species Temnothorax americanus. The sequence continues at coordinate 1,099,686 of NW_027509253.1, read as the reverse complement.
TGACGATATAGAATTGTATTATAAATTATATTAACTACATTCTACGTCAGTAATATAAAATGTAACAATTAATATGATTATATCATAACAAAGATAGAGAGGATGAATTTATATAACTCGAATATTATTTATAAGAACTTTTTTACCTTCTTCTTCAGATTCGTCATCTGCTTCGGCGCCTTCTTCACCGACTTCTCGCTTGCCGCGCAATTTTACCTCTTCACTTTCCTCTTCCTCGGACTTGACGTCCTCCTCTTCCGATTTTTCATCTTTCTCTTCAGTCTTCGCATCCTCCTCTTCCGCGGATTTCGTTTCACTTTCCTCGGATTTCGCCTCTTCTTCCTCCTTTGATTTTGTCTCGTCTTCCGCCGACGTTCCCTCTTCTCCTTCAGCAGATTTTGCTGTTTCTTCTTCTTCCGACTTTGTTTCTTCTTCTACATCGGCGGACTCTGCTGTCTCAGCATTTTCCGCGCTTTCCCTTTCTTTTTCTTCACCCTCAGCTTCAGGGCTTTTATCTTGCGATTCCTCCTCAGTGTCACCTTTCTCATCCTCACCGTTTACTGTCTGCTCTTCGGTCGATTCGGCGCCCTCTTCGGCTTTACCGTCACCTTCTTCTTCTTTATCGGATTCTTCTTCAACACTAGCTTCCGCCTCTTCTTTAGACTCGACTCCTACTTCTTCAGTGGCTTCTTTGGACTCCTCTTGTTCCTCGTCTTTCGATTCTTCGGTTTCATCCTTTTCTTCTTCGGACTTCGCTTCGTCGTCTACTTTCTCCTTCTCCTCGGATTTTTCGTCTTCTTTTGTCTCTTCGTCGGATTTCTTTTCGTCTTCTTCTTCAGTTTTTTCTTCGCTTTCCGTCACTTTTTCGGAGGAGTCGGTTTGGTCTCCGTCGCCTTCAGTTACCTCAGCGGACGCTCCCTCAGCTTTTTCTGAATAATATTGGTATTTTCTTTTGTTATATCCTTCAAATACTTGCATTTTCAAATCCGAAAATATCACCATTTATCTAAAGCATCAACGATTATTAATTCTACCTTCACCACTTTCATCAGTCGCAGCTTCCTCGCTTCGTTCTTCTTTTTCGGATATCTCCTCTGCTTTTTCTTCGCTAGCGTCGGCTTGCTCCTCGGTTGCTTCCTTGCTCTCGTCGGCAGTCGCTCCCGCGCTTTCCTCTACCGATCCCTCCTCGTCCTTAGCCTCTTCTTTCGAAGCGTCGTCTCCTGCCTCGCCAGTCTAAATAAATACATTTTTGATAGTAGGATTTCTTTGGAATATTCCTTATATTGCAAATTAACTTTAATTATGTGAACAAATTAAGGGTCGTGCTTACTTCCTCGCTCGCAGGTGATGCTTCCTCATGGCTCTCTTGGTCGATCTCGATTTCGACCTCTGCACTGGTCTGCTCCAAAGATCCTTCAAACGAAATATTCTAGAAATCGCTGTGTTCCAGCTGAGTATTCGCCATCATCTAATATTACCTGTGCCGAGATCCTTCAGCGCTTTCTCGATGTACGGTCGACATAGGTCCTCGGATGGTACCTGGGTTGGCTCGTCGCACTGCACTCCTGAAACGTTATTTCAACGTTTAGCAGTTTTTGCTTGAGTCTCAAAAGAAATCTTTGTTTTATATTTTACGTATGCAATGTTTTGTCAGAGAAATAATTAAAAATTAAGTCACTTGAAAACATTTAGATGATATAATAAATCTCCTAAAATAGTCTTAATATTTATAATAATGATTTTTTACGTGAATTATTTTAATCTATTATCAAGATCTCTATTGAAATATTTAGAATTTCTAATCAAACTTCTTATTCAAAAGTTTTAGGATTTATCATATTTACAACTTATCCTAAAATAAAAATATTTAGCATATTAGAGATCACAGATACACGTGTTTTTGCTAAAAGATGATTATACACACGTGTCATCGTTTAGATCCGATATAATTGAATTCGTCAAATTCACCCGTCACCGATTCATCACCGTGTCTGATTAATTCGCGATATCGAATAGCGAACTTGACGTTACTCGAAGTCTCGCATACGTGCGTACGCCGAGATATTTACATTGTTCGTGTGTCGCCGTGTGTGCCAGAAATTTTCGGCCAGGAGAATTCTCGTTGCGCGCTTTAACGCGACCGTGCCAAAAGATATCGCGCGCCGTATTAGATAACTCACCGCACGGAGCCTTCGGCGACGGTGAGTTTAACGCCACGCGACCACTAACCCGAAATATCTGACCCAGGTGACGCAAGAGACCTGTCAAAGTCATTACGCGCACATTCTGGCCGAGCGGGCCGTGCGCGTGTTCGCGCCCGGTGACAGGTGTTCAGGAACACCTAGCGCGACTTGTCATCCAACGTGTCTGATGAAAGTTTTGCATTGCCGCATCAAGTGCGGTTCTTTTACAAACGGACGTACGGATTTTACGGATTAACCAGCTGGTTCTTGTTAAATGATACATTCGAATTTCAACGAATCCTTTAACGCAATCGAAAATTAATCGAGGATTGAAAAAATTAATTGAACATAAAGAGAAAAAATGAGAGAGAGAGAGAGAGAGAGAGAGAGAGAGAGAGAGAGAGAGAGAGAGAGAGAGAGAAGGCATACGTTAAATGAAAAGAAACTTAAAAGCGCAAGATGACGTTCCCCAATCATTTTATTTTATCTTAGAGCTTTAATAACTATATGAAAATATACGTGTCTCTTTTCCTCAATTCAGATAACTAAAACTGCTAGCTGAAAGAGCTTGGACTCTTTGCTATTGTTTTCCGTATATTTCCAATATTATTAATTTTTTTCTTTAATAGTCATGAAATTAAATATACCAGAACGTAATTGGATATACATTTCATTAATATATAGAAGACAACGAGACAATATTCTTGTCTCGTTATCATTCTATTTGAGTAATCTGTATCCTTGCGCGAGACAATTGTATCCCAAATTTCGTTAGAGAGCTGTTTGCGAGGAAGAAGCTTCTCTTAACTTCTTTTTAACTTGTACACAATATCGACGGTAGTTTGCTCGTGCGACGGAACGTAATTTAATAGGCACTACCACTGCGAAATGCGAAGACGGTGGAATTTCCACCGAAGAAAATGTCGATATCATCTTTCTAGGCGGTACCTGGGACGTGGCCGGCTTCTAAGTTTAGCGGCGGGTAGGCGGCTTTGAGCCGAGCAACACTCGAAAATATTTATATATTAGGCGAGCGAATCGTATTTTTATCATCTCTTCCTACGAGGAAATATTATGAGTTGATTGGACTGCTCGCTTTTCCGTCGGTCAGACGAAGTTTATTAATTTAATAGGATATCGTATTATTTTTACCCGCGATTGGTCAACGCGTAGTAGCGCACAGTAACTTGGACTTTATGTCGCGAAGAAAATTATTGAGATTTTTGCGATGTTAAATAAATTTCAAGCTGTTACGATTACGATACACGTGTTTATAGAGCATACCATGAAACTTATGTATTTCGACTAAAATTGAAATTGACATAGTTATATTTTAAAAAGCGATTAAACTGATGCGAATTGATAAAATAAAGCTATAAACGTGATAGTATTGGTGAAACTGCAGAGAACTTTTGCCAGTTTCATTTGATAGTTGCTTGAGTTTGGATGCCGCCGGGGTAGTACCTCAAACGTCAGAGAATCGTATAATAGTTTATGAGTTCACGTGATCGTACGTAAACACGAGAAGTTTCATTTTGCGGGATATCTTTACGTGTCTCTCCCTCACTACATCTCATTGTTATATCACATACCGCAATTTTTGGCACAAGGTTCTAGTTTTTGTAACTTCTCCGAGAAACAAGATTCAAGCAAGATCGTTTCACGCTTTTAATCGAGGCCCTTTTATTAGCTTTTCTTGGATTGTCAAGCCATTTTCCTCTTTGGCCACATATAGCGTTACGTGAGAAACAAATATAAACCTTCCTCTTTTTTATAATATAAATAATAATATTAATTAATTAAATATAACAATATTTCGATCAAATGACGAAATCCTCAATATTTTGATTCAATGTCATGTTTCGATTTCAATGCAGAAAAATGAATATGAGTGATTTCTCTCTTGCCATATATGTTTTGAAACTTAAGTCATTTTTATAAAACCACTTTCTAAGACTCTACCCTAAGTCATTGTCGAGTGTGCTTTATCGGAAAGTACATAATTATCCTATCACTTCCTGAGTGAGAAAATTTGTCTCCCGTCGGTTTCCGTGATGGTGCGATAATACGAACAAATTTTGAGTTACGGGTGATAGGAGGAGACGCATGCAGGCAGCTGTCGTTTGGCAAGCGCAGCTGCGCCGGATAAAGATAGAATCCCGAGTCTTGTTCCATAGTCTACGATATGTATAGCTTTTTGCTGCACTTAGTCGTTGGAAATTTTTGCGACCATGAACGTCATAAAACTTGATACAAATATAAAATTTGACACGAATACTGCTTTCTTCAACATGATCTTTATAAAATATCATTGTTTTTTTTCCACACGTGAAAGTTCATTTATAATCGTTTAATGAGATACGTGACGCTACTTGGGGAGCAATCCGATTTGTCATAAATATTGGAGGTTACGATAATAATTAAATTTATTTTAAATTTATTCGACTTGTTATTTAATTATAAAAGAATTGAGAATGGAACTTATCGATGATCCGATCACACAGCTAGAACAATTCGTTTCTGGAGATTTAGAACGACGCTGGCACGAATTTATGCGGTTTCTTATGTAATTATCGTGCGCGCGGGTTGATGACAGCCAACTCCCATCGATTCCTAAAATAACAAATCCTTGAATCGACGACTTTTATTTAAACTCCGAGACGACGCGTTGGGCGCATCTTCAACCATCAGCAATTCAATTTATTCAATTACCGCGCAAAGTGAAATATTTTTATTTAAAGTATATCTGAAATATATACACTTAGTGACTTATTTAAAAGGCACCATTTGATTTTATCAATCGCTAGTTTATGAAAAATTATATGACGAATATCTTTCAAATTTATCGCATTTAGTGGATTATTTAAATTACACGATAAATAAAAATAATAAAAGAAATGATAGAGTCAAACGAAAAGGATAAGAAAATAGATAATAGACGTAATCTTAATTTCGATAAAAGAGTAAAATTATTGTATTGATTAGAATCTTTCGCGAAATTCTTAGTAGATTCTTAGCGAAAGGTATTAAATTATAGCTGAGTCATCTGTGCACGTATAGAAACGAGAAAGCTATAGGGGTCGATGACGCGAACCGCGGTAATTTTACGTAACATTGACCTTCGTCAGTCAATCGTCATAGTTTCGTCAACGTTACAGTTCCATTGTCGTCGACAATCGATGGTCAATCGTATACGAAGAAACTATATCCTTCTCACATTTTTGCTTACTACAGCAACTCCGGTTGTAATTAAAACATAATTGGAACAGGTTTTGGTCAAGATCTGGCTTTGATGTTCAAACTATAACAATCTAACTATAGCACAGTCAGGACGAACTCTTAATATTTTACATCGATGACAAGACTAATAAAGAAACGTCGATACGAGACAAACGAACTGAAAGCTTCGAATCTGTTGATTAGACGAGATCGATCGGTCGACGAGATCGAATCACTGGCCGCACGAATAAATTTACGTTCGCGAGATCCAGCTCTCAACGTGTACGATCCAGTTGTTCGAGACGCGCTAAGGCTCATCCGCGTGGGGTCTGGCAGTTTTACTGACCTCGTAAGGTAACGGCTAGAACGCTCAGGAGGAGGCCCACGACGAGCGCGGGTCTCATCCGCGCACCCGTCATCTCGTCACACTAGACACTACGCGATCGGCCGGGGCCAGGGCTGGCACACAGCTCGTCCTCTCTCACTTCTCGATCCCGTCGTCGCCTTCGACTCCAACTAGCCCGCGAGGCACTGGCATTGTCACTACCGCCAAACCCCGAAGACGCCCCTCTCTTCTTCTTCCTCTTTACCCCACGGGCGCAACGGCAACGGCAGCGGCAGTGGCAGCGGTTCGTCCCGCTTTTCCCCTTTTTCTTCACTTCACCGTCCTACTTTTCCACGGGCCCACCTCGTCCGGACCACCTCGTGCGGTTATCGGTCGGACGACGGAAAAACTTCCGACGCGTGCGGAAGCACCCTCACCCTCGCACACGTTACATCGAGTGCGTCATTGAGCGAAGTGGCCAGACTCGGCCGCGATCGACAGCTGCGAGAGTTCTCTATCGACTCTACGAGTATTACCCGCTTTGACGTTATTCGACGATTTGGCTTTGGACATCAGACGCATTAGCAACAATGCAACAATTCGGTGATTCAAACCAAAATCCTGAGTCGCTCTTATCTTTGATATCGTCTGCTCGTATTCCTTATCTCGATTTATATGACGTATTGAATAACGCGTAACGTTAATGGAAAGGGAAGAGGAGGGTCTCTTTCGACGAGCAGCGAGTAGCTTTTATTTTTATACACGGATAATCACGGAGACGCGACGTAGATCAAGGTCGCCTATTCCACGCGACTACGTGAGATCCGCGATTGAAATATAGTTGTCAGGATGCAAGTATGTACGTAATACTTTGCCGAATATCAGGATTCATGGACCGGTGCTCGTCGTCAATTATTTCAGACTTTATTATTCCAAAAAGGAAGAAGAAAATGTTTTGTTCCAGCTTCCAATATTAATTGGAAATCGCCGATATTGTTTATTCAAATTCTAGTTACCATTATCCGATGTTTAATCATCCCGAATTGATTAATTATAGCTCGATATTTTTGAGGATGATTCTAAAATTGGGGTCCGATCTCTTCATTCTCTAGTAATCTTCGTGTTCTTGGCAACTTTGTAACTAACAATAACTCTTCGAACACTAGTACTTCTACAAATATACATAACGCATAGTGTCTTTCCTCTAGAGCTAATGTCGCGCGGTTTGAAATTTCGGGCTATATCGTGGTGCATTTAAAAATATCTCTCGGCATTCCCGGTGCTCGTCAGAAAGAGAGATCTATCTGGACGAGGGACCAGGTTAACGACGTAAATCGTTGACCGTTTGACGATCTCGTTGCCGCAAGCCACATCGTACATCGTACGTCATCTCCGCGAACCTCACTCCCACAATTTCTACCACGACTTATTCAACCCTTTTTTTTTCTTTGTAACGGAAGTACTTATTTTTTCTACCGTTGCTTCTTCCACCTAGCTTCGCTAAGCAGTATGGTCCGCACTCAGTCGAAAATATGTGCTTTAAAGTTGCGTACGCGCAATCGCGCATTTAGCGCCAAATGTAACGATGTAATGAAAAGATGATATGCAAAATTCGACGGTGAAATTTAGAGGTATAAAATTCTGACATTTTTTATTTGAATTTCCAAATTTTATCTCTAGGATTAAAATATGGGTTTTAGTTCTTTCGCATTTTCAACATTTCGAGAGTATTAAGTTATTGTTTGAAATTTTACCGAGAATATTCTAAATTGTTTGCACAGATTTTGATTTTGTGTAACAGAACTTTTCTTGATTTTATGTGATGCCAATATCCTGCTGCTATTTTTTACTGTCTATTTATAAACCAGTTCCGGATGATGATTAATAGACAAAATTGATTTTTAGTATCTAAAATATCTAAAGACTGATTTCGTCGATCAAGTATCATTAAATACCATCATCATTGGTTTTTGAAATGAGATTTACATTAAACATTTCAAACTTAATTATTTCGCATATTTCTTTAGTTAGTCAATTATAATCATGGAGAGGAGAATTTTGTTGCTTCATTGGTGAAGGCGATTAACCGAAGCGTATAGCGCACGACCAGAGAGATGAGATTCGCCGCGAAATACGCGCGCACAGACGCAGAGGAGCGTCAGAACCGCGGGCGCCTTTATATTTAGAAGCCCGGGTCGCATCCGTATAAGGTGGCCCGTCGTGCAAAAGTCCTCTCTTTCTCCTCTCCTCCCTCTATCTCTCTCTCTCTTTTCGTCTTTCCCCTTTTTTTCGCTGAAAACTCGCGAAAGCTCATGAACTTAATTAATTAGACTTATAGTTGAAAGAAATGCTTAATTACCTTTTGAAAAGCCTTCTTGCTTCAGTAAAGAAAGTATCATGCACAATGCATGACTGTATGTGTATATGCACGTGTATGTATGTGAATGTTATTTATACATCTTGTTATCTCATTATACGTATGACGAAGTGAATTAAATAAATTCTTTAATGCACGGAACATTTTTGTTTTGCGAGACGTACAATAATTTTAACAATTTCTTTCTGTGTATAAAATTGCACGAGTACGAGAGAAGCAACGACTTTTTATTTTATTCAATTTTTATCATATATAATTGAAATGCGTTAATGAATTCTAATTACACTCGAGAAGGCAATTAGCAATTTTGTCATATATTTGCAAAATTTATATTATCTGTTATTTGCAGTTGGGTCTCTGTGATCATTTAATTTTCTACAATATTTGACACTTCCATAATTATATTTTTATTTAAACGGTTGCAAACTAAATTTGCAAATTAAATTTGCATTCATCAGAGCTTGACACAAGCATTAGGTACTTGGGTTTAATGTCTGAAACTTTGATTCAATGTTTTGCTTTTTTTTCGGGGAGACAAATACTGGCGGCTAAGTGGATCGCTTCGCGATCTATAATAAGCTCGTTAATTGTATATGGTCACAATACGTATATATATATTTCAGCCAGGCATATTCCACGTGATTATAATTTAAGATTTGGACTCGTCCCTAAAGACGCACGGTAGATCACTCTCTTTTCCGTAAAAGATCGCATGGATGTCTCATTTATTTATACCTATGTTTAGATCGAAACCTTGCGCGTTCACCATCAAGTTCACAGCTTCGTTCTGCCGCATACTACCCCTTCTCGCGCTTAATTCGCGGTCGCTTTTAATTACCTACTATTCCTAGAGCACGCTGACTTCTTACGCATAATATATTTATGTATAACATCGTAATTCTAACATGCACTTTGTCAGATTTCTTTATTAAACATCTGCATATGTTAGAGAGTAAGGTAGGTAAGTTGTAACTCTCTTGGTTTTATGTGTAGCTCTGTTCTGATATAGTTTTAAGTAAATATAATTTTTTAACAAAAGGAATAGATATCGTTAGACAATAATTATGCACCAGGCGCGAAAGATCGAGGAACACAAGAGGAAGAAGGAACGAAAGGCGCAAGAAAAATTGGAGCGCGAGAGACAAGAAAGATTGCGAAAAGCGCGAGAGGCCGCCAAAGCTCGCGAGGAAAACACGCGAACTTCCCAAACGGAGGCGGGCAATACGTCTCCTGGCGCGGGAGATTTCTATCAATTCCTCAAGGATCCCGATGTACTTCAAGCTTTCGAGGTAAGTCGCGAGGAAAAAACTATAGTCTTTAATAAATGAACAGTACTAGTCGTATTCGTGCTCTTTTTCGGAAAATATATAATGTGTTACATGCTACTATATATAATGAAATATATATTAACGCTCATATTAATAATATACGAATACTTCTCGATTTAATCGGTTTTCGTACGTATAACTTCATTTTAATGACAATTTAGACGCTTATTATAATTTTTACAATTATACATTTTAAAATATTAAAAATATATATGTACATATATATATATATATATATATATATATATATATATAATTTCTAACAAATTTAAACGACCAATTTTTATTTCATGTAAGTATTTCACGTTTGAACATATACATTTTCTTCTTTTCTTCCGCTTCTAAATAAAGAAACAATAACAGATTACGTGATTTAGTTAAAATAATTTTTGTGACTCTTCCGCGACAATGTGCAATTTATTTATTTTCATGGATGAATGTGCAGGATCCGGAAGTGGCCGAGGCCTTCAAGGAGATCTCTACGAATCCGTCAAACGTCCTCAAATACCAGAACAATCCGAAGATAATGGGTCTTATCAATAAGATGGCTTCGAAGTTCGGCGGTGCTGGCGGCATGCCGGGCGCTGCCGGAATGAATTTCCCGGGCGGCATGCCCGGTTTTCCCGGTGCCGGGGCAGGTCGTTTCAATCCCCCGAAACCTCCTCATGATGACGTTGGTCTCGACTAATCGCGATCTAATCACCTTACAGCGAATACGGAGAGCGTGTTACATTTTCGATTAGTTTGACTCATTAAAGGCTGATTTATGTTAATTCTTCTTTTATGTTGCGGTGAAATGCGCTAAACAGGAAAATCATATTGAAAAGAACTGATAATTTAAGGGGTCCTTTAAGTGTAGAATTAATCCTAGTACGCGTCAGCAGGTTCCTAAAGATCCTGTATTTAATTCTTGTTGTTCTTTTACCGGGTAATCTTTAATCTGTGATTTCAGATTACTTAGCTCACTTAAATTTCTTGAAATTATTTTTTGTTCTATTTCTATTTTTTTGAATTACTTATTTAAAAAATTATGCTTCTTGAAATAAAGAATGATAAATTATCTCTCGATAATGAAATGTGTGAGCGCCTTTAATGAGTTAAAGAACGCTAGCGTTTGTTTAACTCTTGATCTATATATATAAGAGTGTGCGTGTGTGTATATATATATATATATATATATATATATATATATATACATACACACACAATGTAAAGCTAGATAAACATATATACACACAACAGCATGCATCAGTGATATATCTTCGAAAGAACTTTTACTGTGAATCAATATAGTTTGTTATATATTACAGAGCGCTCTTTGTTTTTTAAAAAGATGAATTTTATTGTGTACATTGCATTTTATTACCTAATGCTCCCATCGATCGCACTCTGTTATCGTTATCACCAGGTTCTCAGATAGGTATGTTTTCGAAATAGTGCCATTAGAAGTGTGTCAAGTATGTTCGATTCGCAATATCGGTATAATAGATGTAAGTATATATTCTTTTTTATTCTATTGTTTACATATAGTTGTCGAAATTTCCTTTTTAATATTTATCTTGCTTAATATCTCTATGTCAGTGCCGTTAATAATATCGTGGTATAATTAATCACCACCGGATTTATTAATGGCAAGACTCAAAACGAATAATTTCATGCAAGTGGTTTGAAAAGTAGAAAATTTAGTGAAATAGACATTAAATTTATTCTTAAAACTGAATAATATTTTTATATTGTTCACTTAAGAAGGAATAACTAAATCGGCACTGCCTCGCTATTTTTTCGTCCAAAAGATACAATATACTTATGATAAAGTGAAGCATTGAACACGAATTAATGCTATTTCTTCGTATGCGAGATAGATAAACTGTCACGTTGAGTACTTATAAGGTATCAAAATAATGCGACCTACAAGAGAGCTCAGCAGTAGAACTCCATTTATCAGAACCATATTTTGAGAAACAAAATTTCATAAATCGAGCGTTCACTGAAAATCTTATAAAATACAATAGTCATAAAAAATGGTATAGTTCTTCTTTCACATTGTCCTAATTAATAATTTGTAAGTACGAAAATACCGGTTTGCGAACCAGAGTAATCTTAAGAACGTAGTCTTTAAGATTTTGAAAATTATCTCGAATCTTTGATTAAAATGAATACTGATTGCGTACATATTGGCAATAAAATTTTCATAAACCATTAACAGTAGATCGAATAAGTGCTTTTTACATGATTAGTTACATATTTTATATATAGATAAATATAATTTATATATGTATAAAATATATAACTGTAGATTATATAATAAGATGATTTCAAGGCATATGCGCGTCTATATAACTTTGATTATGTATCCATATATGATCTTCTATTATTTGAAGTATAAACGTATAAAAATAATGTTAGGAAGAGGGGAACACACTTATTGAAGAATTTTATATATATATATATATATATATATATATATATATATTTCTTAGATTATATTCAATAAGTAAAAGTCATATTTCTAGATATAATAAACGGAGTTCTACCGAGAATTCTGTTTCGTGTGTGTTATCCTGTCAGATCCATATATAAAATGTTTGCAATAAATATGTACAAAAATATACGCTCGCGAATAATAATTACAACTCTTTTTCAGCATTAATTAGTAAGGTACAAAGCATTGCATCGCCCATTCGTTTTCACGAATGCGATGCAATCCCGATGGCTCTCGCGATAGAGACGCGGAATCTATTGTCTACACGACGCACGTCTATAACAATCATTTGTACACTATATATAGCGTGAGCTTAAAATCTAAAAATATTGCACGTGAAACCGAACGGTATATCGCACTTTCAGAGACAAACATTGTAAAAAAAGCGTTCTACTTCAGATATGGAAAAATCGTACGTAGATTATCAATTTATTTTAAATCAGTTTAGGATAGGTCGTAATTATAGAATTAGTTTACTTTGAATTATTTATAGAGTTTACTAGAGAGAACTTTACAATATGGATAGTACGATCATAAACATGCTCCGTGCATTTATCTCTTGAATTTACAATTCAGCCTTAAATAATACAAAATTCTAAAAGACTTCTTAGAAAGAGATTAAACTCTTTTCTCTTCTCTTTTAGATTCTTGTTCGTTCAAGACAGTCGCTTCTTCGTCGCAATCGTAATGGTTGCGTTACGTTCTCCTAATTTTGAGCATATGTAAATTAGGGTGCCATGGCACTTTTCTGAAGGTCGACGCTCTTGTCTCCTCCTCGGGCGATAGATTATCTTCATTGGCCTCGTCGATCGACGCTGGCATAAGATCAATGTCGGCGCTGCTGAGTACTCGCCGGTGTCGCGTCGCGTTCATCCGAATACCGGCGTTCCATCCGCCGGGATCGCTCAGTACTCGACGATGTCGCCTCTGGCAGCCGCGGTGACGGTGATGATGATGATAATGGTGATGGTGGTGATGGTGGTAACGTTGCTGTTCGGATATTAACGACGCATCGCACTCCAGACTCGGTAGGCGTTCGAAAACGGGAAAAACGGGATTCGGATCCAGGTACAGCCAGCTCGCGCTGTCCACGTAGGGGAGAAGATGCATCGCGTCCAACGGCAGCGAATTCGGGTGCAGTAGCCGCTTGTAAGCGTTGTCCATCGGCACTGATCTCTCGGGACAGTAAGGTTCTTGCAAGCCAGAATGCAGTCTGTCGACACGCGACAGTGTGTTTCATAAGCAAACAAGATGTTAAGTTCATCAAAGCTTCATATTATTAAAGTTCATATTAACATTCATCCAAAAGTTACACAAAAACTATTTAAAAACATATATCAACTGTGTAATGTTCAACTTCAAGAGAATTTAAGATTCTTTGGTCTAATATATAAGGAACGCTACATTTATATGGATTGAATAAAATTACTCAGACAGTACAATATTAAAATTATATAAATACGCGACATCAAGTATTGTAATCATGATTTTAATCAATCTTCAAGAATATTGATACTATTTCAACGAACCTGCACGAGACTCGGCGTGAGATTCTGCGCTGTCAGTTGAGAGGGTGCTCTCCCCGTGGCGTTCTGTAACACTTGTTCCACGCCTCCAGCAACAGCACGCAGCTGTGGAACCTATAGAAAATTAGAAGAGGTAGCCCGATCCTGGACAGCACGCCCCAGGCGAGCACGCCGAAGAATCGTAGCTGCAGCTCCTGCGACAGCCAATTCTGCGTGATCACGGTGTCGAAGGCCCAGAGCACGGCGTTGCTGAACAGTAGGAAGGTGATCACTTGGCGACCGGGTTTCGCCAGCATTTGGAAGCGCGTTATGCACGATCGTCGCGAGGTCTCGGCGATCAGCGTGCTCTGCGCGAAGCACTGCACCAGCTGCAGGATCGACATCGACAGCAGCATGATGTGTCTGGCCCGCGTGTCCTCGGTCTCGTCCTGATCCGACATGGCCAGCGAACAGGCGCACACCACGATGGTGAATACGGAGTAGAGTTGCACCCCGAAAAGCGACACGTTCGACAGAAGGCTGTCCAGGGCGGCCGGTGCTCGCATCACCACCGAGATCTGACGCACCTGCACGAGACCACTGGCCGTCATCAGACTGCTCAGCGTCAGGATGCCGATCAGAGTGCCGCACGTGAGCCACGACAACGTGGCGGAGGGGAAGTTCTCGTCCTCTCGCACGACGAGGAAGATGAGGATCACCACGATACCGGCGACCATGCAGAGAATACCCAGGAAGAGGCCCTTGCTAGAACCGTCGCAACCTACCCGGCTGTGGCTACTCAAGTCTTTGCTGCCGTGGAATTTTTGTTTAGTCAATCGACTCCGACCGACGTTCTGACCCATCACGAAGGTCACCGCCGCGGCGATCAAACTGAAAAAGAAATTATTTGGAGAAATTATAAGAATTCACTCACGTCTAAGACTCGCGCGAAAAAATGAAAAATTTAAATTAAAATTTAATTAAAAATTTATAGATTTAGATTTATTTTTAGCTTTTTTTATCACAACTTACAATTTGATTCGATTGAATGAAATTAACGAATGAATTATATTAGAATTTAAAAATTTTAATCCAGTTGGCAAATATTCAACACAATACGTACCTAAATTGTACGATAAAGGGATATAGGAAGGGCATGCTTGAAGTCCACAGCTGTCCCAAGGTATTAGTGTTCAAGCATTCTTGCAACGCGATTACTTGCGAGATTTGCTCGTTCGAAACAGGTTGATAGGGCTTGAAGGTGCCACCCTTCTTCGCCGAATTATCTGAAATAAGTAACTCGCGTAATTGCTTTTGAAAAACTTCCTCGCCAGAGCGAAAAGTTGATGGAATATATACCTAGAAGATCCCGCGAGTGTCTCGTCAACGATCCGGGGAATCCTCGAAGACTCAGGGGAGATACGGACGTTTGCTGCTCGTGTTGCGCCAAGTGTACAAAGTAAGTCCACTCTTGCGCTGTATCCCAAATCACCAGACGCGCCCAGACCGCGACATTGGTGGCCGCGAGATGCGTGAAACCGAATCTGGCTGCAAGACCGAAGCGCTCTACGAGCACCTGAAGGAACAGAGTGACGAATACAAATAAGGATTTATTCTCTTTCGAATGGGAATGAAATCGATTTGGAACACTTTAAAGTAGTTTCAATAAAATTTCATTTAAATTCTGTATAATATTTATATATAAGTTTTAATCTTTAAAAATCCTTTGTTCTGATTCAAACGCGGCGTACGATCACGTCAGTGTGTACGATATACGTAGGCCGTCGACGCATCAGAGCGCGACGAAGAATCGCGTTCACGCATTGTCTGACCACGAACGTAAGATCGATGCTTGCCTGCGAGTTTACGAAGAGAAAGTGCATCTGCAAGAAGGTGAACAAGCCGTGCAGCACCGGATGCACAAAGACCACGTCGGTCAAGCACTCGGCACCCTGCATCATCGAGTGCATGGCCATCTCCAGGCCGTTGAAGACCAGCGTCGCCAGGCCGAACACTGAAAACATACAGATAATGAAATAGATAATGAAATCCATCTCCGCAGCTATAGGATTTTCTAATCGAACGAGCAAAAGGTGCTCTAACAACGAGAGTTTCAAGTGAATTTAAAAAATTTTATTTGTAACGAATACCGATTTAAATATTAAATGAGGGTGAAAGGGTGAAAGGTGAAAGCTTTACGAGAAATTTTTAAATGCCAAATAATTTTTAAACTAAATGTCCATGTCCTTTAAGCGGATTAACGCTATCTCTTACAGAGCGCTCCGACTCGTATATAGAAACTGGTCGGCGCCGTCCTGGCTCTGGAGATGTGCGCCCGTTTTAACGATCCGAATCTGGTGAGCGACGCGCCACCGAGTTCCGCGTCTCCGAGCCCGTTACCACCTCGGCTTAAGCTGCCGCAACTGTCGACCAACACCCATATGTAGATGCCGATGATGACGGCGATGCTGCCCACGTAGAGATACATGAGAAATACCCCCTGTGAAAGACACACAATTACGGATCTCCTTCGTATTGCGAAATGCGCTCGTTATGCAAAACGCAGATACTAGGAATGCGATTTGGAGCGTCCGTGAAACGGGGGAGACCACCCGGGCGGAAAAGGGTCATCGGACTATAGATAAGCGTAGCGAACCGGTTATCTTGAAACTCGCGCGACGACGTACCGTTTCATTTACGTGGCTCTCTGATCTGTAATTTACGTGAATTGAAGCTCCTCCGTAATCCCAAAGCGCGCGCAAACTCCGCGATTACGGCCGTTTCGGTTACAGATTATTTGACATAATTCCGATTACATTGAATCGCTATGCGGTTTTAATCTCCCGATAATCTCTCACGTGGTTCCGGTACCGCGGCGATATTATTCAATGTATAATACATAATTATCTCTTCTCGCACTTTCAAAATGCTTTCTAAGATTAAACTGGGGATTCGAAATTGTTCCTCAAAATTATGCAAATAAAAGGTCATATTAACTGTTTTAGAAAAATTTGTTAGTAAATCTAGATGAAATATAATATGTTACGATGTACTGCGATAAATTGTGGAGATTTTGTTGAATCAGCTTTGCTGAAATCAATTTAAGTGATATTGCAAGTTTTATCAAATAACCGTATACTTTCAAAACGATGCAGATAATCTCTTAAAATCCTTTTAAATGAAGCCCACTTTCTGTCGAACTGTGGACATTGTTACGTTCTAAGATAAAAACGAGCAATTAATATTCTTTTGTATCGCTATAGGATCTGGAATTTTCAGAGGGTATCCCGAATCGACGTGTTTTCAGTTCAAGGCTGTCCGATCGACACTCCGCGCGGACTTTCCCCAGATTGTGTGAAGTAACGGTACGATAATTCTAAGTGTCCGACATCGCGAACGGTTGTACTTTCGAGACTTTGACGCGTTGCATGTTATCCCGGAGCACGCTCGCTTTCTTGAACCGACGCGGGTATCCGCGATAAGGCGATTTATTTATGGAACCCGGTCGAGCGAGTTCGATCACTTGTACCTGCAAGCTGAGCAGTGGCACAGGCGTGTCCATGACCTCGGCCAAGCACACCGCCAATGTTAATACGACGATCAGCTCGCCGTACACGTTTGAGAGAACCACCCATAATTGCGAGCTGTGACGCAAAATAAGGGATCAAAATTAGTAATTATAATCTCTGTGTAAGATTTGAAAATAATAAAAGAAATTAATCTTGCTAGGATGGACGCACATGTAGCCAAGATATTATCTGAGAGCTCTCCGCAACTTTTACTTCGATAGAACTTCCATAAAAATTCCAAAATTAAAATAAAATAACAATAGAGAGAAATTAAACGTTAAAATTTTCAATGTGTGCAAATAAGCACGCTTTAATAAATAAATAAATCTCTATAGGTGGTAAAATAGGGCAAAAATGATGGCCCAAGATTTTACTAGGGTTCCGAATGATCTAGCAGGTCCTGAGGCGACCGTGTCCTTGCCAGGATTCTGGAGACCAAGGATCTCGCCGGTGGCGCCGAGGTGGATGCCTGCGCGGACGCGTGGTCCTCCTTGTCCTTGGTCCTGTCACCCCTGCTGGGGCCGCCACTCGGCGCGCCCTCCACGGTGCCACCCGTCGTACTTCCGGTCTCGTTCAGGCTATCCTTGTCGTGCTGCTCATTGCTCGCTGCGGAAAGAAAGGGGGGGGAAAGGAGTGTGAGAAACGCGCGTTCGTGTAGTAACATTCGGGTGATACGCAGCAGCCGGAAAAGTAGAACCACGCGCTTCTTCTTGCTACTTTCTTTCGTTGGCCTGCCGGGTCGCCGGAGAGAAATGTGTGTGTAACTTTCGCTGAAAGAATTTATACGTCTAGTTCTGCGGCGATAGCGCTCGCGGCTCTAAATAGTCACGGATTTGTAGATCTCTCTTGTGAGCCCCTATCAAGGAATCGTCACCTCTCTGTTCGGCATCTGTTATCTCAATTTGTACCACGATCTCGAACGCGAAGTTCTCGTACGAGAAAGTCGCATTTAATGGCTTTAACATCTATAGAATTATATATTGAAATCTTCATTAATCTCTCGTCGATGTGTTTCTATGCTAACGCAAAGCCGGAAGCCCGAAACACACTCTTTCCTCGCTTACTGCGTGAATTTTAAGCTGAGGCTGAGTCGAAAATTTTCCTAACTTTACGACAGTTTTTTTTTATCATAATTTTTTATGCTTACCTGTTATTGTATTATATTATAAATATAGATTACACACATCTCTCTCCCGATTTTTTTTTAAATTCGAGTTTATCAATCATCGCGGATCGTTGTATGACAGACCATTGAACGGTAAAAAGATGCGTATACAAATGCACGTCACTTGATTGATTTATGAGAGGCGCGCGAAAAAAATTTCCACCCGTCAAGCGAGCGATTGTTCATTTAGTCTTAACTCTATGCAGAACGATTTTCTCATTGCGATATACTATTGTTTGTCACAGTCGGCGATAAGACGCGACACGCGTGCAAAGGGAAACGCTTTGAAATAATTAAGACATCTGGCGCGCGAGTTTACTTAATTGCTCTAATATTGCGCCTCTAATGATTCCTCATGCATTCGCGGCGCGACGTTGCGTAGAGTCTATAGTGCTGCACAATGATAGCTGTTCCGCTGCTGCGCCCTGCCAAGAACGTGTACGAGGCCTCGTCTAGTAAAAGTTCGACTCTCCGGCGCGTTAAATAGCCGGCAATTACCGTGAGTTTAATGCCGTGTAATTAATGACGGGCGAAACCAGTAAGTTCTCCATCGCGCGCGCGGTTTCGTCCGACTGTTACATATTAATATCGCTCGCGCGGCATTCACACAATTCCACGTGTTCGCGAAATCGATTGCGACACTTTTTTTTTTTTAACGGCTCGACAATCAATTATTCTTTTCAGTTCTTGAAAAGATATAAGACATGTTATCGCGCGCTGTTTAATATATTCTTCATTTAATTTTAATTGGGATTTGTGTGTGTGTTTATTGAGATTGGTCTCGTGAAGCAATTGAGACATTTGTAAATAGATTCGGAAATACAGAAAGTTTTTAACGATAAGATTAATAAGTACCGTTCAATCAGCTGTTATTTTAAATTTTTATCATTCCGAAATTATTAGCTTGTCCTGCTCTCTTTAATGATTTCAATTCTGCTCGATATAATTATTTCAGCAGATTGAAACAATTTAAATTGCAATTGTAGATTTTTACATAATACGATTTTTTCCTATCTTTTTCAACGCTCTTGATGAATAATGACCAAATTTAGAAATAGCAAATGCTGTT
Organism: Temnothorax americanus; assembly: GCF_048541705.1. Classification (NCBI taxonomy): domain Eukaryota; kingdom Metazoa; phylum Arthropoda; class Insecta; order Hymenoptera; family Formicidae; genus Temnothorax; species Temnothorax americanus. The sequence continues at coordinate 1,080,464 of NW_027509253.1, read as the reverse complement.
GCAATTTAATATATTTCCAATGCATATATAATAAAAAATAATATTTCGAAACAGCTATTAAATGAAGCTATTAATTAGCCATTTTTTTTAGCCCCGATTTTTCTTTTATCTTCCCGAAGGTGCATAATACTTGGCGTACTCATCCTCGAGATAGACACTTTGCTTAATGAACCTCAGAAAATTACAGCATTCTCTCCAATCTTAAAGGGTGCATGCGCTTCCACGTGAGACATAATGAATCGCTTATAATAGGAAAGCAGTCGAGTATCGAGGCTAAGTCCTAAGCGAGCGACGCTTTTGACGGCCTTATTCGATCGACATCGGCATAGTGATCCGTAACGAACAGGATGTAAACATGCAATTACGGAGCGCGTATATATAAGTGGGCGGTCGTACTCGAGATCATATGCTAATAAGCTCCTCTTCGATTCTACGTTCCGTTACTTCCGCGAACGCGGACTCGGCAGAACTTACGCACGCACTCTCTCGACGCGGTGCAATCCGCATGCCATTAAAAAAGTGATAATAATAATCAACGTTTTACACTCCGTTCCTCCATCCTCGCCCCGCGCCGCGTCTCGTCCGCACGCAGAATTCTCCGATCGTGCGTAATACAAATTGCGCGCGCGGCACCGAGAAAGTCACGAGTCAAAGAGTCAACGCGCGCGACAGCTGGCAAAACGCCGCCGTCGCTCGTCGCGCGATTAACGAGCTTGAAGATCATCGCGCGTCCCGGAACGGAGACATGTGTTTGATTCCGAGGATGACGCGATGATGGTGCATCGGCGCGAGCCACTACAAAGGACGCCAAAAGCGATTGAAGAGGTTAGAGGTCCCGGGACAGAAGGCACCGGTGTGCCTTGGATGGACCTTGGATGCTGCAAGGTCTCCTCGCGATGGGTTCCTTACAGAGTCTCTGTCCGTTTAACGTTTCCGATGATGTTTATGAAGGAATATTTTCTCTCTAATAATTTATGTGTCATAAAGTCTCCTTGTGTAAATTGTTAAGTCTATTTTTTTATCAAAGTCACAAAAAAAGTAATTGTTTTACAAGGTAATTGTTTTTTTAAGGTAATTTTCTTTGTTTAATTTTAGTTGGAATTTTGTTTATTAACATTTATGGCCTCCCGAGACAATTGAAACATTTTTAGACAGATAGGGAACACAGAAAGCTTTTAACGATGAGATTAATAAGTTTAATTGGCAGTTATTATTTTTATTATTTCGGAATTGGATTGAGGTATACCTAGAACGCGATTCGAAGATAGAGGAAGAAATCCTTTGAAGGATTGCAACGCGAATACGCAGAAATCATCTGCAAGTGGCGTATCAAATCGATTCGTCGTGAATTACAATGTTAAACCGTGTAAAATTGTGCGTATGAACTCAAAAGAAAAAATGCAATCGGAAGAGGTATAGTGTATTAGTGTATAGCACAACCCTAGTTTTACGGAATCGCGATAAAATTAGTATCATCGCGTACCGCAAACCACTATTTGCCGTGCGCCTGCGGTTCTATATTCGCACCTGTGCATATTGCGAGTCGATTGCAGAAACACGTTCCTTTCTTATTGGTTCGACAGTGACGATCGTCGTCAATATAGCGACGAGTTCCGCAAAGTTCGCGATTTTTACAATTTCCTCGAGATTCGCCGAATCGATAAAGTCATACGGCATCAGGTTTGAGAAAGGATTCTGATTACTTATCTAACGATATTGATGAAGCTAACGGACCGTATCTTAAATGCGTAAAGACGCTATAAGTTTGACGGAATCGTACATCGCGTATGTTGCAAAATTAAAGTCGGTTACAATGTTACAATAGACAGCGTTTTTGCAAGCAGACTTAAAGTCAGTCGCAGTTTAAACTTGAACGATCAAGAGGAACAGTTAGGTGCGTCTTGTTTGCGGTATTACGGTACATTCGCGACATTGTAAGTCAGTATTTGAAATGTTAACTCTACAAAGTAGCATTTATAATAACTGTAAATTCTCTATAATCTATCGCGAAGCGAACAGCATTTGAGAACTTTTTAATTAATTACTTTAAAAAAATAATTATTTTTTATATTTATGGGGTTTAAAAATTGCAAAACGTATAAATCTATTTTTAATTAAATAAGGAGTTTTGTATTAGAAAAATAAATAACAAACGCGCAGTCTCTTTGAACTCATTGTCAGCTTGAGCAAGAGATTTAAAAATCGAACGACGAAACAATTCGGGAGCAAGCAAATAGGACTCGACCGTATCAATATAATTACCTAATTAAAATAATTATTAATAAAATATTAAACTTGAGATAATCTAATCAATCTAAATAAAATAAATAAAAATCTTTAAGTAATTATTATTGAGAAGAAATAAATTTTGTTTTGTTAATGATCAAATCTTATCTCAAGATGCTAATTCGAAGACGCTGTTGTAAAGATTTATCTGTACCTTCGTGCGTTCGTTACCGGGAAGCTATATCGTCGCGAGCGACGGGTCGTCAACGGCGTCGCCGTCCATCACTCACAAAGCTCTCGCGAGGATGTTGCAACCGAGTGACGAATGGAGAGAAGCGCACGTGACGATAACGCGGCACCAAGTGGCGCAAGTAACTCGGCTGCGCTCTCGATGGTGCATCGACTCTTTCGGGGATATCGAACGGTGGCGATGGCAGATGGTGGTGGTGGTGGTTCGGTTGATGATGGTGATGATGCGATTTTCTCGTAGCCTCATTTCCCAGCATCCGTCAATACGTACGGCCGCGCACTCTGAATGTCGACAGGATAGCGATGCGCCTCGGGGGGGGCTACGCGTCGCCCTCCTAAATCGAACAGGCCATCGTAGAAGATTCCGCTATTCTCGTGACTCACTTACGACTCCTCGCGCTTCGATGCGTTCGATGGATTCGATGTGATGGTGCGATTTAGACGAGACATTGCTAACAAAGAACGGGTCTGCGAGAGCAAGAACCCCTTTGGCGGTACCAGTTTTTTTTGTTGTTGAATATATTAGAATATATTAGTAATCTTCTACAAAATTAAACCCGCGCTGTATATGATTAAAACTTGTCCAACAACTGTGGTTATTACACTTTCTTGTGTAACCTGTTGTCTTTTTTTTTTTTTAATAAAATGTATACAGATGGAACCAAAAGATGCTTATGCAGGATGTACCTGGTGATACAAGCGAGAACGGGTTCCGAGCCTTATATAAAAGGGTTTTATTTTAAATTTTCAACTTATTTTTTTAACGAAGAATCATCTCCTTTCCGCTTGTATGATCAGTTCTGGGACATTCTATATATCTATAGATCTATATTTCTATACAAAACAATTATACATAATTCATTAAGAATGCTTGATTACTATATTCTTCATAAAATTAATGATTTCGTTTCCCGTGTGAAACACGCGAGGGTACAATTATGCTCGTTAGTACGCGCCGATAATATCGTTCGAGAGTGCAAGAGGCTAATCGCCCCTTGCCTAGAACGGCCCGTTCTAAGGCAAAGGGTTAAACGCTCGTTTCGCGTGCGAGGAATATTATTCGGATGACGATCATTCGGATGGGCGTTAGACGATGCGGCCTCGATGCGCAGCGGCCCGAGCAAATTGCCGAGATTAATTTGTCGCGTAGCTACCCATGATGATCCACCTAATAGACATCAGGCCGCCGCGCCGCTGCGCGCCGCCGCGATTACGCGTAATAAGCTGGCGCATTATATCCAGCTACGAGGTAAAGAAGAAGCAGCACCGCCAGGAGCGCGACTGCCACCTGCCACCTGCGAATTATCGATGATGATGATGGGTTTGATGCGCGATAGGGTATCGGTCCATTGACGATATACATAACGTCCGTCAGCTTTTTGGCGTTTAACAGCGATTTCGCGTCCGATGTCAAGTCATTATCTGTCGATTCCGCCTGACAAATTACGGGTAAAGAAGAGAGATGTTGACATTTGCACTTATCGTATACATGATACCACGGGGTAATCGATTCGGGTAATCGATCGGTTGTGGGTTAAATCAATATAACGACGACGCGATCGCTCGCCGTGGTAATTTCTTTTTTGCTCGATGAAGATTGACGTTATCAAGATGGATCTTTGGATAATGTGGAGAAAGTTAAATGGTATTTCGCCTTCGAAACCCCTCAGAATGTTTCAGGGTGCATTATCGAAAATTGATTTTTTTAAATTATTTTTAATTACCTTTAATAACATATTACGTTATTTTAACATTAATACTCTCATATTGATGATATATAGAGGACAGCCATCAATTCCGTAACTAGATATAAGAATATCGCGATCAATGCAGTTTTATGAAGGAAACGTCCTATGTTCCGAACGTAAAAATGCCGGTGAAAGAGACATTAAGTGCGCACGCAAAACGAGAAAAAGTGCCTTCACAAAATTTCATAAATTCTCTTGTGTCCCACTTTCGTCGACCGTCCCACATCCGCATGTGCGACATTATGTACGAAAACTCGCGCCTTTTTTATTCGCATAAGTCATACGTAACGTTCAATTAACGTACCTCACTCACCGTAAGGTGTAATTTATTATTTCAATCTGCCAACTGTGCACTTTCTTGTGTTCTTTTTCTTCCTCTGCCGTCACTTATATACTTCCGGCGCGAACCCTGTTTTATGCCGCGTGCCTAATTTTGTTTGTTTTATCATCTGCTTTCCAAAATTTAGCGCTAAACGAGTTAGTGATAGTCTTAATTTTTTATACTTTAAATATTCTACGTTCTACTGTTTACTCTATAATTTTTCTGCTTTAGTACTCACAATTCAATGTCGAAAGGAAGAAAGTTATGATTCGATATCGACGTGCGTGTGTAATTTTATTGTTATTACATTATTGCATTATTTGTGATATTTATATTATGAAAAAGCGATATAATCATTAATGCAGAAAAAGGCCACGTTAATGAAACACTTAATAATGCGGAGAAAAATGGCAATCCAAAGATATCGATATGTGTTCATAATTAATTTCAGGAGAATACGAATATTCGTGATGGAAAGCGAGCGGAGAATTGGAAATTTAATGAAAGTTTCAATAAAATCATTTACGTCGAAATTATTTTGAATAACGATGACTGACGCGTACTTTCTCGGAATTTTATATACACATTAAATACACATTATTAATGTCTTATTAAGTCTTTTACGTTTTTAATAATTATTACAAGACTTATTTCTTCTTTTTTATTCTTATCACGCAAAGCAAAATTTGAATAACTTATTAAATTTTCATCTTTTTTATTCATGCGGAGCAAAATTTGAATAACTTCTCAGGAAAACAAACATAAATGAGTTAGAGAACATTTGTATTTTGTCTCTTTCAATAGAATTAACGACGTCTATGCATTTTTCATTTAGAAACAAGCTTGTCTTAATTGCTGGTATAATCAATATGTCATATAATGTTAAAAATACCAGAGATATTTACTGTGTTTCATGAAAGTTTCACGAGTGATTGCATCTTCTTTTTGATTCGAAACAGTGAATAATATATACCTCATAACTGCCGAACGTAGATCATAAATAATATAATCCTTATATCAACACGCGTCGATGAGCAATCACTCAATCGATGTAATTAACAAATTGCGAATTGTCACGGTCGGAAAAGTTGTAAGGAGATTGATCGAATCGCACTCATTTATTGCGAAAGGACTATAAACGATGTATATGAGCGATTATTTCCGACCGACAGGTTATCATCCGATTTATGTATTCTATAAACGCTTAAACAGGTGCCTGATGGTCAGCAGATATATAAATTGACGGTGCCACATATGTTTTCCATTGAGAACACGAAATGCGACATTTGCAAATCTGGAGTCGGATCTGCCCATGCCCAGCTGTCCGTTTTCTCGTAATGATAAATCTCTGAGATGAGATTGCGGCGGAATAGGTATCTATAAGTCGGAAACACCCATACACAGCGTTTCATTTGCCGACTGGTCAGCATCCGAAACGCATTCAAAGTTGAAATATTTTTATTAACTGTTAGTCAAACAGTTGCAAGGTCGATTCAGGAAAAGTAGCGAAGGGAAGAGTTAAAAGATAATTTAAAAAGACGCATGAATAAGTTATCTTTGTTTTTTTAAAAACAATTTATTGATGTCGGAGAAAATTAAGAGACCTCCCAAAAAAGAGATTTAATTAGAAAAAAAATTTCTTTCTGAATAATCTTTTTTGAAAATTTATGAATAATTATTATTTATACACACACACACACAAATGTGCAAAGAGTTTCTTGGCATATTATACTCGATATCGTTGACCAAAGATGCGCTCAGGTGTGCTAACAGATGTGCAACGGTAATGACGCGTAAATACCCGTCGCTAATGAATAGATAAAAGGAGATAATAGCCGACAAGAAAACGCGAAAGCAAGGACCGCAGGGAAGATCTTGCGATCGAATCACGTGTTATATCGTCAAGGAAACGGTTCACGTATATGCGATATTGCACTTTAATGACGATCGCTGTGGAAGATCTCGCCCGACTTGTCGACGAGGATTTTATTATCCCAGTAAAATAATAAGAGACTAATGTTTTTGCGGCGCAGCGTCGATCGTGTTATGGGTACTTCGACCTTTTTTTTATTCAGGTTGAAAGATTACGGCGGATTCTCTGGCTATTTCGCGCGAGCTGCGTAAAGACTCGTCGTTCGACGAGAGACGCAGCTTGTAAAGATAAGCACGCGCGCGGCAGCTCGATCATGTTATAACGGGATCGCTTACACGCCGAAGATTGTGCTTTATTAAAACACACAAGGAATATGTCCATTTAAGGAATATTAATAACGTACCTAACAGATTGCTAAATTATGAAAAAAGAACGAGCGTATAATAATGCTTATGAAATCATCTCGCTGTATACAATCGTACGTGCACGGAAAGAACGGTTTTGCTGGAGTATCTAAAAATTTAGCTAGACACTGATCTGAAAATAATGATGTTGCATCGTCAAAATAATTATGTAGAACACTCAAACTGATTGCTAAAATGTCCAAATTTTTTTACAGCATTATCATCATACTTCAGCGACTTACTATAATTATTTTAATAATGCAACAAAATTATTTTCAAATCTATATCCAGCTAAATTTTTAGATACTTCAGCAAAACCGTTCTTTCTGTGTGGACAACATAAGAGTGTTGCAAAAAAATTTTAATAAGAAACTTTCTTGGCTTCTTTCTAATTCGAGTCGGTCCTTCTTCACATTACGATTTGCTACTGCTCTGCCTCTTTTACAGTTTGTTCAGGCAGATGTATTACCGCGCGTATCGTCGTTACTCGCGGTAACATTTCTCTAATGATCCAGGTAGAGTCGTAGAGTGTCATCAGCGAATCGCTCGACGAGGGAACATCTGCGTTGAAAAGTGTACAATAATGCTTACCTACAAAATCATTTCGAGTTTACGATGATACGTGGACAACATAGGAGTGTTATAAAAAATTTTTAATAAGAAACTTTCTTGTCTGCCTTCTAATTCGAGTCGGTCCTTCTTCGTTACGATTTTGGTACCGCTCTGCCTCTTTTATACAATTTGTTCAGGCAGATCTATCACCGCGCGTATCGTCGTTACTCGCGTTACAGCACTTCCATAATGATGCAGGTATATCGTCAGCGAGTCGTTTCGACGAGAGAACATCTGCGTCGAAAAATCGGGACCGCGTATGGCTATCCGCGAGAGAAGGCACGTGCGGATGTGTATATTTTCGCGTGGATGCAATTCGCGCCTCCGTTCCGTGCACCGCCACCGTGAATGCTGCGAGAAAAGTGGTTAACTGTACAGAGAGCCAAGCGGCGGCGGAGTAGGTATTCGGCGATGCAGCGCGCGGCGCGCTGCGCTGCATCATCTAACCGCAGAGAATCAGTTATGTGTAACAGTGACTGTGAGGGCTGTCAGGAGGCTTTTAGTAACGGTGGCGTCATATGGCTGACGCGACGATGAATGGAGCCGGGGCACGGAGTAGAACACGAAAGTAAGTTACGGCGGCCGCGGGGAGGAAGAAGTGCGCCCGCATTTCATATCAGTTTCTTCCACGAATATGTTGAATCTCGAGATAATTAGGCTCATTTGTCTGTAACAAGATCTCTTATTTGTGTATTTCCTTATCACTTTTCATCAATCCGCCGCTATAGTGAAAGGATTGCGCGGGATACAATCTTAAATGGGCTGCTAATTAACGGGCAGTCGAGTACTTAATAGCTGCCTGATTATTAGTTATTTTTAATATTTGAATGGTCCAGAACTCTATAATTGGGGACAACTCATATATTTTTATTTTAAATTATTATTATCTGATATTTAAAAAAATATTATTAAATCAAATTAAATTATTTTATCAATGCACGTGCGGAAAATAATTCGAGGAATTGTATTAAACTTCGCATTATTTTGCACTTTATAGTTGATAATCGGAATGCTTAGCGTTCTATTAAAAATTTAAATGCGATGTGCATCGGAAATCCGAATGAAATATTCATACCATTGCTTGATATTATTCACATTTTTATATCGCTATTGCAAATGCATCGGATTTACCGAAGTGCCGAAGGCAAGATTATTTTTTCCAAATCCCTTCTGAATCATTTACGTACCAGAACATTGCACATTGTTCAAAATTATCTCACCCCTCGCTCGCTCTCGCGCCCGCGCCGATCATACGTTTTCAAAGTGAAGTTTTTCTCTCCGCGGCGGAGAAAACGATTCGCAGCACGGTGGAGTGGCCTCAAAAGTTATGTGCAAGAATAAATAGAGGTCTTTTCTCCCGCTCGCGCGCGCGCGATTTTTACGCTTCTGGAGTCGTTGAAGAATTACGCATAGGAGATCCGATTGCGAGAGGAGAGACAATGGCGGAGCCCGGAGCGGTTATATCACGTATTTCGTATTCCCGTTTAATTCCGACAGAATAACTCATGCCCGCTTGCTACGCGTGCTTTCTAATTTCCTCGATGCAAATCTACATCCGCTCGGATGCAACGCATCGCTCCGGGAGAGACGTAACGCGCGGCGCGCTCGCATGATGAAAAACGCTCAGGCCAGTCAACCAGGAAACGGGCAGCTCGTCTCGAGCGCGTATATAAGAGTAAGAGTCGCGATATTTTAACAACCCGATGACACCGGTTGTAATATGCCGATCGCAGCGGATGGTAAAAGGTGTGTAAAAATGGTGAAAGTCTCGTGCGGCCGCTCGCAATTCATACGTGCGATATACGCTATTCTACGGCGGCCGCCGCCGTGCCGAAGAGCCACACCATATCGGACGAAGACATAATGAGAGGTCTCACGAAAGAAAGCAAGAACGAACTGTACTTGACTAGAAAGCTGCGTGTGATACTCGTTTTAACTCTCGAACAATGAAATAGCACGTTAAGAATGTCAAAAACCGTTAGTATTATTATAGACTTCTTAACGTCACTGCAGGGGACCGAATTGCTATAATGTACGAGTCTTTGCGCGGAAAAGAAAAATAATGTGCCGAAGCGTTTGTCTGAATATTACAAGTTAAAAGCGGATGTAATAAATGGACAATCAACGATATGTACAGATAGTTTTTTTTTTTACTATTAAAAATTCCATTACGATTTTTGTTATAAAAAGAAAAATCGTCGAAAGTCAATAATATTTTCAGCATAGTGCTGAAACGGAATGACATCCTGTTCATTCTCCGCTGGGCTGCTAATGGCATCGAGTCATCCCGTAGAGAATCTAATTTTAGAATCGAGTAAGACAATTCACCGTTGCTCGAGCAAGGCAGGCGGGGATCGCGATAGACAACCAGGTGCATAGAAATGCAGTCCTTAGTCGAATGTTGACCTTATCGCGTTGGCTCATGAGCCACACTCCGCACGTATCGAGACGCCGATGCGTATGCATACCCGGTGTACTATCTACCGCTACTCGAGTCCATTTTGCTGGACAATACCGTAAGACACGTGTCGCCACGCATACCGAATGTGTGGACGACATACTTTGCCGAATTATACGCCGTTGTCGCCTAGTCGTTGTCGGTGCCACTTATCAATCTCGCAACCCATTGCACGCACCTGATTGTAATTTACAAGTGAGCAAGCTGCGACAAAAGAGATCGCAGGCGAGGAAAACAGCCGTGTCAATTTGCAGACATTTCTTAAGTTCATTAATTTTAATGGGTTCTTATAGAAACGATAATTATAGTTCCTAAATTAATAGTCAAGTATAGAGAGTTATTTAGTTTTAAATCAATATTTATATAAATATGATTTTATATTCGTGATCTTAAATATAATTAATTATTCACAAAAGTAAATAAAATTGTACATAACTCTCGTTTTAAATTAAATTATTTCAATTAAAATTATTTTATTGTATCCAGGAATGTCTTTAATTGCTTAATAATAAACGACATAATATTTATAACAAAGTGGGATAAAAATGGGCAATGAGAGAATAACGCGGTTGTTGGTAGTCACAATGACAATATTTAATTATAATTAACCCTAAATATTAAGATGTAAAACGGACGTTTTGGCTCCGCTTTGAGCCATATCAGTGACATCAAATGATAAATGAAAGCTATAATTCTCAACGGTCATTAAGTTAATAGTAAGTAAGCGCTTCTTGATAGCGTGGTCAAAAAGCTACAATAAAAATAAAAAGTTGACATTAAAATTGACTACTTGAAGATGGTCAAGTAGTTTTGAGATTAAAAATAAAGCTGTGGAGAGATAAAATCGAGACTACAACCGGTATACATATTAATACACAGTTAATAGAATTAAATTGAATGTAAAGACAACCAATTACACAGTATTATACCGATTTTATCTCTCCACGGCTTCATTTTTAATCTCACATTCTCCAAGACTACTTGACCATTTCCAATTTTAACGTCAACTTTTTGTATCGCTATGACTTTTTGACCACGCTATCAAAAAACACTTATTTTAATTTTAGTTCGTTTTAAGAGACCTTCTCTCACCCCATTTCTCCTTCATCGACGTTGTCGAGATCGCGGATACCGTATCCGGTACATCCACCGCGCGTTCCTCTTTGCCGGATAGAATCCCCTCGATACAATCCGACTTATCCACTTTCGTCACTGATCCTCGTTCGTTCTTCCAGTCGTCACTCTCTCTCTTGCCGATATCCGTTCTCGGTTCCGCGAAACCCGACAGATTTCGGATATCCGGCACCAGGGTCTCTTCGTCGTCCTCCCTGATCCTCCATTTCGCCCTCTGATGCTGCTCTCTGACACCCTCTGAGCAAGGACGATGCTCGTCCTTGCTCTCCTCTTCCTGTACTTTTTCACTCTCCGGATCCACTACCTCTTCAACAAGTTCCTCCTCTTGCAGCATGTATTCTCTCCTCTCATTGGGATTTCCGTACACTCTGTAGGGACCCACGAGGCCCACCACTCCTCGGGGCAGTGCCACAAAGTTCTCCTGGTCAGGCCAGGTATTCTCGTGCTCGCAACGATCGAAATACATTTCCGGCGGATCCGGAAGGGATTCTCTAGGCGTGTCGTAGAGCCACTTTCTTACCTCAACTCGCCTGGACAACTCGTCCTTGGGGTCTGATTTCTGCTGTTCGGGCCTCTCGTCCTCCTCGTTCGCTTCGGAAGACGTTTCCAGCAACCGTACTTTCTTCGGTTTTCTCACCACGCTGTAGAGAGTGTTCTCGTCCTCGATCTCGAGGATCGGCGACGCTTTATTTTGGGATGCTGACCAGACGCACGGTAATTCTCGCTGCTCGTTTTCCAGCTTCCGTTTCGGTTCGTTCTTCACCGCGCTGATCACCACGATCTTGCCGTGGGCACCCGGGGGGAGACTCTTCGTCGCGATACACTCGTCGCTGTCCAGAACGCTGTAGATCGGCTCGCGCGTCGCCGTTTGGATCCACTTGGGTCGTTCGTAAGTTTTCGAGGTGCCACCAACGTCCGATGATTTTCCGTCGACCGTCGCCGTGGAAATGCCAGCCAGCTCGGCCACCATCCTGGACGAATTCTTCGTGTCCAACGGGTCCGCACCGGATGTCACGCATTCATCGAATCGTGACCGACGATTCGAGATCGGAGTACCGTATTAAAAGTGACGCTGACACGAGATTGATAATCGATTTGCGGCGCGTATAAAGAAGAATGTTTCGTGCTGTGAATTCTTAACCCTCAACGAACGCTGGAGCAGACAGTGCACACACACAACTTGGAGGAATTTGTGGTTTCTTTGAGAAATTAAACTCAAGAGTCATATTGCTCGGCTTTATCAATTTTTAATTATACGATAAAATGTAAAATCAGATAAATAAATCTTTAGCTATAAGAATCACTTTCTTCATCTTGGCTCTTGAAAATTATTCTAATTTCTTCTGTTGCGCGCGTGGTATTGAAGCATAGAAGCGTCCGTAAACCTTTCGTGGGATTTAATCCCGAAGATCATTGCTCACCTTTGATTTGTCTTGAGAATATACAATTAACTAATTGTGTCTGGACGGAATCGTCTCAATTTACGAATGTCATGCACCAATATTCATGGATACTTCTTCAGTTACGAGGATCACTTTCTTCAACTTGTTGCTCGATTTACGCCCTAATTCTTATTTCGTTAACGTTTCGACTCCTCGCTGTTCGATCTGAGAACACCGAGTGCACCGGCTCGCACGCAAAAGGCAAATGGCACTCGGCCACTTTAGTTTTAACGAAGAACAATACCACAGTATCGACGCGGTGGTGGCCGATGGTCGCGGAGGTCGATGGGATGGATGTGGTCCTCGTTCGTGACCAGATTCGCGAAATAGAAAATTTCACATTCTTCGCGACGTCGTCAACTCTCTACATTCTCGTCAGCTAAGATCCAAATCTATACATACCGCGATTATATTTTGCGTTTGATATATAGGCACTTCAGATGCAAGAAGAATTTTTATCAATTTTGTAATAGATATAAGAAAAAAAATGTTTTTTTTTATTTCAAGATGGGTTGGAAAAATTCAAAGGATTAAACTTAATTGCATATTGCGAATCTTTTACAAAACTTCCTTACTTTATCACGCGATATGATCAAGAATTAATCACCATGTCCATAATGGCGCAACTCATTTCCGACGTATTATTTTATACGTGGATGTACAAATATGCTTCTTTCATATTCAGAATGCGTATTCAGATTGCGCCGTATTTCTTGATTATTATCGTTTTCTGTTTGCCAATATTTCAAGATCGGACAGGATAATTGAGTAATCGAGTAATTCAACCACTTTATCTAATCATACACGCGCTCACGAAGAAAATGATTATAATGAACTCAAAATATTTCTCTGGTGTAAAAAAAGTTTTTCTTATTATTATAGAAATTTTATCACATCGAAAAATTTTTTTAATTTACTGAAAGAGAAAATAAAATATTAAGAGAGGAACATTGCATTTCAAGATGCGCAGTCTTTAAAGTTGCTTTAAAGAGAATCAAAACGATCAAATTTACTGGTGAACATGATGGGAATATGATGTGCGAAATGCCGCATGTGCGGGGATTTAAAGTCGGCATCATCGCGCCAGCTGTGTCGGGTACTTTTTCCTAATCGTCTCTCGCCCCGGGACGTTGTCTTACTCGCGCGCAGATAGTAATTGGTGCGCGAGATGATCGATCAGCCGTCGTTACCATAAGATTACGTATAATGATACCGGCCGTTAGACTTTCCGACCTAGCTATCTTCCCAACGCCTCTCTTGAGATGCATAAATACATCGGCGACACAGCACGTTGACATTTTTCCGCGCGGAGGAAAATACACGAGCACAATCCCACTTATAGCTGGCGTTTATCGCCGGGCCCATCAGGCGTTTTGCAGCTGATAATCATCGTCATTCGCGAAATGGCCGTACTTCCGTACGATCCTTGGATCATTCAAGATCCGCCACGAGGGTCAATGCACGATCCGATCGCAACAAAGTACGTACATTAAAACGCTGAGCGTGCGCGCGCGTGGAAAATTGCAAGTGCTGTATCGCGTTAGGACGGTGATTCGAGCGTTATGATTAACTTAATAGCAGAAGTATAGGGAGTTATTAATGTTATTATAGCCGTCGCTTTGATATTCGAATCTATCGCCTTCGCGAACAATCCCTTTTATTTAGTCGAATTGATCTTGTAAATGCCTTGAACGACCAAGTTTTAATTACGAAAGGATTATACGTGCAATATTGCTTTGGTCTTCTTCGATAAATTAACAAACGATTATAGGAGAACAGCAGTCGATTTGCTTGCGTTTTATCAGTTAAGGCCTTGAAATCCAAGCCAACTTTAAAATGCTTTCATAACGTTCAAAGAAACATAATGATTGGAAAGAAAGTTTCTTGCAAAGAAAGGCGATAAAAGGAAAACAAGCAAAGTACATTTTTCCTCTTCCTGGAAATTTATGGCTCTGATATAGCTATATAAGAAGTTCAGGTCTTGAGTAAAGTCAAGTTCGAATAACGATACAACTAACTGTAAACACGCGATTTTTATTGGATGTAAGGCTATCTCAAGATCAAAGTTCAAATTAGCCCATTCGAGAACGTTTATTTTTTGCTGACGGACTTAGAATATTTGTAACGAAACAGTCAACATATGCGAAAAGAATCACGAATACTCGCAAACGACGCATGGTGGAAGAAGAAGAGGAGGAGGAGGGATCGTCATAACAGCAGCCCACGTCAGAGTCTGTTACCGTGCTCTCTTCGTTAATTTTAGTACACGCTCCACTACCGTCTAGCTCGCAAAGACGATAGTTTTCGCGCGCACGCGATAATGATATCGGGCCAAGAACACGGAATAGCGTCACAACATTGAGCACGCAATTTGCATCGGCAAGCTAATATCAGCCGGCGGCTAACAACAGAATTCTCCTCTCGCGCATCAGCAAATTGTTAACGATGACGCGCGTTTATCTTCTAATCTTCTGTTACATTTTAAACTCCGCACTAAGCGAGCCGTGAGTACATTCATATTAATAAACAATTTTCTTTTTCTGAAAGCTAAAATGATTTCCTGGCTGTCGACATGAATTTTCGAAAAAAATACAAATCTTTATTGGAATTATCGTTTGTAACATTTACCTATATACACATTTTTCGCAAGATGACTTTATAGTAATATTTTAAAGCTAATCAGATTTTCCCGAAGAGGAAAAATAATAATATTTTCAATATTTATCTATGTATTTTAAAAATATTCAATGAATGATTTGTCAAAAAGGCTGCGATGTCTCGTTCGTGCATCAAAGCAATCTCCGTTTTTATCTGATCAGAACTCTCTCGAAATCTCTTGATCCATCCTGTAGTTCGCGATTTAACGCGTTGGAGTAGCTTAGAGATAACGCAATTCTCTCCTTCGATAAAGTATCTTCTTACTCCGAAGAGAGGAAGTCTCTTGCCTCATAACGGCTTTTATGAAACTCAATCGCAATCGTTCGCCGGCTCGCGCGCGCCCGCTTTCGCAGACCTTCGCAGACGCGAGAACTTCTCTTTTGTAGAACTACGTGGCTGATGCAGGGCGAAGCGTTCACCAAGGACGAAGCGACGTCCCGACTCGTCCAGCTGGACAGCCACAAGTCGTATCTTCCGGTGAGCACTAGAGCGGAGGTGTACTACAGGGCTCGACCGGGCAAGCTCATCACCTGCGTGATCGCCGCGTCTGTCCGCCAGCGAGGCCACGTGAGCGTGGCGGAGGGCGGCTACGGAGCCAGGGAGGTCCGGATCCGTTACATGACGGAAAACGGCGAGCCGGACGAATTTTTCGTTCTCATACAGGCCGCGAGGAGGGAGCCGGTGTCCGTCGAGGGAAACGTCGTGAGAAGCTCGAGACTGGGCGTCGTCTACGAACCCATGACGAATTGGACCCGCGAGGAGATAGAGGACGCCTTACGCAATAACACCGATATTTTTCCATCGTGACGGGATGCGTGGGTTTCAATTCTTTTTTGGTAGGATAACGACGGTATATATGTCATAAAAAACTTGGAATTACTGCTAGTCATTAATTAATTTTAAGCGGTTTTTAAACTCTTTCGAATCGAGTCTTTTTGAATTATTAAGGATTAAGTTCATCCGGAATTAAATTATCAAAAAAATCTGATTTTATTCTGTAATATAAAATATTGAATTGAAATTTTTTCGATTTTATATCGTAAAAATGAATCAGATTTTACAAATAAATTAACTTATTATTAAATAGATGACAAGTAATTCTCTACGTAACTTTTTTTTCAATTTAAAATATTTTCAAACAGAATATCTAAAAGTCTAAAAATGTCAGAGAAATTGGACGCTTTTTAGATATTTTTACAGCGGTTTTTCTACATTATTCTGGTTTTGGTTCAGCTGAAGAAACTTTATTTTGCGAAGCTCAGCGGTTCGAACGATTGAATCTTCCTATATAATTATCGCCAGGGAGATGGCTCATTTACAAGCCAGCATATCATTTTACCGCCTCGTATAATTCTGGCCGAACATGTAATTGCGCACGTCTTTCCAGTATAATTACGCGATGCGAGATATGCATTAGGCGCGTAAGTGAGATGTCTAAATTTGGTTTAACCCTTTTCATTTTAAGATATACGATTGCGTAGTCAATATAATCCTTTGGAGATCTTTTTCATTCATTAATATTTTATATAAAACTGTTTCTGAACTTTTCGTATTTTTAACATTCCAATTTATGTCGGTTTTATATTCGTCTGTTATAAAATAATTTCCCTATATACCATCTCATTTTTCCATAAAGAACAATTGATTTGTACGTAGTAACAATTTAATTCAGTTTATATTTCGCTATTGTGTGCCTCGACGGAATAAACTTCTCTATTCAATTCTTAGGATAAGCGATGATTTATTAACAATACAATTTGTTATATTCATGTAACGAAGGGGGGGGAAGTCTGTCGTTACGGAATTAGAACACTTTGACGTATGCAGCGGCGAATAATTGACGCAAATGGATCATTTATTTTTTCGATCTTGCCGACAGCCGTTAGTTTTCACGTTCCACCTGTTACAGCAGCAATATACTTGGCCGAGTGCGAATACATACGTACAACCGGCATTAATTGTGAAAGTAGATCGCAATTCGTAACTAATAACTGCCAGCGGCGGGTGTTACATGCCGAGAGGAGATTTAATGATTAATCGCGCCATAACGAGCTACAACTTTTCGGAATATTGCGCGATTTAATTGGCACGTTACGCTGCGACGCGACCGAAACTTCATTATTATTCGCGATTATATATACGAAAGCGATGAAAAAAAATTGTGATGCGATGTTAATATAGACTGAAACGAAAAATCGTAAATGGCATAACGCGTGATCGATATCAAATTTATAAATTGCTTATAATAATTTGATTAATTTACAGCGAACTAGTGTCCGTGATCTTTGCATTTAATAAATACGACAATAAATAATAATAATAATAATAATAATACGGCATGTGTTACATAATAGTAATAACTCATAATTATAAGAGATTACCATTTCTTTTATTATATAAGCGTATATGTTAATCTCGCATGTAATTTCACATTCTTTATGGCGTTAGACTAAAAATATTACTCTGTCTTGATGAGATTCGTTATCTTTCTTAATTATTAAAATCTATATAATAATTTAAGCGACATAATATTGATGGAATTCAATAAGAGACGGTTTGATGACTCGATTGAAGTTCCACTTGTACCGATATGCAAATTTCAATTTACTCTTCTATGACCGTTCGCGACTTTTCACAGTCTCGCTGACCGAACCCGGGTGTCGTGAAGCGGAAATTTCTGCCGAACGTTCGCAGCTAGCCTGTTTCGTCGGATCCACTTCGACGATCCGTTCAATCACGCACGAGTGATCGCGGGCTGTTTCGAAAACAAGAGTTGGAAATAAGAGCCGTGGGCAGGCTCCGTGTAACAGATAACAACACGGTGCGTGTCCGATCCTTTTCACTTCCGTGAAAAAGAAAAGGGAAAGCGACCGTTGTTTTAGAATAAGAAAACGTTACTACGCGCTCTTTGTCAGAGGATTTCGTAGATTTTTACACATTTGAAAAGTGAAAAGAACGTTAGATTCCAAATACTGAAATGATATTTCCCAAGAGAAAAAGTCTTGCATTTTTTAGAAATTCAGGCCACTTCATTTGCAGTATATTAATTTTATTTTTATGTTAATTTTTTCTTTATGAGATTCATATCTTTTCGATTTTACTGACTACTTTTTCAAAAAAAAAAAAAAAAAACTGAATTTAATTTTTTTAAATAAAAAAGCTTATATGTGAAAGATCTCTATTTTACCTAATCTTTGCTTTATTAACAGACATTGAATTTCTCAAAATATAATTATCTGAAAATTGTTGCCAAGGTCAGTGATTTCTGGAAGATTAACTGAAGAAATCGTCATCAAAAATGGTGAAACGAGGTCTTACCCGATGACTTGCCGGGGTTGGATTCCTCGATCGGCTGCAGAGTTCGCGACATCGTCGTTCTCCTACTTCGACGTCTCGCTCTTCAACTTGAATCGAATGCCACGCTACGGTGCTCACGAATCGTGATCGAGACGCTCGTAAAACCGCCGTCGATGTCCATCAATCCGTTGAATTCCGTGTCAAGTCCGATAGATTCGACGTGGCTGCCTGTCGCATTTTCCGCGAGCGTACATTAGCCGGCACTGATTAATATAATTGGTTATAATTAGATGGGAGACGGGAGCGAGAGATTCTTCGTGGTTGACGATGGTAGTAAAATCCCAGGCACCAGGAGAGCGGCGTATCGTCAGGCGTTTCTTTCGTGAAGCTACTCTAATTTATTCGCGACAGAGC
The DNA here is from genome assembly GCF_048541705.1 of Temnothorax americanus. Classification (NCBI taxonomy): domain Eukaryota; kingdom Metazoa; phylum Arthropoda; class Insecta; order Hymenoptera; family Formicidae; genus Temnothorax; species Temnothorax americanus. The sequence continues at coordinate 1,061,627 of NW_027509253.1, read as the reverse complement.
GAAGCTGCTCCGGAAAGTTTATATAAGTGTTTAGAGAGAGACTCATAAAAAAGATTAAATTAATATTAAAATTTCTTTATCTGAATATTTCGCTTTCTTCATCTTTATGTAGCAATATGTCTGATTCGATCTCTTTTTTTAAATGGTCATTCCAAACTTTTCATGAGAAAATAATTATTTTGGATGCTGAGATTTGTTTCAATCGATCAATTCGTATTTCTTTTATTTGCGGGTAGAGTCCTTCTTCGGGAATTTTTCTCTTGAAGAGCTAACTCAATACGAATCTATCTTCAATGAACCGATCAGTCCCAATCTTTTTCCAGATAGAAATTATCCTTCCACAGCGAACTTTTTTTTTCCCCAATTAATTCAACTTTTGTCAGAATGTGTCTATCTCCAATATTAAAGTGTGTAACGTTTGTTTTATATTTATTTATTCATTATGTACCATTCATTTTTTTTTTTGACAATAACTTCTTCTTTTCCCCAAAACTATCCTCGCCAAACACTAAGGCATTCTTCTTTGTTCCTTCGCTTCTTCCACGTATATTTTCTTTTCCGAAAAACAGCACATTTGTCTTATTTTTCCAACAAAAAACTGTTCACTAATTTTTTCATCTCTCCTGAGGAAACGTGTCCATCTTAAGTCCGATTTACGGAAAATACTGTAAGGGCGCGTAAAAGGGCGAACGCGCGCGGAATGTACGACACCTCCGGTGGCACGTGCGATGGCTCGCGCGTCACGTCACGTCACTTCACGCAAGTCACGTGCGAGCGACTGAGGCACGACGCGCGACTCCGACACGCGCGGCTTCCGCGGACTTTCGAATAACGGGCTGACGGATTGCCGTCGGCGCGAGAGAGCACCGCGTGAGAGCTACGTCGACTGCACATCAACCGGCACTGCGCCGTCGCTCCGGTCCCGGAATCTGGCCCCCGACGTGGGCCCCGCTGTAGATCCTGATCCTCGGCGAAGTGGGAGACGAGTACCATGACTACCATGGAGATCTTCTCCCTCCTATCTTGCTCGCGCGAGAGGGTCTCTCAAGAAAGAAAGTGTCCGCGGAAGGAAAATATACTGAAGAAAAAGGAGAAAGAATCCATTACTTTCGTTCCACAGGACTTGGAACATGCATGGACCGCCTATGTGCTTCCTACGGGACTGACCATAGCCGTAGCACATATTATAAAACTTATATTATAATCGATACAAAGTCTTACGGTACCTATATTAGCTAATAAAATCTTGATTTCGAATCGAGAAGTAGAAATTATATACCGCGCAACAGAAGTGTTTCTACATTTGCGAAGGAAATCATTCAATTGATATATAAATACTGGCTGTTCTCAGTTTATTGTATAATTGTGTTGGGTTGTTAAAACAAGACGCATAAAGTTTCTTTAACTTAACTAACTTTTCCTCAGTCTTGATTTAATGCTTTATCAGTGTAGTACGTTCATTATACGGGCAGAAAATTTATCGGTAAAACACTATAAATAGACTGATCACGACAAGAATATTAATAAACATTCGGCCGTATTCTTTTCAACCTGATATGACTATTTTTATCAACGGAATTAAAACAAATAAAAAATATCCACCAAAAGTTTCATGTAAAAGCATTAAGATAATGACACGCGATTTAAATAGGATAATATCGGTTGTTAAATTTTATGTGCAGTAATTCGTAAATTTTATTTCTACACGCACGACACATTTTCTTTCGGCATTAGCTAATCATAATAAAGTCCTGCACTTTCGCAGTGAAGAGAAACTCGTCAAAAATATTATAGAGAGTTACTTCAAAGATGTACTTAAATTATTTACATTATGAATTTGTACTCAAATAATCTTAATTAATTTTAATTAATCTTACTTAAGTTAACATTTAAGCTCATGTGATCTGTTATGATCACGTTGGTCGGATTTGCACAATTAAGTTTTCTTTCTCGCTTTAAAATACGAAACTCTTGTGACAATGATAGAAAAATGAAAAATATACCATAAACATATATTCACAAAAATTGCCCCCTTGAATTCCATTTATAGTTGGAATTAAAACTGTTCGTCACACTTATTCGTTTCTATTAGTCTTCAGATCGTATCAGCCACGATCTTCGTCAAAGAAACAATATTTTCTTTGTCAAAGTCACTTTTTTTTCGAGCCAAATCCAGAGAACCCCATGATCGCGGCCATCTCGTCGGAAGGTCCTGCATCATCCTCGTTGAGCTCCTCAATCTTTCTCTTTTTATCCTTTCGCTTCTCCTTTCTGTACTCTTTGATTTTTTCTTCCTATAGATAATAGAAATAACTTTGTTAATAAATTGAACGAAAAAAAGCTTAAAACACGATCTTAGAGGAAAAAAAACAAACCTCTTCCTTCAGTTCTTTTACTCGTTGCTCCAAATCATAATCTTTCTTTTTTTCCTCGAGCTTCTTTTTGTTTTGCGCAAATCTGGCCTTAACTTGCTCCAATGAAGATCGCTCTATCTTCATGGACATGCCCAGATTACGTTGATCTGATGAACAAAATTAAAAGTATTAATTAAAAAAAAAATATTTTATTATAATTTTCATTATTCAAACTTACGTTTTGTCCCATTGATATGGTCCAAGAAATTGATTGAATCTTTGACAACACAGTCGCAAACATTGCAGTAGTACCTGTGAAAAAAAAATATAACAATTAGTCATTAGTCTAATCAATTAGAAATTTTTTGCGTAAAAATAGAATATATAGAACAATTTTATTGTACACTAATTATTTGTATCCTATTTATTAATATAATTATACAATTGTTGCGTATTTCGTATTCTTTAGAAGATAACTGGGAAACTGAATTTTACCCTCCGGTTTGCGACGAGGGTGTATTTTTATTGATGACCACACTCTTTCCTAGTTTAGATTCAAGATCAACCTTGTAATCTCTTTGCTTCAACAATTCCCTTTTAACTGCTGGCTGCTTGGGAATCCCTAAGTCTTCCTCCGCAATCTCATCTTGAAGTCTTTGAAGTGCTATCCTCTCATATTCCTCGCGGTTCCATTTCCTTCGGTGATCATCAGGTCGCTATGAAAAAAAAAAGTTATATAACAATGATCAATATATTATACTAATGACAACGTAATTATGTACTATTCCATACATTTCTTGATGCATTCTTATTCCTATCACATTTCTGATGTTTAAGTAATTTCAGAAACGTAAAATTGTAGGTACTAAATATTAATAACGAATATATATTGTGGAGGTTAAAATTAAATATAAAAGTTAAAAAGTTAAAAATTGAGACGTAAGTAGATTATATATTAAACAATCAAAATGTAATATTATCGGTTATGTGACATAAAACTATAAGTAATCACCATAGACATGTTTGCTATATTTTTCTCCTTTCACAATAGTCACAATAATAAAATATTTGATATAAAATGTGAGGTTAACAAAAATATGTTCCTTTCCACTTCTGTGACTCTGTGACTCAAACTGACTCAAACTATAGACAAAAAGAGATACGCCAATTATACTCGAAACTCGAATACCACGTAACGTGACGTAACCTGTACATAGTGGATTGGTCGCGTTCGACAGACCAAGCCGCTCAGTAGCAGTCGAACGTGATTGGCTCTTACTTTTATAACGACCACGCAACGCAGAGTGTTCATAAGACGAACAACAGTTGTGTCTGCTGAACGCGGCCAATGAAGCTTTGAGCTCGAAGAATACTCGAGTGTGATTGGTCTATTTTCTTACGGCCTTATGGCTCCTGCACACAGGACGCGGCAGCGCGACAATGCGGCAACGCGGCGACCAATCACCATCTGCCTTTCCGTACTACTTTCAGAAGTAGAACGGAAATGCAAGACGGTAATTGGTTACCGCGGTGCCGCGTTGCCGCATTGCCGCGCTGCCGCGTCCTGTGTGCAGGAGCCATTACGATTATGACCAATTATGACTAAACTTTGTTACGTGCAATGGCCTTAGATAACACATTATTGAAAAAATATGGAAACAAATATGGAATTCATTATTTGCTGTATAACAAAGAAAAATCTACATTTATCTCATCGTATTTTTCACGTTTCGAATAGGTTAGGAATGAAACGGGAAACAACGAGGGCAAGGCCAATCGACGGTGACATCGACAGGAAAATAACTAGGCATTCTTGCGAAGTACGAATGTTCAACGTGTCAGTTCAACGTGTACAAAAATTCCGGGAAAGGTGCATACCTTTGATAAGTATTATTTCGAAAGCTAATCAGCTGCTCCAATTTGCGCGTTGTAGCTTTTTAACATTTCCTTACTGGATCTTCAAGACGATCCTCTTGATTTTTCGACTAGTTTGTCAAAACTCGCACGACTGGTTGTCACAGTGCCTAATGTCAATATGACATGTATACAAATAAATGCAGTGTATAATTAAAAAATAATTTCTATTTTAATTATCTTTATCCGATAAAATGTATTTTGTAAACTGACGACAACATTCTGTGCTGTGAGACATATGTGACACTCCTATATTGCGAAATACTCTGTGCTGTCTTTTATCGGTTTTCTTCTGCAGATTATGAATCACATAATTGTTTCTTATCACTTTCATTCGTGACAATTAATTTTATAGCTCAAAAGTAGTTAATATTCTATACCTAGATGCATTACACATTTTTCTTTCTTCTATTCATGGCTTTAGACTAGAAACTGACCGTTATACGTATGTGAGAGGCAGAGGAAAGAATTATAATGAAATGTTTTTTTTTAATGGAAAATTAACACGCACTTCTCTCTTATGATTCTAGGGAAAATGTAGCTTGTGAAAAAATACCTACTACAAGTTATCTTAAAAAAGCTCAACGGACCTTACCAACATGAACAAGACTTCGCAAAGTCAGTGTATCATTAATATTATGTATACGTTAATGAATATTTATGAACAACGCTCTGGCATATGTGTACGTTACAGGAACTGGACTAACATTGAAGTACGTGAGCTTGGTTACTCTCACGCTTCAAAATGCTATGGTTGGCCTCAGCATGCGATATTCCCGTACCAGAGCAGGGGATATGTTCCTCTCTTCCACCGGTAAATATAAACTGCGTTAGAAATAATACAATCAGTATTGCTAATATCGTCAGTATCTTAACACGGAAAATCTTTATTACATTCAATGTAATAAAGATAACAATATCACTTTTCTTTCCTAGCTGTTGTGATGGCTGAAGCAGTCAAGTTGCTTACCTGCCTTGTATTAGTATACATCGAAGAGGGAAGCTTTGAGAAATTTTACAAAGCGTTACATATGACAATCGTGAAGCAACCTATTGACACCTTGAAAGTTTGCGTGCCATCCCTTCTGTACATTATTCAAAACAATTTACTTTATGTTTCTGCATCGAATTTGGATGCAGCCACACATCAGGTAAGACAGTCTTGCTAAATGTTTTGTCTCGTTTTGAAAAATGTAGAAGAATACCAATTAGCGCAAATTAACAGATATTGATTAATATACAACAACTTTATAATGACACAGTATTTGAAATGAATGTTATATTCTTCAGGTGACCTATCAGTTGAAAATTTTGACGACTGCCTTCTTCGCAGTGACGATATTGCGTAGATCTTTACACCCTACCCAGTGGGGTGCTCTCGTGCTCTTGGTCGTCGGAGTGGTCCTGGTACAATTGGCGCAAACTGTGAAAGCGCCGTTACCCTCGGGCATCGAACAAAACCATTGGCTGGGTTTTTCCGCCGCTTTAAGCGCGTGTTTCCTGTCTGGCTTCGCGGGAATTTACTTCGAGAAGATACTCAAGGGCTCTGACATTTCCGTGTGGATGCGAAACGTGCAACTGAGCGTGTTGTCCATACCGTTCGGTCTGGGCACGTGTTTTCTACACGACGGTAATGTCATGCGCAAGCAGGGCTTCTTTTTCGGCTACGACCTGTTCATTTGCTACCTGGTGGTCCTGCAAGCGGGTGGTGGACTGATCGTAGCCATGGTAGTCAAATACGCCGACAACATTCTGAAAGGATTCGCCACGTCCCTGGCTATCATAATTTCCTGCATAGCTTCCATTTATCTGTTCGACTTTCATCTGTCGTTCCAGTTTACTCTGGGCGCGCTCCTCGTCATCTGTTCGATTTTCCTCTATAGCCATCAGCCGAAACCTGCGGCCCTCGATAAGCATACGTCCGCTGAGAAAGTCTGATAGTAGTGAAAGTACGAGATTATTTTCAACGAAGTAATACTCGATTTCATAAGTTTTCCTCAAATTCTTGTTGACTAATATATTAAATTGATACGGACTCTTAAATACTTATCAAAAGTAGAAGCAATTTAAGTGCATTAATGAAAACGATTAATGCATTCAAATAGAAAGAAATTATATTTATAGCGATCTGGCAAATGCTATTTTTGAAAAAATAATCGGTCACGAGTCTTCTGAAAAGGTACGAGAGAATCGTTACGTTGTACATACGAAAGAATCACGAGCGCAATCGTGTTTTTATATCCGACTCTGATTCTGAATTACCTTGTGATAATCGAAATCAAGAAGTTAAGAATAGCAAACGTAACATATAGAGATAAAACGAAATTACGCCCCGTAATAGTTTTACCTGTTCGTTATAGATAGAAACACGATGACACTATTCGAATTTATTTTTATATAGCTTCAAGACGCATTTCTGTACGTTTGATCAAAAATGTATTTATAGGCCAGTAAGTAACTATATACTCGCACACACACTATGTACTTAATTTAAATAGATTTTAATAAATACAGTTTTTATGAGAATTTCCTCGTATAAAACAGTTTTTTTTTTCAGAAAACAAGCTTCTTCCACTTTTAAAATATTTGCTAAGTAGTCACGAGGTAAATAAATATAAAACTATAAAATAAATCAATAAAGCTGTACTTCCATCTACCGTATGAAGATAAAATCTAAAAAATGTTTGGTGAAATTACGCCGTCCAAGTTTCACGTCACATTCAAAATACTTTTACGCTATTTTTTTATGTTTTAATAATTATTTTATGATACTTTACGATCACGCGACATAACTAGATCAATTTTTTTAAATTGACTCGTCAATCGAATTCGGTTACACTAATGGTATACGCTTGTGGAGTTCGTCATTTATTTTCGCGCTCGTGCAAATCGGTTATAATCGAACAATTGCTGTTTTTTATTTTACCTCGAGTTCCGAGTTTAATGATCGCTTCGTATCGCGCGCGCGCACTCTTTTGACTTTTGCGCGAGTCTGCCGAGCGGTTGGCCGCGGCCTATCCGTCGAGGTTCGGCCGCGGAAATCGCGGAATCGCGGATTTCATTCGACGAGACCCTTTCCCCCGAGCGTGCCGATTGGAACCCGCTTTCGGAACCCGCTCCGGAAACTCTCTGTCGAACGGCCAATCGCCGCGTACGACGGAGTCGTCATACGACACGCGATGAGATATCAGTGCTTACGGAGCACCCGCGCGAGTGAGACGCCCGAAAGTTCCAGTTCTCATCTTTGTGGCGCGCGCGAGCATAAATACCTACGGCGACCATGAGCGAGCCTCAGTCGAAGAAGACGAAGATCATGAGCTCGTTGAGCCAGCTGAAGGACCTCACCACGGTGGTCGCCGACACCGGCGACTTTCATGGTAAAACCCGTTGAAATTCGAATTCGATCTCGGTGGCGACGGCGGATAACCCGACGACGGTCACGTCGGCGGGATGGGGAGGGGGCTGGCAAAGCGACGGGGGGTCGGGGCAAGAGGGGGGGGGGTCTTGCTACGCTTGCACTTTTTTTCGAGCGCGTCGAACCACGTGATTTCGAACCATGAACGATTGTACAAGGTTTTCGTTTTTTTAATTCTTTCTTCTTTTAACTTGATTCGTTTTGAAGATATACGAGAGATTTCTTCATCCGTTTTTTCTTGTACGTATATATTTCGATATCATTTACGCGATACGAAATAATCGCGACTACTAAGAAGGGGTGATATAATAATTTCTATTTTCGAAATTATTATTAGTTTTGAACGTATTTGAAAATTCTCGTTTCGAAAGAAAGAAACAATCATAGAAACAATACACGATTGTGCTTGTGTAAAATAGAAGATCACACGATCGTTACGAAGAGTATCGATGTGCCGATCGATTATCTTAAAATATCGCTATTGTTGTGTTTTATTGTGCGATTCGTCGAAATTGTTTTAATCCCGTTGTTCAACTCGAGCGTCATTCATATTCATTATCTTGGCATTACTTATTAAAATATTAAAACTTGCGCCACTTTTAGGATATTTTTTTATCCTACAGTACAACTCGTGCGTCATTATCTTGGCGCTATTATTAAATATTAAAAAACACTTAAATATTACTACTTTTAGGATATTTTTTTATCTTGTTGCCCAACTCGAGTGTCATTCATTATCTCGGCGCACTATTATTAAATATTGTTATACTATATATATTAAGTATTAAAACTTGCGCGACTTTTAGAACACCTTATATATATATATACACATTTTTGTCAACGTGATTTTGATTAAAAGTAGCTCATTAATAATACACGCGTGCATATGCTGATGCGCTATCTTGAAACTAAAGGAGTTTTTCTCACGCCTGAGTTGTCCACGCTTCGTTGTAGTGACGATAACGCGGCGTATTGATTTGATTAACGCGCGATGACTCGATTAACGATAACGCATTCTTGCCTTCACCTTAACACGCGAGCTTAATTTATTCCTTTCGAATTTGAGAAATTGTTATCGCGATTTCACGGCGGATCCTCCGATAGATCGTGTTCGAAAAATCGAACGATGTTGAACAAATCAACATATTTGTGCAACTGATAATAAGACGGATATCAGTGCACACATACGAAATATCGCGACCCCGGCTTGTTGACCTCTAAGAATAGAATATTTATCGCTCCTATCCTTGATAGAGGCGTATCGAGCGAAAGCAATCGAACAAATTGTTTATATATATATATAATTGTCAAATAATAACGAATATATATAAATGTGGAGTAATCGAAATAAAATAAAATGGAAATAATTACGAACATTGCAAATGATGAGCATCATTAATATTAACGTTCATTATATATTAACGGTATTATATTATTATCTTCTTACAGCTATGGAGCAATTTAAGCCCACAGACGCAACGACGAATCCCTCGTTGATCCTCGCTGCCGCTAATCAAAAGAAGTACGCTCATTTAATTGAGAAGGCCGTGGAATGCGGCAAACAGTCCGGGTCGTAAGTATATTTATTATGACGTGATTAACTTGCTGTTAAATCTATTAGTCTTTTTGCGATGTTGTTTAGATTAAATAAGCACAATATTAAAAATTATACACGATGAATTTAAATATTGTTTAACGTGTAGAGCTTCCTCTTTTTCAGTACTTTGGCCGAGCAAGTTGAAGCAGCCCTCGATATCACCTGTGTTTTCTTCGGCAAAGAGATCTTAAATATAATACCCGGGAGAGTTTCCACAGAAGTGGACGCCAGATTGTCCTTCAATAAGGAAGCCAGTATCGAGAAGGCGAAAAGATTGATCGCTCTGTACGAAGAGCTCGGAGTGAGCAAGGAACGCATCTTGATTAAGCTTGCGTCGACCTGGGAAGGCATCCAAGCGGCGAAGTAAATAAGAAACCAAATTAAAATATGCATCCTATATTTAATTAATGAACATGCCCTCGTTAATCATCGATAAATCTTTTTTAGAGAATTGGAGGAAGAATATGGAATTCATTGCAATCTGACGCTGCTGTTCTCCTTTGGTCAGGCCGTTGCTTGCGCGGAGGCTGGAGTTACTCTCATTTCGCCGTTCGTTGGACGAATCCTCGACTGGTGAGTGTCACCAATCTCATTCGTCGATAAATTTGTGCGAGAGTAAAGATAAGGAATCTTGTTTAGGTACGTGGCAAATACAGATAAAAAGTCTTATAAAGCAAAGGAGGACCCGGGCGTTGTTTCTGTAACGCAAATTTACAATTATTATAAGAAGTTTGATTACAAAACGGTTGTGATGGGTGCCTCGTTCAGAAACGTCGGTAAGTATCATGATTCATATAATAGTTTATAGTTTTACGATACAAATTATTATTTGAATATAGATTATAAAGTACGGGATAAAAATAAATATATAAATAACATAAATCTCATTATTCAGCTAACGTTGCTATTCTTTTGATTTAAATATTTTGATAATTAGGTGAAATTAGGGAACTCGCCGGCTGTGATTTCCTTACTATAAGTCCTAAGTTATTGGAAGAATTGGAGGAGAGCGACGAGCCCGTGCACAAGGTACTGAGTGTGGAATCGGCGAAGAAGTGTGACCTTCAAAAGATTAGCTTGGACGAGGCCGAATTTAGATGGCTTTTAAACGAAGACCAAATGGCGACCGATAAATTAAGCGAAGGCATTCGCAAATTCGCCATTGACGTGCGCAAGCTTGAGAAGCTGCTGCAGGAAAAGATTCAGGGTGTTAAACTGACGGGGCTAGAGTGACAGCAGAAACATGCTCGACGATGCATTTAGATATGTACAGCGACATAATATAATTTACAAGGGCATAATACATTGAATGTACAAATACATTCCTGTTATTCACATATCTGTAAAGTAATTATTTTTAATAGTCACAACTTGTGTGTGTGAAAAATGTGAAGAAAAAGGGAATAAGTTGAAGGAACAAAGATTATATATTTTTAGAAGTGCAGGATTTATATCGCAAAATGCGAATATAAATGTAAAATAAATGCAAGAAATTCTCAAAAGAGAAAAAGTATATTTGTTAAAATTTGCGATCCCAAATTAATTGCTCTATATATTTTTTTATATTGTTGATTTATATTTCTCATTTTTCATTATTCGAAGTGTATTTATTAGCAAACATATCAATGCTCCTATGTGATATATCTGATACGCGAATAATCTTATAATTATTCGATTATCTCGAGATACGCACGAATAGCAAAGCCGTATCTGTTCAAACACTCAAACTTGTATGACGTGCGCTTGAGTGGCCGCCATGTTTAGTGATCCCATGTCATGCGATTCAACTACAAAAAGTGCAAGAAGAGCGCAAATGACGAAGCGACGAAAAATACAGATATCACATTGTTGTACATGAACAAAAGCGTGACATTTTACAAAGGTTCCAATTTAATAAACTGTAGAAAAAGGAGCTTTTATTTTCGGTAAACGTCATTTTTGTTATTTATGACATCGAGGAATTTCGTTTCTCGCAGTGCGGCGCTCTCGAAAGTGCAGGTAAGTGCACCTCGCGCTAAGCGCCGCCCTCGGCGCGCCTCCGCCAATCACGTGGGTCGGTGCTATGGCAAATGGCAACAACCGGATTGGGCTCGCGCACGTCACACGGCACTGGCGGTAGACCGGGCACGGGCAGACGTCGTTCGGCCGTGCAGCGGGACGGATGTGCATTGTGCTCACCATCGTCGCCGCGAGTGCCGCGACTCGACGCAGTATTCCCGCGTCTCGCGAACCGTGTCGACCGTGCGAAATTTATCTTTCTCTCTCTCCCTTCGCGCGCGCGTTGCCGCGCGAATCGGTGAAACACGGAAGCGCCTCCGGTCCCGAGGACGACGCCGGAGCCCGACGGCGCGCGCCCGTGGAGAAATTTCATCCCCTTCGCGAGTCGGGTCGCGATCCCGCGGCCCCCAGCATCGGCAGAGGTTAGTAGTTAGTACTCGGCGCGACGACATTCAAATTGACCGGACCGTCGCGCGCCGTTGCGCGCGGGATCGCCTCGGTCTTCTTTTCCCAGCCCGTCGATCACTCTCTCTCTCACTCTCTCTCTCTCTCTCTATCTCTCTCTCTCTCTCGACTGACTGCGCGGGATAATAGCGCGTTCATCCTTTATCCAACTGGCGTTATTTAATTTCAAATTGAAATTAAAATAAAAACCAAATTTATTCGCGCTGTCTTTGCAAAATGTCTTATTAAAAAATAAAAAAAATGCGGCGTGTACGAATTTAATTCGTACGAATCGTGTCGCAATGCGCACTCCGAGATTTACGAAATCGATCCTTCGCCACCGAGGGATTAGGTAGCGCGATTGATGATTAGAGTGACTCATTTGTCACGCGCCGCCACTTCCGGGTCTGATTCGTCAACGCGAATTTCTCGGCGGCGAGACACGCTCGGCTGCGCTCTCGGCGGGACGTATATAACGTCTATTCATAAATGAAACACGCGAGAAATTGCCTGGGAAAAGTCTCGGGAGATGGAATTGAAGATAAAAGGCTGAGAAGAGAGAATAGAAAACTCGCCCGGCGGAGAATAATAAGACCCTATTACCGTGCACCGAGATATATTATACGGCGAAATTTTTAGCTCCATCATCGAGATCATCAACGTCCGTCTCCTCTCCTCCTTAATACCATCTCGATTAAAGTCCCCCCCCCTTCCCTCGTTCGCCGAGGCAAATTTCATCTGCGCGGATTATCTCTTTGGCGCTTTAGGGAAACGACTACTCGAGTCGAGAGCTCTTTTCTGGTGAATTATGAAAGAAACGCGCCGGCTGAGATTGCGTGAGAGCGGCTGGCAAAATCCCATCGTTGCGTTGGTTTGCCGCGCGAAAGGCCCGTCGAGCCGATTTCTGTTTTTCAATTTTATACTTATTCTCTTTTCAGTATATTCAATACAACACGATACACGTGTGATACACGTGTGACGCATACAGTCGAGCAACGATAATATTACGACAGAAAATACATTCCGGATTGGATGTATATAAAATCTTTGCAATTTATTCTGTTTCCGCCGCGAAAAATTAAACACGTGTTGACATTGCGCTTTTGTACCGAGCATAGCAGGAATTTATCGCATTGCGATTTCTGTGGTTTCCGACGTTTCGCCAGCCAGTCGTAGTCGGAGAGACATGTTCGTTTTCCTCCCGGCGGTTTTTCCGCGTCTCATTTATTCTTCGAGTCAACTTTTAGTATCATTTCAGTGCTATGTCGCAAATTGAAACGGAATTATTGACTTCTGTCGTGAGCTTTCAACGACAATAATTGTAGCGCCTTTATATATGATGAGTATTAAAAAATATTTGTCACATTTTTTTTACCGTCGGACGAACATTACGTCGCTCTATTTACTTAACGATTTTAATTACCTCGCTCGGCCTTAATACCCGAGAGAGTGCATTATCATATTAAATAGATCACCGGCAAATTTTATATACGCGATATTCTTCGTTACCTGCGCACTTTGACAGTTAAAAAATACGTAAAAACTACGTTCTCGCGAGGACACGACGATAAATGACGATTAATAGCTTCGTGAATCATCGCTGGGAGATGTCACGGTAAATTATCTATCTAGTGGAACGCGATAATGTGTGTAGCGATAAAAGTTACGGAATCACGATTATCCGTATATATGTATATGTGCATGGAGAGCGACTGCACACGCTTGTAGAGAGAACCGCGCGCGTCGATCAGAAATATGCAATCGGCATGCAATTAGCAGGTCAAAGCGTTTTATGGGAAATAACCTGACTGCAGATTATATCGGGTGGATATATGCATAAAAATGCTATGTCATTAGCCGTTTTCTACACTCGAGGAATTCAGTCGGATATGTCGAAAAACTTTCGACATCGCGAAAACGTACGCAGGTGATTCGATCACTTTGTTGAGCTACGAATCAACCGATGTCGAATTACAAATCGGCATATTGGCGAGAAACGTTAGCGCGAACGTTAACGCGATAAATTTTATAGCGGCATTTATGTATATTCGAAAGTGGACCGAAGGGACTCGATCTTTAAAGGGAGTTGAGAACGAAGTGGATGGCGTCGGGCCGGTTTTCTTGGCGGGCAAGTTCTCTCTTCTTTGCCGATTACCGCAAATTCGCCTAGTGCCGTTTACGTTATCGTGGAAACGTATAATGACAACGAACGGAAGATTAGATTGCAGAAAGCCGGCGGGACGCGGCGGGTAATCCGGCGCTGCGGAAGAGAAACGTATATACATGCGTTTCGCAACGGCGGCGAGAAACCGCCTTAATTGCGCCGCTTGTTCGTCGCGCGATTTAATGTTCGCCATTAATTGGAGCGCGCTGTCGGGTGTGCAACGGCTAAAACTACCTGCCTTTCGTTCGCACTAACGCTTCGCTAATATCGATTAAGCAAAGTTAGTTCGACTCCGATTGTTTATCATTTTTCCGCAGCTGGAACTCGAATAGAAGACATAAAGAGTCGAATAATTGAAATTATTAATCGACAATGCTGCGAAGTAATAAGTGAAACAGAACCGATTTGAAATCTTATACAATTAATTAGAAAAGGTGCTATTTTCGGTCGGTTTGGACTTTTGATGGCCTAATTAATTAGAGAAGATGCAATTTTCGGCCGGGTTGCGGATCTCGATAGCTTAACAATAATATTTTTATATGAATTTTAAGACCGACAAATCAGTTTACTGAGGTGGAAAAAGTATATAAAATTCAAGCAGAAATATTATTATTAAGGCTATCAAGATCCAGCCCGACCGAAATATATATATATATATATATATATATATATATATATATCTTCTCTAATTAATTGTATAATGTTGAAAGTGTTCGTTAGATGAGGGTGTGTCTCTCTGTTACACGCGTTCCCTCTTTCTCTCTCTTTCTCTTTGTACAAAGCGTTATATTTGAGAATCTTGATAATAATGGAAAAAGAGAGAACACTTCTTAGTTGACTATAAAGTTAGCGCTGACCGCGAGACCGAGGAAATCGATCCTTATAGGCCTATAGCTGCAGCCGCGTCACTTGTTTTTATTCTTTTTTTTCTTCTGTGTTTTATGTTATACGCGAGTGGTCAAGTCGCAAAACGTTTTACTTAAAGTGCAATCAGCAGTTTTGAATTGCAATCTAGTTTTAGCGTTGTATCGCATTTAGATGGTCAAAACCGACGATATTTTTGTTCGGTTGAGTAACGAAGACGCCGTGCCGGTCTAGTATATAAAAAAAAAAAAAAAAAAAAAAAAAAAACATTATTAGGACAAATAATTGTTTTTATTTTTATAATTAATCCTAATTTTAACTTTTATAATAACAGTTTATATAAACGAAAATGTTGAACATTATTGATACCGTCGAGGATCTCAGTTGCGAGTGTGAATCAATATTCGGGATTTTTTTCAAAACTATCGATATATAAAACCGTGGTGTACGCCAATATAGCATAATAATTTATATTCAAGATAAATGCCTGAAAAAAAGAGCTCCGGACGGCGCGGTGGTCTCGCGAACAAAATCGATGGTCGTTACAGCATGAAATCTGTCCACGGTGCATGAATTTCATTAGTGCGGACACGTGCACGTGTTATCGGCGAAATACTGAGAACGTGGAATGCGCAAAATGTTTCGGAGTTGTTTATATCTATACAAAGATAAATAATTTGAAACAAAGCGTACGTATAGAGAGACACATTGCATATCTTTCGGAATTTGTTTAATGAATTGTTGCTGCACAGAACTCATATGAATTGTTGCTGTTAGAACTCGGTGTATTATTTTAAAACAACATTGATAATAATTTAATACATACGTTGACTTATTAATTGAATCTGAAAGTAAAAGAACGAAGAGACTTGCAATTTATAGATCTACAGATTTAAATGTATGATACTTTAATTCAATTCAAATATATTTTTCGAGAACAATTATTTGCTGCGCCATTATTCATCTCAATTAAATCTCCAATATCGAATATCTCGTTAATTAAATAAAAATTCTAAAAAAGTTAAGTACATTTTGCATAATTTAAATGTACAACGAAATTAAATCGTATTTTCGTACTTAATTCGCGAAAGAGAACCTATAATATTACTCCCAAGCTATCGCTACACTCGTAACTCGTATAACTCAATATTCTCGCGTACGACCTCGGAGTTAATAAAAGAAAAACTTGTGTAATTAACGGGATTTTCGCGACAGGTTAAATCTAAAACGCGCCGTATATACATAGGTTCGGGGCGAGCGAGCGCTCCTCGAGCGCGCGCACGGGCGCGCGCCGTAAATAGAAGAAGCTAACGAGTGATCGCCACGATGAATGAGGTTGTTGTTAGCGCATTGCCCGCGCCCGCTTCCAATTAAGTACGGCGCGGAGGAACGCGATGCACCGGTTTTTCATAATACCACGCGGCTACATGTGCGCGTATACGCGAACGCTGTGCACGCGTATCGACGGCTGCGTTTCCCTCGCGACCGTGCTAAACGGCCGGTATTAAACCGCGGCACGTAGACTCCGCGAGACACGCAACACGCACGTGTGGGCGAATCGGCACGGCCGATGCGGACGCAAATTTTACGCCTTCCGCGTGTGTCTCGCATCTCTTTCGCGTTTCTGCTTTCTTTTCGCGGGATAAACGGGAGGGAGAGCCGCCGAAGAAAGAAGATTGTCGCGATTCGTCGCGAATAATCTTCAACAGGCGTGATTGTCGCGAGTACATTCACATGACAAGTTCGTGAATGTTTATATCCTGTAGTTTTGCGAACGTCTTTACGGTTTTTCATTCGTTATGCGTGATCCCGCTGTATGTTTAGACGTGCTCGTCTTTTTGCGTCGCTGATACATCATCGATCAAATCGTGCGGTTGACATCGGCATCGGAAAGAGAAAAACGCGCCAAATAACGTTATAGAATTGGCCGGGACAGAGGTATAAATAATATTCTTTGTTCTCTGCAGGAATAACAAACAAGCTTGCAAAAATATTTAAATTAATTTTTCAGAATATAATCACGCATCGGAAACTGGTACACGCTAGTATATTTCGTTGCCATTGGATTTAGATACTATACTGTTTTACTCAAAAAGTTAATTAATGTATCTATTATTTATTAATTTCAATGTTTGTTAATATAACTTTGCCCAGCTTATTGTTATAGTTAAAATTATTGAATCGAATTCGCTATTCGTTCTAAAGCTTCTCGTTCCAACTGTTTGCGCATACTGCTGTTAACGCATACGCTGTGTTCAGCGTAACATTTTAGCCTCGAACTGCGGGACAATTGCGGTCTGAAATCTTTATGGAATACTAAAAATAAAACGCAAGAAATTTCGGTGTATTTGCAAGATAATGCGGATATACCTGGACTTATCTGTTGCGCCGATCGACGTAATTTCCATAACCGCGATGCCATGTTAATGTTTTTTTATTTTTTTTATTTTTTTTATTGCAACCTACCACGGCACACACACACACACACACACACACACACACAAGGTGACGTTATATATCTGCATTCTCCCCTATGGAGTTCTTGCTTTTTTTTTACTATTCAAGCACGCGTGGAATTCGTATCATCGGTAGCCTTGGCCGGCGCGGTCCACCTTCGTACGAGAGGAAGAGAAAAAGAGAAGTTAATAGAAATATATACGGTGTCCTAAGGTGTAGCGTATACTAATAATGCCATTCCATACCTCGTATAACGCAACATTATGTTAATGAAAATTTAATCAAAAGGCTAATTAGTGAGGCTTTTAATATTTAAACGCTAAGCTATTTTTGTTTTTTAATGAATATATGTGCAAATTAATCCAGGATGCGCAAACCGCTTTACGGCAAAGATTTAATGAAACATTTTAAGCTTGAAAAATAATTAAGCAGGTTCTTTTGAAAATTATGAAACGCTCGCGCATATATTAGAGTTAAAGGGATTGGAACGTTAGAACGCAACTGTATATAGAGAACTCGCGTATAACATTTTCACTAAAGCAAAATTAATTCGAAACCGCTTTGAACATAGTTTCTTCCTACTCTACTCCGCTTTTTTTCTCCGGGTATCTGCATTTAATTTAAAAAGCTTAATTAAAAATCTTCAAGAAAAACAAAGCTTGTACATCATCCTTTAAGGTAGTTTTCTGGTCCTTGTACTCGAGAAACGCGATTTTCTATAGATTTTCTTGAAACTGTGAATATACGTTAATTTATAGGTGTGCTTTTATGCGTGGTATAAACTTCAGTACCTCTTGCGGTATAAAAAATCAAGATACTGAGCCTCAAAGTTTCAACTTTTACTAAATTTTGGTAAAAATTGAAACTTTAGAGGCTCGGTATCTCGATTTTTATATATGACCAATCGCATTTGTCGGTCTGTTTAATGAGCAAATGCGATCGGTCATTTCCAATGGATTAATCAACGATTAAGTTAATCGGAGTTTGGTCGAGGTGACCTTAAGAGCTAAAAATTTCAGACTTTCGTCGTTTTATATTTTCTTTAGACATATACGTATGTTGTACCCTCGATGCGTGAAGGAGACGAAATAAATTCGCGCGCATTTTAGCGACACGCACGTATCCTTCGTATAGGCGTATTTCCTGTGAGGTCGTTCGTAACTTTCGTGCGGTCGAAGGAGGAAGCTCGCCACGGCTCGCGGAAGGAAATAATGTATCGCATCTGTCTTTTTCGGGCGTAACGATCGGCCGACATCCGTATTTCGCCCTCCTCGGCTCCCGAGGTTCTCTTCCCTTCTTCCGTATTTTTTCCGTGCGTTCTCGCACGTGCGACCACGTGGCGCGTACACCTCCTTCGCGGTGCGTATACTCGCGAATAAAGGGATTTATTTATAGCGATCCCTCGAGAGAGAAGTTTCTTACGACAAGGAACGTAAGCGTGCACAACAATATTATCTATATTAGCTACACACTTGACCGACGCAACGGTAAATTAACGAGGCTATCGCGATCGAAGTTGGCACATCGCTGCTGCTTTTAATTCGTTGCACACTTTAGTCGAGCTCCGTTTTGTTCGGCGACAAGAATTAGCGGAAAACCAATTTTTAGAGAAACGGAAACGGAAGATGATCTTTATTCCGATATTATAATGTAGCGTTCAATACTTAAAATCAAAACCCTATTTTTCGTTGACGCGATAATCATATTTGGCCGTATATTTTAAGGTTTTTTTTCAGAACCGCGCGCGCTCCGTTTATAATGCTTCAACTAATTGCTATAATTTTCACATCCTGTTTCCTCTCTAAAAAATCCACGCGTCAGTTAGCATCGCCTACTGTGGTTGTTTCGCGCCTGCGGGGAATTACATCGTGTAGCAAAAAATAACACGTGTAATTAATCCATGTGTAAATCTAAGAAAGCGGTTTATAAAGTTCATTTTCATGAAACTCCATCAATTTCACTATGTTTAATTCAACGTCCGAGAGAAACTCGTTGCCGATCAGTTGCTCGATGATCAAGATGATCGATCAAGATAACTCTATATAAAACCAGCGGATCTGCTTCCGCGACAATAAATCAGCTCGTATTATCCTAACTATTTCTGGATGGAGTCTCGGCGAGTCTCGGCGCAACGATCTCACGAAGCCTTTAACAGACCAACGAGCTTTTGCGGCATAATTTGTCTTCTAACTTGTTCAGCGAACCCGTGGAACTCGCGCCACGACCACGTGCTAGACGCGCAGGGGCTATCTCGAGTGCCCCGTGCGAGTGCTCCGTACATTAGTCCGGGGGCAGGTGGTGGTTATCCCGACTCCCGAGCGAGAAGATGCTCAATTTAACGAGAGGAGGGGTAACGCGTGCTGCCGGTCGCGCGCACAGCTGTCGAGTGGTGTGCGACAGCTGCATCTTGGGGAACGCGAAAAAGAAAGCGAGCCCCGGGTCGAGCGACGGAGGGGTTCTGGGTTCTGGCCTGCGGATGGTGTATTGCGCCGCGCCGTAAACATTACGAATGGTCTCGGTTCTCTCTCGCGACGTCTCTCTCCCCGTCTACGATCGATTTTCCCCGTGGAAAAGTTTCGAGCGCGAGAAAGCGGCGCGAAGAAACTTCGTTTTGTTAAACTTTGCTAATTAACCTGACGTTCGATCTGTTTCACTTGGACGTTAAGTAATTATATCGTGCGGCTGGCGGAATATATATCGAAGTCGTTCGAAAGATTGCTTGGGAATTCGCGTGCACATGGATTAATTACACGTGTTATTTTTTGCTACGCGATGTAATTCCCCGCAGGCGCGAAACAACCCATATAAGTACGCGATGCGTGTATGTACACGAATTCTATTACGTGTGAGAGAGAGAGAGAGAGAGAGAGAGGAGAGAGAGAGAGAGAAAAAAAAAAGAGACAATCGAACAAGGTCGCTAATGGAGTTTGCAGTTTTCTGAAAAATCACGATTAAAGAGAAACTTTCTTCCGCGTAGTTCGTGGATTATAGCGATAATTGATCGACAATTCGATTTCCAAGTCGCGATTTAAAGAAAGAAGACAGATTATCCTGCGACAATCAATGTTCCTCTGTATTTTTTCCGAACTGTAAGCAATTACGTGAATTTTTCATAATTATTGTTACGTTTCGCTATTTTCTGTTATCTTATTAATATTGAACCAACATTATTTCTCTTATTTCTCATTATTTCAGCTTTTTCCAAGGTTAAATGTATAACGGCTTGATAAACTTGGCCGTAAATTACTGAAATGTACATTTTACGATGACTTTATTACGCGCCGAGTCGTAAATTCCCAGTCAACAACCTTAGGAATATTATTAAGTATATTTTATGCTTAATAAAAGAATACTTGCGAGACCAGAATAAATATGATAACGCGATACGCTTTTCAACAATATACATATAAATATCTGTTGCTTTTCAGTATATCTTCGCGAGAGAGGCAATTCCCACCTTTAAACAGGTTTACAACGACGATCATCGGAGAAGCCGTGTCGCCCCGTCACCCTGATTAACCCTGCCAGAGCCGAGTATCGACGCATATATATCCGTTTCACTCTCGCGGAAAAGCCGATCCGTCGGCACCGGCGACGTTTCCCGTTAAACGGCCGTGCTAAATTTACGGATATCGGAAAATGTTGATTGTTTAGTCGCTTCGCGGGCGTTCGTGTCCTTCGAGGCCTCGTCGCGATAATGGGAGGCAGATAAATATGCCGGCGACTAATTTTAGAAATGACGGGTCCCCGCAGACCCGTCCGCGAAACTTCACGACTGTAACGACTGTAACGCTCCGTCGTACTTAAGTAATTACGCCGTGTGTCGCGAAGAGAAAACGCCACGTGTTCGTCGTTGCGCATGCCGTCTCTCTCGCGGCGCACGTGCATATGTCCGTATTTGGATACGCGCGTTATTGGCACACGTGTGTCGCGACGGAGGACGGAGGTAAAATAATTTTGCGGACGAGTCTCTCTCTCTCTCTCCGTCTTTCTCTCTTTGTCTCTGACTCTCCACGAGATCCGCGCCTAACGAGCAGAGCGAAGTCGTCGCTGCAATGACGTCGACGTGAAACGTTTACCCGGCGTTGACGTAAACGTTTAAACCCTGCCCTTCCTGGGGAGGAAGAGCGAAATGGTATATCGCGGCATCGATATACACGTATATATCAACGATATTCGAAACGCGGACGCGCGTGTATATTACCGGAGAACCGATAATTACGTTTGCCCCCGGTTATCAGTTTATTTACGGCGGCATTGTTTCGCGACAAGTCGTCCCCCGAGTAGATATATCGTCGCAGATACTCCGAAACTATCGTGCAGATTTGGACGGAAGCGCGATTCTCGATGCTCGGTGGATACGGGAAAATATATCCGCTGGATCGCGGCGCGTTTTCTCGGGAACAGCTCCATTTCCATGAGCTTTAACGATAGATCCTTTCTGAGAGAATAAATCCGCGAGCGAGATAAAGGGATAAAGCAAGAATTTGTTTTACAAACGAATTTACGCGCATACCATCGGTGTTATTTTAATCAAATTGCGATTACAATAATCGTTGTTTGCGTTGTTAAAAATACACTGGCTCAGTTTATATGAAATCGATTTTCCGGCGAGAACTTCAAAGAATATGTTTGTTGAAAATTATGGGTAACGCCATTAATTCCTGTATAACACTATCAATTTTACGATAATTTAAATGAATGTAATTGTATATAGGTATATAGAGATAAATGGACTTTTGTGAAGAGAGATTCGATTTCAAATTAATCGGATATGTTTGCGGACCCTTCCGCGCAGTGTTCCAAGAATTGTTCGTATCGTACTGCGAATACGGTTTACGAGGATCCGAGTGTCGGTCAATTGATTTCTGAAGCGGATATAGGATCCTCTCGTGGAACGCTGTGTTTCACGGAAAACGACGTGTACATATCGAATCAAAGCCGTATAGTCGTGGCACGGGGAAGGTAAATCGAATCAATCACGGGAGATATACACGTGGTTATTTATAGCTACCGATCGAATATTCCGAAGACAAGCCCACTTGATGGACGGTCTTGAATGATGCATGCGGGGAAGAAATGGCTAGCGAGAGATTCCACTTTATTCGAGTTAATTATTCGACACTATATACGAAACAACCGGCACTGCTTAGCGGAGAAACGGTTTTTTTTTCCCTTGCCGTCGGTGATTTAGAAATAAAAAAGAGAGAGACGTACGGTGGATGTTTTTCGGGATCTCTCGAATCCACCAGGAAAGTTGTCTCCGCAAATATTTACCGCGAACGATATATGTTTCCGCATAAAAATTAAAAGAAATCCAATAAACGCGCTGTCCGGTGTGTCTCGTAAAACGTTATTTTTTCAGCGAAATGAAATTATTTCTTTCTTTCTGGAAAAAAAGAGGAGATCTCTGAAATATTACGTGTTCTCTCTTTTATCGAGAATTTAGCGCAAACACACGCGGCGTATTTGTCGATCGCAAATCATCACCGGCGTGTTTGACGAAAAAAAAAGGAAAAAAAAATTATTTTCCTCCATTTCGTCGAACGGTCGATAATCCGCCGCGTGCATATAATTTCGCTTTCGCACGTGCGGACATTTTCCCCGTGTCGGGGACGACTTCGACGCGTATTTTCCGCCGAGAAATTGCGCAGTCCGACGCAACGATCTACCGCTGGCGATGATCGGCGTTGTTTGAAGTTGTCTGAACGAGCACGCGACAACAAACAGGTGCCCGAAAGCACCGACGTGGGACGTGGGCGCCTAAACAAAGCCTCGCACGACCGCGGAAAGGCCAAGAGAGGAGAAAGAGAGAGAAAGAGAAAGAGAGAGAGAGAGAGAGAGAGAGAGAGAGAGAGAGAGAGAGAGAGAGAGAGAGAAAGAGAGGGAGAGCGAAAGTGCCCCCGGCGATCGATCATTCATAACGCGCTCTCGCACGAGAAATTTAACCCTGTGGTTTCGTCCACCGAGTGGCGGGATTCGGGAACAAGCGGGTTCTGTAATTCGGAAAAGTGGATACATAATAACGAAGCGAATTAACGTGACATCAATCGGGTATTCTGATGAAAATGGAGTCATATTGTTCCTATTTACGATTTATCCAAGTATGTTTTAGCGACTATGTAAGTAGTTTATTTTGCTTTTTTCTATTTGCATCATCGTTCTTGTAATTTTTTCTTTTATTTCGATAATTATTACAAATAGGAATGAATTGGATAAGAAAATAATTTGACAGAGACGCGCGACCGCGGTTGTTTGCAAAAATACACAACAGAGATAAGCTGAACCGAAATTCCGATGAAAATAAATATCAAGAACAGACAAAATCGAATAAAAACTTGATTCTTATGATTTGAATATAGCGGGCTTCATAGAATAATATGTGTGCCATCATGTTATAAGTAATATTTCGAATCTCACAGATATTTTGTGCGAAAAATTAAATATTGTAGCGAACGTAGGTATATATATACACACATTGTGATGAAATTTATAATTAATACCCAACATTTTTCTGACTCTCCCTTTTATCACCAATGCTATTTATTTTTCAAGCCTCTCAACTTTTTAATTTTTTTTTCCGATATATATCCGAGACAAGTTTTCCCGTGTACAATAACATTACGCGTGGAGTTTGATTCATCGAATTTGATATTATTGAAGCGACGAAATCTAAATTTTACGGAAGGCTGATTTGAATCGCTCGTATATACTTAGTTTTAATCGGCTGCCCGTTGTCAGTTCGGCCGTGCAAAGGTGAATATGAGAGTCTCTGGCTCGCCTTGACGCTCCTTACAAATCGATCCAACTCTGGCAAAGGTATAGTGCCTTATATTGTGCGCCCGTGTGTACGCGCGCGCGGTGTGTAATATAGAGGCGAACGATAGCGTGCGACGCGGATGTCGTCGGCTCGCATTACATTTCATTTCCAGCATTAGGATCGTTCGCACTCGTTAAGACGAATTGTACGAGTGAGGGAGAGAGGCCCCCTCGATCACACGCGTCACGACGCGAATTCCTTTCAACGCGAATTCCTGAAAACGAAATAATGCACGAGTTAGAGATCTAAAAACGCGAAATTTTACGACTGGATATACTCGGCGAGGTTTGAAAATATTTTTACGTATATCTATAAACGATAATTTGTGCGGACGTAAAGAGCGATCTCGCGTTTAAAAAGTGTCGTATAAGAAGCAGCTAGCGTCGTATCCCCGAAGTTATCCTTTGAAAGAGCCTCTATCTGTGTCAAGGCTGATAGTATTGTAAATGTAAAAGGCTGTAGGTGGCATTTATGAGACATTTACGAGGGACGAGATAAACATAAAGGCTATCTCTCCGTTGATCTTTTTAAGCAGGTAGAAAAATATATATCTGTAAAAATGTTTATTTTTTGGGTATCTATTATTTCACGCGAAATCCTCACGCCGTCGAACAGCGCGTTTCTCTTATTACGAATGTGAATTCGGATTACGAGCCGTTCGATTTATATCTCTGATGATGCTTTCAACTCGGGCAACGAAGCGTAATTAACTTTATCTCATCCGGCTTTGTGGTGGCTTTGCGATCCGAAGAATCGGGCAACGATTCGCTGAATGCATTTTGGGCAAATGTATATATTGCTCGCGTTTTGTTTCACAAACACGAGCGATTGTACGGATAAGGAAATTGCGACATTGGCTGTCATGTCACTATGTACGAAACATTTCCGTGGGAAATTTAATTTAAAGAAATTTATAACGGCAATCCCTACGATAATCATGTCGATATTTTCTTTATAATGCCTTCTCTCAAGTCAGCAAGATTTTTATTTTCTCTCTACTCTATTTATATTATAATATAAGTCAACTGTATAATTAAATAGAAATTAATTAATTTGTACAGTGTAGTATTTTCTTTGAATCAATGATTTTTTTTTCTCAGTGCAGTAAAACTTCGACTCTCTCTCTCTCTACTCTATTTATATTGTAATATAAATCAACTGTATAGTTAAATGGAAATTAATTTGTACAGTAATTTTATTATATCGTTATCATTTATACCTATTTTTGCGACAAACTCCGCGATGGAAACTTCAGCGAGAGATAATTCTGTGTAACTTCCTCGGAAACGCAATCTTCTCGTGAAATCTTCTTACTATTAGCATCTTATATATGTATTTACAAGTATTTACAAATGTTTCTGTAAATCTCTCTTTTCGCAGGTGGCGTGGGGCACAGCCGTGATGGAATTGCAGAGCTGGTTGCTCTATCACTTAGTGGCCGTCACCGACTGCAATCAAGGTAGCGAGGAGATACGCCGGCCGTTCATCGTGTCTCGCGCACATCCATGAACCCACGAACATTTGTGTCACGCGCGTGATCGTTTAACGGCTCGACCGTTTAACCCTTGGTTTATTTTAGTTACGTTTGCCTGAGTTTGCCGGACCCATTATTCACACACGCACACAGAGAGTTCGCCGCTTCTTTGTTTAATTTGCCGTCCCGCTATCACGATTCCGGAGGAAACGGTGGTCTATACCGATGCCCGATGGTGGTGAGTTCATCGTACGAAGTCTGCGAAACAGAAACGTGCGTGTATCTACGCACACCGAAACTTATCGTCGTGAGGCCTCGCTCGTCGAGAGACGCACAGCCGCTTTCGCGCCGTTCTCATCAGGAGAGTCAGGAGGCTCTGAAATTGTAACGTTCCGTCTCCCTAAGTTGTTAGACTTTCTACTTTTGTGCCACATTCGAACGTGCGATTCTTTTGTTCCCGCGCTTATGATGAGTTGTTAAACCGTTTAAGGAAGCAACTCGTCTTTTTTCATTACGTATTTAGCGCTGACGAAACGTTACAGCTCACTTAAGCGCAATCTTGTACATATTACGACCATTACGTAACGCACGATACGTTATATACAACACATTCTAAAATATTAAATTTATATTGGAGAAATGCAAAATGTGTGAAGTTGATATTAAATTGATGACGATTACAAGGAAAACTTGTTACCTGCGATATTTACGACTCGAGGGACTTTTATCGAACGTGAGTTTCGCCTCGAATAAAGCTCGTGGTCGCACGACTCACATTTACCGCGAAATATAAAAGCGAGAACGCGCCCGCGGGCGTACATACGTGCACAATGCACACGAGCGGCGGTCGTTCACTGTGCGAAAATATATTGCAGTGATGCAGTCGGCAAACACAATCGGAAGTGGCGGCGGCGGGGGCGGAGGCGGAGGCGGTGGATCGTATAACGCCGGTGGCGGGAACGCAAGTCGCACTCGGGATTTAGGATTGCGCGCCCAGAAGAAGCTTCTCGGTCGCATAGTGTCCACCAATGCAGGTCGGTCGCTCTTCATCGACGACGCCACGACGTCGTTGCTCGATAATCTGTACAAATTGATGGAGAGCGTCGCCAAGAGCAATCCGCACTTGGACAAGAAGGAGCCCGAGAAGGTCCTTAAGAACATCATCAAATTGTCCATCAAGGTATACGTGAAGTATTCCAGAATGCAGACTTTAATTTCGACGATAGATTCTGCAATGAGTTTCAAGCCGATTAAAGAAGGACGTCAAAAAAAGCTCTGTTATTTGCTTGGGCAAACTTGAATATTCCAAACTTATCGATATCACGAATTAAAATTCTAAAAAAAGCAGCTTGAATTCAAAATAATTGAGATAACATTCAATAAACTGTTCAAAATTGTGTCTTCAATAATTAATACTCGCATCATTAAATCGATATATGAATAAATATATGTAGTTTAGTGAAGACATATTTCGAAAATTTTACCTCTTTTTACTTTAAAATTACCTCGTTTATATGTAATAATAAGACCGGAATAATAATATTATCATTAAATGTTCTATAATAATCGACTATTTATATCGATATATATTACAATATAAATTAAGCACATAATTAATTTTGTATTAATTTATACGATATTGATATACAATGAGTTGAAATTGAACGCATAAATTAACTTATGAAACGCGATTCGTAGATCGGACTCGTGCAGCGCAGTCATCAATTTCGTCCGAACGACGCCGAGAAGCTGGAGGAGATCCGGGAGGCTCTGGGGACAGTGGCGATGACTGTCGTGTCGTTCTACGAGGTGGATTACAGTTACGACCAGGAGTACCTGACGGGCTCGATGGAACGTTGCCGAACGTTGCTGCAGCAGCTGATAAAGCCGCACCTCACGGACAAGTCGTCGCAGCGTTGCGACCAGGTGTTCGACTTCTTGGCGTACCCCAAATTCTTGGACTCGGTGTTCCGATACAACTCCGAGCACAGACCCATCCTCGGCATGCTAGTCAGTGACCTCAACAAGGCGTTGGACGCCAGGCGGCTTTGATTCTACAAAAATATGATATTCGCGTAACGTTAATAAGAAGGAATCGACGACCGACAACGCGGTTTGATCGCCGGCAAAATTACCGTCCCCTTCGGCAACGGCGGCGGTCTCGCGATCGCGATCGATGACGGGTCAATCGAATGTAGCGAACGGACCGCTGGACACGCGCGCGCTTCGTTGAACTTTATTTCACGGCGAGTAGACAACGTGCTGCATACTTTCAGTGTGACGACAGTATAGTTTCTTGTAGCAGTAGATTGAAAAAACACGTCTCTTGCTCGCCCCTATCCAGTAGCTGGGTCGAGATATCCGGTGCGGACCACTCGCTCACTGATTTATGCAATAATTGTCTAATACTCCGCTTATTTTAAGGGCGCAGCCTCACCTGTATTGCGCAATTGGTGTATTATATATTTATATGCAGGATACCGATTATTATACCAAAAAAACGGAGTATAACGAGCTTATTATATATGGGAGAAGACAGAAAATGAAATGTTAATCCTGAAGCCATTTTTCGTACACAGTTCTAAACTGCATATTGAAGTCTAACTCGACTTAATACTTAACTTTTGTTTATCTTCATTGATTTACACACAAGCGGAAAATTATTCCAATTTCTTTCATTCGGATATAAAAGTTTATTTTTTATTCTATTTTAATTTATTATATAAAATTTTCAATTTAGATTCAAGTTTTATTGTGTATGATGAATTCTATTCGCATAATGTGAAGCTATGTAATTACAGTATATAATACACTGAGACAATTAAAGTTAGCGATTTTTAAAATGTTTCAAAGCCAGAGATCAGAGCCGGAGTTAGACTTTAATTTGCGAATATAAACAATTCTCATGCGAAGTTATAAAGTCCTGTTGCAAAAACAGGTTTGTGTTTACCATGCGTCGCGATAAGTACAAAAAGTAAGGGGAGAACATTTTCGAAAATTGCTAAGGTACATACGCCGACCAATAGCCCGACTAAATATCTATGTAAACATGTAAAGCAGATGGTCTTTCCCATTTTAAACCGTGTGACTAGTACTGTCGCGTGCAATAATAGTAGATTGCGCGAACGAGGAATTTCCTTCGTCTCTCATGTCGAGCTGAAAGTCACGCGACACACCCTTGTGCTCTGTACAATCTCTCATTTCTGCGGTTTTCTCTTTAGATGCGTTACTGCTGGGACAGTCGGTTTTGAACCTTAAAAAACAGCATTATATTTAATTATTTAATATATATTTTTAAAAAGTTAAAATTTCATAATGTTAAGAAAAATGCGCTGGATATATTCGCGAATATTTTAGCGGATAAGTTAGATTTTATTGCGCCACGATACGTTACGATTTCTCTTCGGTTTCGCAAAGTGTGAATCTCCTCAAGAAGGATAAAAGTAAATGTTGGTCATCTTCTCGTGTACGCGCAAACAGTGAGACGCACGCGTTGCGAAAGTCTCGGGACTTGTGCGTCGTGCGTCGTGCGTCGCGCGTCGCAACGGACACATGCCACTATTAGCGCTATTGCTTATACGTACACTTTTTTACAACACACTCGACAGAAAAGAAACAATTTCTACATATCTCGCGATTTCATCGCGATTTGATCCCGATGATCATTAGCATAGGACATCATAGAAGAAAAAAAAAAGAAAAGGGACATTTATTAAACATTTCGCGCCTTTTGTACGCGGTGTACACCCACTTTACACGTTATTTGTGATGATTGTCGATATTAAGAGATGTATTGGTACTATGCCATTAATAAATTATTAACAAACATCAGTCTCGTATCTTTTTTTTGTTATTCGCTCGTCGCATTCTGCATCCTGCGAAAAAGAAGGCAAACGACGTATCAGTCTCAAGAGCTTGGTATATTTATTTACATTAGATATACGAAGTCGCACATATATAAAGTCATAATGATATAGTTCATCCGTCGTTCTTCTCATTCAATTGCAGTGCGCGTGCAAAGGTATCGTCGTCATGGAAAATTATCAAAAATCACCGTTTCAAACCCTGCCACTGTGACTGGTTTTACGTTCACGCTGTTTACCATAGTAGAGCTTTTTAACACGGGGAGGACAACGCGACAAACTGAAACGTTCGGATCGCACTGCCGTCGACACATTAACAGGTGTACGCATTTTCACGTATAAACTTATCAATTTGTCATTCGTATGATATTCATTTGTTACAAATTAAGAGTGCGCTGGGAGTGGCAGCAGTTTGAATGCGAATTTTTCTACCTGTTCGTCTTATATATTTCCAAACAATCTGGGCGCGAAACGATGCCAAGTAAGTCGGTCTCGAGAAGCTACCCGTTAACTATTGCTCGTTTATAAAAATAGGCTATCAGAGATGCTGTATGAACGGTCGCGGTTAACGTATTGAATTTAAACGCATGTCGGAGAGAGAGAGTATGACATAAATTTTTACATAGAGCATTTCAGTCCGCATAAAGTAGATGGGCGTTAAAATATTGGTTTTAAATACCCCACAAAAGTGTCGTACACGTTATGAACGCATAGTGTGGTACGCTATAGAGTTCTCTGCGGTTACATGCTAAAAACGATGATGGATCCTTCCCATTTTGGCGAAACGAATGCCCGTGCGGCCTCCCGTCCCTTGATGAATCCTATGTATACCATGTAATGTATGTATGTATGTATGTATATATCTGTTTGTTTACATAGAAAGATGAAACGTGTATCGGTGAAACTACAGAGCTATCGGATACAATGCACACATTTATCTATCTTACCGTAATATTGTGAGACCCCATAATTATACGTTAACATTTTGCAATCTCTCTCTCTCTCTCTCTCTCTCTCTCTCTCTCTCTCTCTCTCTCTCTCGCTCACTCACTCTCACTTTCATAAATATGCAGCTCGGGAATATATTTTGTTAAAATACATGCTCGTTACGTACTATGACGATTTAATGACGTTTCATTGTCACCGATCTCTCCTCGCTTCGTAAAATGTGCTACCCTATTACTAGAATACGCCGAGACGCGAATTTGTGGCACTTGCGACGACTCGTCACGCGATGACGTCCGTGATGCGTTCAATAAGGTGAATTTCTTATCTCGCTTAAGTACGCCGCATTACACAGCATATTTGTATGCTAAAACCGAGCGGGGCTTACTTCCTGAATCGTGTTTGAGCGTGTTCGACTGAAATCGTCGAACTCTAACGTTACCGTTGTAAGATGATACTTGATGAAAATGACGATGGGAATACAGCGTATGCGCGTATAATAGAAACAAATGCTATCTCAATTGCACACAACAAACGCGGCATTTCGTATAATCACAGGTCGACGTTTTTTTTTGTTACTAAATGCACGCGCTTAATTCCATAATACTCTCCAAACGGGTGTCAAACGTCGCGACGAAAGCAAACGGCAACGCTTGGCAACGAGCTTGGTCAAACTTGAACAGTCGGATTATACTCGCGTTAAACTCAATAGTTAAACTTCAAACGCCGGCAGAAAGATACAACTAATTCGAAGCTAAGCAATAGACACGAATAAATATAAAAAATTTATTTCTACACAGGTGAACATATTCCTAGATTATTGTGCTATTGATGTATTTAGAATTTCCTTGTTTAAGTTACTATAACTAAATAACGCTCTTTGTCGGAGTTTTTTTTATTACGATTAACGTAGTTAATCGTAATAAAAAAAAAACTGACACCAACCAGGATTCCCTTGCGATATCATTTGTGATATTGTATAAAAAATTGTAGTATTGTTGTACGCTTAAATAAGTATATGTTAAACGAAATTCATTGCGTGTTGCTGTTTTGAGGCCGGTGTTTCAACTTCAACTCGATAAGTTTGGTGAAACTTAATATTCATTATTATAATGTTCGTTGACAATCTTTTTTTCTGCCATTTGTATCATATTACATACATATATCATGTTCTTTAAATTAAATTAAGGACAAACAACTTCTTTCGCAGAAAATTTTTGTGATTTGCAATTTCATCCAATTGTATTTTACTTAACATTCTGAAAGTTGTAACAATGCATATACAATATTGTATTGTAACGCATATACAATATAATATTGTATGCTTATACAATATTATATTGTATTTGCATGCAGAAATTACGAATCACATTTTCGCTTCTCTAATAACATAAAATTTCATATATCATGTAAATATGCTTATCTTATCGGATTCAGATTAAAAAGAAAATATTCGACAAGAAACATTTATAGGTAGCTTAAATAGATAAAAATTATCCTGAAATATTACCATAGAAATTTTCCATAACATTTCAATAATTTCAGAAATATAGGGTATGTATAGGGTATGTATTGAAGTTTGTAGCAGTGGTATTTTCCTTTGCTTAATCTGTGTTAAAATAGAAATTGGTATATTGAATACGCATTTTTTAAATAAAATTATTATTTTTATAATTTAAGAATAAATCAAAACAAATTAAATTTACTACACTCTTACTAAGGATCTTTTTTGGCATCATACATTAAAATGTTCAATTACGTCATAATCGCTCCATCAATCGAATTGAAAATATCAACTTATGGAACGCGAAAACAACTTTATTTCATCGTGTAATAATTCAGTAATATTTAAACATAGGCTGAGTTTCTAAATTCATTGCCAGCGCTGGAAATCTATAGTACACGTAACGTATACTATAGATTTTCAGCGCTGGCAATGAATTTAGAAACTCTGCTATAATATTGGTATTATTCTTGAATTATTTTTTTTTTTTTATAATAAAGTAACGATCAACGTTGATTATTAATGATCTGATATTTTTACTTATAACTAAATTTAATTTATAAAAAAAATTAATTTATTATGATGTAAAAATATCCGATTTTTTAAATTTTAAATTAGCGAAACAAAAAATATTTTTTTAATTTACTTAGTTAAATTAACTGAATTATTTTATATCGAACTTTGATCTACTAACTGAATTATCACATATTATAAGGTATAATGCTATTTATGTATCCTTTCAATAAAACGTTTTCTTTTTCTAGACGTATAATTAGAACAAGTGGACTAATTTTTTATATACTTTATTTTTTGAATCACGATTTAATATATAATCGTGGAAATATTTCAGAAATAAATTTTTTCTACTCCCAAATTTCCCGTACAGTGTAGAATTAATTATCTTGTGGAAAGAAAAGAATCAACAAATTGAATAATTCAAAAAGTAAACATTTTTTGACAAGTTTATCGTCTTTTCGAGACTTCGAAGGTTACAAGGATAGAACATTAAATTAATAAGAAAGAGTGATGGCAAAAAGAGAGACCCGTTTTTTCGCCCATTTTTTGGAGACCTCGAACTTCAAACTTTTTTTTATGCCCAATAGTACTATTAGATGAAACATTAATCCCAGTAAAATTTCAAGATGAGCATAGGCACGGTTCCGGAGATACAAGGGGGCGAAAATACGAAATATCATCGATGATTCGTATAAGGGTAACTTTGTCATTTTTAGAAATAATTTTAAACCCGCAAGCGGGTGTTTCGGAATCGTTTGTACTCGATTCTGAAACAGCACTCGCTTGTGGATTTAAAATATCTCTAAAAATGACAAAGTTACCCTTATACGAATTTTCGATATCCCGTATTATCATCCCTTTGTATCTCCGGAACCGTGCCTATGCTCATCCTGTTTTACTGGGATTAATGTTTCATCTAATAGTACTATATTTGCCATAAAAAAAAGTTTGAGATTCGAGGTCCCAAAAATGGGCGAAATTTGCCCTCATTCTTTCAAACATACGTCTGTAAATAATCAAGCCTTTCATGACATATACAACTTATATCCTAATTGTTTAATTTAGCAATTATCATACTTGTGGTTTCGTTCGCATAAACCTTCATTGCCATAATCCTGCATAGTTGCCGTACAGATTTGCGGGTAATGGACCACCTGCTGTAAATAGCCGAGTACCCGATGCGTCATAGCAATGTGTATAAATGGCGGGAGTGTATTTCACATTTTGGAAACCATCTATGTATTCCTCGTCTGGAAACTGGTATCCCACGGAATAAATATACAAATTGTTATATAATAATACATAAGATGAGTTAAATGGGGCGTCCACAGAATGCAAAAATTACAGATTGGAACATAAAAAAAAAACCACGTGCGAGTGACTGCTATTGTCTACTACTATTTTCCTATAATATGTAATTTTGTGAACACCTCATGTATAGTGATTCACAAAAACGTTTAATTTAATTGTAAAACTAGTTCAAGTCTAAAAATTGTGGTGACTAATAAAACAATCTCGCAGTATACTCTTGCTGCTATAGATTGCAAGTCATCTAATTACTTGTCAATTTGAATAATGTGAATCATTGGTTTTAAACGATACAAGACTTACCACGTATCCTTTTGAAGCTTTTAATACGACAGTCCTATTAGAATTTATAGAAGATTCCAGATATTTCTGAGCTTTAACATCGTAGAACATGAGCATTCCTAGACCAGTTCCAATGGTTAGAACGGATCCTTGAAAACTCGCTGATCTAATGCCACAACCGCTATATCTGTATCCAAAAAAAAATTTGTCGTTATTAAATGATTCTAGCATAACATTATGGGAAAAAAGATAAAAATTTCATTCACCTAGATGGTATTTTTTTAATCGGTTGTAATGTACGTGCGTCCAAAAGAAGAGTGTAAGATCTGCATCCGATCGCGTATACTCCATCGTCCTGTACAGCAAGACAAACGTTTTCCTGGCAGGCTGGCAGTTTTCTAGATATTTTCTGTCTGAAGGTTTCAGCCGACCAGATATGTATAAAGCTATTGAGGGTCAACGCTGCAATCTCCTTGTACGCTTTATTGAATGCTAGCGCTCGCACTTTCTGTGCGGACTTGCATTCCTTCACACAGACAGGTTGAATCAACCTAAACAGAAATGACAATTATTAAAAATTATTTCTTACAAATTAACGGCATTAATAATGGTAAGTATTAAAAATATTGAAATTAAAAATAATATTAATAGCGATAAATATTTCTGTTTCCGAATTTCTAGTACCCCTCACTGCAGAACCATTAAATAAAAAAGATTAATATATTACGATATGTATTATAAAAGGAAAATCATCCTGATTTTTCGCTTTTAATTTAGCAGAAAAGGCTAAAGTATTAATCGTGTATTTGATTCTACCTATGTGTAGGCACATCTGCTTTATCAGGAGCTTCAGCAAGATCGCTGTCGATACGCCATAGAGCCATTTTCGTATCTCTCGAGCCCGACACTAAAAACTCATCGTCCAGCCAGCACATGTCGAACACCCAGTCCTTGTGGCCGTTTTCGCCGACGCAAACTGGATCCAAAGTCGGCAATCTGTATATCGCTATTTCATTACTATTTCTCGCCCCGGTGGATAAAAGAGTTCTATATAAGACAAAGATATAGATTAATCTATGTAGATTCGAGAAATTATTTTTTTCTCTCCGAATATATCAAAAAGAAAAATGGAGTCACCTCGAGGGATTGATTTGAACGGAATGAATGCCACATTGCTGCTCGGGCATAACGTTACCACCCGGACTAAGCTGTCTTCCATGAAGAGATGGAATCTGGTCTAGTTTTTGCGTCGCTACGTCGTAAACCATAAGCTTATTGCACTTTGTACCGAATACCACTTGTCTATCACTCAACCACTGAGAACAGAATACTT
Organism: Temnothorax americanus; assembly: GCF_048541705.1. NCBI lineage: Eukaryota > Metazoa > Arthropoda > Insecta > Hymenoptera > Formicidae > Temnothorax > Temnothorax americanus. The sequence continues at coordinate 1,026,375 of NW_027509253.1, read as the reverse complement.
TGTTCATGTTGTTCAGGCTGACCGAGTATTCCTTGAACAGATCGTGGGTCAGTATATGACGGGAACCGTATTCCTGATTGATATTCCGCACTTCGCGCGTGTTCGTCTCGCGTGCGCGCACGTAATCCACGAAGTTGAAGGACGTTCTCAGGAACTGCTTGCCTTCGGTCACCGTCTCGGCCTCATCGTCGCTCGACTCGTAACACACGAAGTCGTCCGGTTTGTCCGGCTTTCTGTTTCTCTCGTGTCGCAATGCCAATCTGGAAAGAACGGACAAATTCAGTGACGCACGTATACGGCATAATGTCGAAATTGACGTTGCGTTAATGATCGTTACCTCTTAGCTCGGCGCTCTTCCAGTCTACTATTATTAGCGCACGGAGGATGCCTTCCATACACGGTCATCCTTTGTGTCTCAGCCATTATTATAATTAAAAGGACTTTGACGGACTTTACAATATTTCAGGCAACTCGCAAGGAACACTGAGTATTATTGTTCAACAGGATAGTCTTATTAGCGAAAGAGTAAGAATATCAGTAGCGATGATTTGTGTCAAATAAAGAGAAAAGGATCGTATATTGGCAACACGCAACTCGAAGAATACTTTTTTACTACGTACAAGCAGTCTCTTGCAAGGTATTAGCTAATCTCCCCTCTTTTTGCTCCTTTTCAAGCTTCTATTTGTTTTACCTAAGTGTCTTATTCACAAAATTTTCGCAGACCGCAATGTGAGACCAATCGATAGATTCGCTTTCAAATTGTAATATGTTCCTAAAATACTTCAGAGATTTCGAGAAGAGCGCGAAGAGCTCCCTGCTTCTCTTTTGTGAGAAAGGTGGAGTAACTAACAGCGATGAAATAAGGAGGCACGATAGAGACAAGTCTAAATGCCCTGATCAACTGCTTCTGACAAGAATCAATCTTTCTTAATTTTGATTTTGGATGTATATTTTAAATATTATATTTGTAAAGAGAATTATATTGTGTATATATATATATATATATATTGTAAAGATAATATTTAATATTTATATCATATCAGTGAAACTTCTTTGTAGCCAATAAGAATGGATCTATCTTACTTTTACGCAATCACTTCTAGAATATAAAAAGGAAATCCGTTAATATAAAACCTTCTTGTTCTACAAATCAATCTCTCTAACTAGTTATCAGACAGTTATTCCTGTTACTCCTGTTTCCTGCAAGCTTATAGAAGTCTTTGGAAGCGATCGATTGGATTATCTTCTTGTGTAATAAATAAAATATAAATTATCCAATCAACGTCGACGATCTACGGTGTTATGACAAGTATAACAAACGTAGGTTTGTTTATAAATAGGCTGACGCAAGAGATAGACTCATCCAATATCATCAATAAGCAGCTTGCGATCTAAAATAACGAAGAATTCGGTCAGTATACATTTTTTTTTAATGCTCACGCTGCTTATCGTATAACAATATTATTTATTGTATCTATTATATAAGAGATTTTAAAACTAACGACAAATCGAACAATTTCAACGAAAAATCGGCAACGTTTAGATTTTAGAAGAAAAATTAGCCAAGTCTGCAAAATAAGAGTTAGCCTTTCTGCACAATGTAAATTATGTAATTACGCGATCAACGTAATCTAAATTCCTAAAGCGATCAAATAGACACAATGGCAAACCAGATATAATTCAATGACGTTAGAACAAAGAAACTTTAAAAGTAAAGAAAGTTTATCTTTGTAGACTTTCTTCTTATCTCTGTATACATTTTAAATGCCTGCGTGAGTGCTTGTTTTGACTAGATAATCTCCGCGAGCCCCCCCACCGAAAATTTCTACTCGTTCCCGGCTAAGGAATTTAAAGCGGGACGCGAGCCTCTTTCCTTTTCGCTTCTTCCCCGTTGCTCACCGTTCCAACAACGACAGTCGCCCCTGTATACGGGGACAATGGGAATGTCGCGAGGCGGCGATTCACGACGGTCGGGCCGCGGCAGGCATCCTCGGCCTCCACTTCCTGCCCGCGGTCGTGCGTCGTGCGCGCGGTGCAGACAACTCTCTCTTTCTCTCTCTCTCTCTCTGGGATCGGGACGCGATCACTCGACAAAGGAAGGTCAACTGCTGTCCGTCGTCGGGGACGGGGGGACCGATGCCCGATTTCCTCACGGCGCGGTGCGCGACGTGACGACGACGACGACGACGTCGACGACGCGTGTGTGCGTAACCTCGCACGCCCTGCTGCCGTCCGTTATTCACTCTTCTCACGGGTCAACCTAGTGAGCGCGCGATCGGCGCGATCTCGGCTGACGTGCGGCTGAAGCTGAAGCTGCGTGGGGAGAGACGATGCGCGGCCGGGACGATCCACCGTGGTCATGACGCGCGGAGAAACGCACGGGGTGACTGCACGAACGGTACCGCCATGTTGTAGGCGACGCTTCAGCCAGCTTCAGCGCCTCAATTAAGAGGCCGCAGGAACGCCGAACGCACCGAGATGTCCGAGATCGACCGCGATCCCGCGCCAGCGTGTCGCCGGGACGGCGGGGGGGGGCAAAGGGGAACGCGAAGGGTTTTAGCCTGACGGCATGACGGAAATGCTTGCGTGTCACCGTCGAGAGGCGTGCGCGACGATTTTAAACGACGGTTTTCCACCACGTGCACTCTCGTACTGTCAACATCAGCTTGACGCGGACGCCCTCCCTCCCCTTGCCCTCGTGCCGCCTCCCCACTCCCCCGCCCCAGGGCCCAGGGTCATTTAAATTCCCTCCCTCCGCTCCGCCGCGCCGCGCCGCGCTCTGCCTGGCTCTCAATTCGCGGCGTGAAGAAATGTGCACGGTGCGCGTATAATGGCGGTAGTGGGATTGATTCACACGTGTAGACGAAATTGAAACGTGGTTCTCTTTCGAAAGTCGTTCCTGCAGGAGAAAGAGAGACAAACGTTGGTCTTTTTTGTAATTGCGCGAGCTCCTTCGTGTACCCGTTGTCTTTCCCTCTTTCTCTCTCCAGCGTCTAATTGTATTGTTATAATATTTGATTTAATTCGCCGAACGATTTCATAATTGTAACGATTATTTTCCGGATGCGGACAAAGTATCGCGGCTATCGGCTATCGGCATGTTCAAACGTCGCGCGATAAAACGTAAATTATCGTCCCGAGATTGCGAAGCTTTTTTTTTTCATGACTTTGCGAACGCTCCGATATCGCAGGCTCTCGAATCGCTGTGGCGATGATTGCAAAATAACCGGTCATGATAATTAATCTGTCGCAATTAAGATAAAATTTAAGCGATGATATTTTAGCGGCGCAGAATATTTTAATATTTGAAATGCGACGCTTACTCTCTACGAGATTTATGAAAATGTATAAAGAATACACATTCCAAACACACACGCAAAAAGAATGACGAGAGTCGAGTGGCGTCCGTACTTACGAACAGTGGCGCCAGTGGTAGCGACATTCTTTATTTTTTTTTAGACCTTCCTCTTCATCAACATCAACCTGCTTCGAGCGAGGGAATATCGTGATAAATGCCGGAGCTGGACGCGAATTTTGGATTGTTTATAACTTTGAAACATGACGTCGTTCAAGAAAATAAATACCAAAGTCTTCGCCAGGACAGGGCCGGAATTAACCGAAGATAATATATATTGGAAGAAATATACGGTACGTGTTATTCAGGTTGAGATACTTATCGATGCCGCGTCCACGTGCGGCACGTGCGTAACCTGTAAGTGAGAAACAATCGTGTTTTTTTTTCGGCGGGATAATGAAATAATGGAAAAAGAAAGTTTGAGCCTGATAATATAGCAAGTAAAGAGGAAACTTTTATTTATTTATGGAATATTTGAATTTCTTTGCTGGCAGCGCATCAATCTGAGTGAAAACGTTATAGCTCTGTTCGGTTATCGATTCGACTTGTGAAACGTTGCTTGTGAAATTATGAACTATAATAAGACTGTAAAATAAGTAAGATCCGGTTTAATACCGAATAGCCTAAATATTTGCGATATAAATGTAGTTATAGTTATACCATTGATTCATATATTTATTTTCCATGCTCTCGTCTTTATCCGATATTTCTTAAATTTTTAGATAATATTTTTATCTCTGCATTCTTACAACTGTCTATGCGTTAGAGAATGATAAATTACCCGTGGTAATTGTATGTCGACAGCCACCAGTTTTGATAAAGGAATTTGGTCCGATAGACTACATTGACTTCTCGCCAATGGAGCCACATTACTTCGCGACAACCTGCTCGGTACGAGTGCAACTGTATAATCCTATCACCAAGTTGGTCACGAAGACTTACAGCAGGTTCAAAGAGGCCGCGTACGGAGGGTGCTTTCGTCGAGATGGCAAACTATTGTGCGTGGGCGGAGAAGAAGCGGTGGTCAGGCTCTTTAATATCAGTTCGAACAGCATGTTGCGGATCTTTTCCGGACACAAGGCCGCGGTGCACCGAGTTTTCTTCACAGCCGACGATCTTCACGTTGCCTCATTCTCGGACGACAAGACTGTAGCGTTATGGGATATACCTAGTGAGAAACAGTTGATAAGTTTCAATGAACATACGGATTACGTCAGAGCTGGCGCAGTGAGCCCTGTGTCCACCGATGTGTTACTATCCGGCGGGTATGATAAGATTGTAAATATGTATGACGCCAGGACGAATAAGAAGATATTCAGTGTTAATCACGACGCACCGGTGGAAAGTTTGCTCTTCTTGCCCACTGGAGGAATATTCCTGTCTGCGGGTATAATACTTGCGACATCCTGACTGTTTTATGTATACAGTATATGAAGTTTAAAAGTTTCTCTCTCTCTTTAAATTCTCTCGTAATATGTATAATAATTTAATGTGATGTACAATTTCATATAATTGAAGCTTTACGTAAAAAAATGTTCAATATTTATATGTAATTTTATAAGGTGGGACAGACATCAAAGTATGGGATGCTCTCGCGGGTGGCAAATTGCTCGCGAAAATCACGCAACATCACAAGACTGTAACCTGCCTGAAAATCGCTTCTAATGGTCATAGAATATTGTCTGGTTCGTTGGACAGGCACGTTAAAGTTTATGACGCTGGAACATATAAAACCCTTCATGCTTTGGACTATCCCAATGCGGTTCTCAGCATAGGAATTAGTGTAAGAAAAAAACGTGTTTTTGTCATCACACATCTGCTTGCATCTACACTTATTTAATAAATTTAATTTATCATTATATATTAAATTAAGCGATTTATAGAAATTGATATATCAAATTAAATATGTTTTGATATTAAATTGCAGGCAGAGGACGAGACCGTCGTAGCCGGTATGGTAGATGGCCTGATTTCTGTTAGGAGGCGCGAAGAAGATGCAAAAGATGTAATAAAACCGAAACGCAAGAAGGTGTCGTACAGGCACGCGGGCGAAAATCTGCATGTACGGAGTATCGACGTGGTCGTGCACCAAGAAGTCAAAGAGATAATGAGCAAGCACGACGCCTGCTTGCGAAAGTTTCAATATAGTAAAGCGCTGGATTGTGTCATGATGAATTATGTGGTTAATAAAACGCCGCATGTCACCGTAGCGCTTACGCAGGAGCTTATCAGGCGTGAAGGCTTAAGGCGAGCTTTGGCCGGTAGAAATGGCAAATCGTTGGTTAACATTATTAAATTTCTGAACAAATACATCGGCAACATCCGTTTTGGAAGAGTATTATCGCACGTAGCGAACGTATTGTTAGGTAAGTTTTAAATATTTCTTTTTACATTTCTCCTTGGAAACTCACATCTTTCTTGGATTAAAAAAAATTATATTTATTCTTTGTAATTATTTTTAACAGATGTGTACGAAGGCCATTTGGACGAACTGTCAGAGGAAGTGCGAAAAATGTTTGCTATACTGTCGCAAAAGTTACAGGAGGAAGAGCAATTGATTTTAGCTTTGACGCAATTGCAGGGTTCAATGCAAATTATATTATCTGGTGCCGAAACGTCTTCTTTGCCTGTTGTAAAAGAGAATCAAAGCTTGGAACCATCAAACGCCGCTCAAACGGAACGTGATATTATCTTAAATATTGGTTAAACCTAACTTGTAAAATATTACCTAATTGTACGATAATTTTTGTAAAATACTTTTCTGTACATAATTTTATATTATATTAATATTAAATTTCTCGAAATAAGTAAAACAAGCAACGATTTTTTTAAATATCTTCACTCTAGATTGTTCTTTTCGATGAATAAGTAAAGAATAACAAGTTGTTCTTTGAAAATTGAAACAATATTTCTTTCCATATCGTATAACAATTTTTGCGAAAGCATAGTGAAAAATTTTATCGTGGTGTATACAAGTCGCGTGACTTAATTAAAAATATTCTAGTAAAATGTTTTTTTTTTCCAAGTAAACTTTAAAATTGACACGTTAATTCAATTATTTCAAGAAGTCTCCTTATTTAGGCATTTTTGCCAAGCAGCAGAGGATGGTTTTTCAGGCACTATCCATCCAATTGGAATCGTTGTTGCATCAGTTTCCGAACTGATGAATTTATCCCAGGCCGCACTAAAATGCAACAAAAACAGATTATTTTCACGATTAAAAAAAAAAAGATATATTATCTATGTGATTTTAATTACATTTCAATGTTAAATACACACCGAATCATGATAAAACCATCGACATTCTTGTAGGATTGTTCAGCAGCCAATATACTTGTTCCAAATAGTACATTCTCCCAATCTTCGAATATATTTTTCGTTTGCTTTTCGATTCTCTTTTCGTTATCTGTTTTTAGCATCAATTTTAATTCCCGCTCTTCTATCGCATATTCGCGATCCAAAGTAGTCCACCGTTCCATTAATTTAGCTGCAACATACATGTGTCATTAAAAATAAAATAATACATTATAATTTATATCATATTTGCATAAAAATCTTGTTATTAAATATTTTTTTATTTATCGCATTTCATATTTATTTTATTTCTTATTATTGAAATTACTCATTATTACGTTTGCATTATTACAATGCCTACTTTTTGTCTTGCGTTTCGAGCAGCTTATGAAAAATAATGATTTACAGTAATAAAACACTACCGATAGTATCATTGAATGTTTCCTCAACTGCCGAGGACAATTTTTCGCCCCTCGCTCGAGCGATGTTCGCCTTGATCTTTCGCAAGTTCTGTAGTTCTTGCAAAATTCCCAGATATTTCCGCGCATCGTTTCTCTTGCTTCGCACGTCGGATAAAACCATGTCTGCATCCTTGCGCAATTTCTCCTCTTGTTTCTCCCGCTCGACTACCGCCTGCTCCTTTCGAATCCACGCGTCAGCCTCCGCGTGTAATCTCGCTCTTCTCTCTTCCTTCATCGACTTCTCCCTTCTCCATTCTTTCCTTCGGAGCCGTTCTCTCGTACGTTTTTTCCTACGTTTTTCTAAATCGTTCTTAACTTTATTCAAAAAATTCACGTCTTTTACAGTTTTCAAGATCTCGCAGATTTCGTGTTTCGCAGCGTCACAGGCACTGACCTTCTCCCGCCATTGCGCCTCCGGTAGATCGACGTTGCTCTCGAGTTCCGCGCAAACAGCCTCAAGTTGCTTATTTAATCTAGCCGCCGATATCAACGCACTCTTGGCAGCCGCGATCTTGAACGTATCTTTCTGTTTGCTTTTGGTAGGAACCGCCGATTTCGCCTGTCCGAGAAACTGTTCAATGACCTTCTCATCTTCCTGTCGCCTTCTTATTCTATCGATTGACGTCGCATTATTAACAGTACTGTCATCACATATTACATGGCTTGGGTAAACGTTATAATATACATTCCCACCGTAATTTACGTTGTACGCAAATTGTTGCCGAGTTATCGGATAGTACATATTAAAATTCACATTTTCACAAGTCTGTCCGGTATCTTGGAAAGACTGACCACTGTACATATTTGTATAATATATGCACCTTCGAGTGAGAACAATAAAAAAAAAAAAAAAAAAAAAAAAAAAACTTGGACTGTAATTACGTGTAGAATTAGTCAATCGTAAAGGATTTTAGTAAAAGTGAAAAAATAAAAATGTAGAATAATATTGAAAAATAATTTAGCAAGTCATCGGCAAGCACTTTTCTCTTAACACATCTGCAAAATATCCCCTTCCTTCGGCAGCTGCTCTTCCACCTCCCGGAGCACTTTTTCAGCCTCGACGTAACCTTCAACTTCTTTTAAATCTTGCTCAGTGTCCAGGATCTTCTTGAGTTCTTCAAACGCTTTGACGAGACGCCTTTGACAGTCCGGTACCATCATAAGGGATTCCTGAAGCACCTCCTCTTGCTTCTTTATGTCGTAGTTATCTTTGTCTGCAACAATACACGTTCTGTAAATAAAATTGTTCGACAACAAAGAAAAGCATCTACAGGTTTTTTAATAAAGACGTCTGTTAAAACATTGCAAATGGAATATATTATACTGCCATTATTGTCAAACGAATCGGCAAATATCTTGTACTACGCGGTTACGAAACGTCTCGACGCCACGTGATACGGAATCGCCGTCCTTTCTCTCCTCGGGGGCTAAAAACCGATTCTCACCCTGCTCCTTCAGCTTTTGTACCCTCTCGCGCTGCTGCGCCGCCTCCTTCTCGTACGTGACCTTCTCTTTCGCGAGGCGCTTCACAACTCCTGTCTTAATCTTGAGCGTTCTTATGCGCGGGTCAGACATTATTTATTCGTAACGTTCGAACCGGAAAGGCTTCGCCAGCTTCGCCTCTTCGAGGGACGTCGAGAAGGGGAGAGGCCGGAGTCGCGGATGCTGCGTCGAGAGATCGACGGGTCACCTCGCTGTTTCTTTTTTGCCTTATTAGGCAAGGGCGAGTCGATAGAAACGGAATTGTGACCGACACGGCGACGCGACGAGGTTATGTACACGCCTGACGCTGACGCCTCGAGACTCTCGAGAGCCGAGCACACAGTTGACGGAAAGTCGACTTCTAAAATAGTCGATTTGTAAATCAATATGGCGACTTTATGCTGGATGCTCATTATGGCCTTTAAACTAAAATCTATAGTTTACGTCACGTACACTATAGCATTTTAGTTAACTAGAGTGAATTTTGGAACGCAAACGTGGCCGTGAGCCTTCCATCTTCCAGAGCATTCACAATTCACAATTCACGTTGTTCACAAGCCGCTCCGATCTCAGATCACAAAGGGACAGGGTTGGGACGGTTGGGTAAGTTAATTTTTTTTTAACTAACAAGGAAACCTCGCATACCCGAAAAAAAGTATTCGACATCAAAATATGTTTTATATTAAAAGCTGTTCTATTCAACAAATAATATAAAAAAATAATAATAATAATTTCTTAAACAAAATTTCAGGAGCCAAAAAGCGGAAGAAGAGAAGCACACCTTGCTTTTCCTTCAACATGTCTTACACTTGCGACAACTGTAAAAGTCACGTGGAGACCAGATACCATTGTACAGTTTGTGACGTATGTGTTGGATTGCTTTGGAGAAAAATACTTTCGCCACTTTTCATGACTTTCATGCTTACTATAATTGCGATTTTATTACAGGATTTCGATTTATGTGTAAATTGTAAAGATAAGGACGGTCATCCGCACCCGATGTACAAACTTGGCTTTGCTTTGGATAATGGCTCTTCGCCTGCGGATGTGGAACAAACCAATCCACAGGTAACTTGTCGGCTTATTCTAAAAATATCTATGTATTGTAATTACGATAAACCTATAATGTGCTCGTATCTTTTTTGTTTCTACAACCTGTAGGAAATTATCGATACAGCTACAATCAGGAAATTATCGATACAGAGGTGCATTCTATCATTGGTGCATGCCTGCCTGTGCAGAGATTCTAATAACTGTCGTCTACCGAGTTGCCCGAAGATGAAGCGAATGGTGATGCATACAAAGCATTGCGGGAGAAAGACCACTGGCGGGTGTCCTATATGCAAACAGCTGATCGGGCTGTGTTGTTATCATGCGAAACAGTGCCAAAAGACAACCGAGTGTCTCGTTCCATTCTGTTCCAACATCAAGCACAAGATAGAGCAGCAGAAAAGCGATATGCAAAAGCATGCTCCTCGACAGTTTACGCAGATTCTCAGAAGCCCATATATGCCCGATTAACCGAACCAAATACTCAAAATATTCAAGAGCAATCTACCGTTGATGGCCGTCTTTTATCAAGCAACGACAACTACTTGGTCAGCATGGTGAGGGATTTGGCCATTACAGTAAACCATAATTAACACTACATGTTTACTGTATGTGTATCATTATATATAGTGAATATCAAAAAATATACATATAAAAACAATTCTTTCTGTTTCTCTCATATTTAGTTGAAAATAAAAAATTCAAGATTTCATTTTGCTTTCATCATCGAATCCTGCCACAGGCCATTTTTTCAAATGATCTTTCGGGACAAAAGGGAAGAGAGACAATACTTTGAAACAATTGCCCATTTTATCGTCATCGATTATCGCATCTACGTCCTACGATATCCTGATTCAATTTCTTCTTTTTCAACGCTAGTTGCGTTCTTAGTTCCACGAGTTGAATAGAATCCCTGCTAATTTTTCTCCATTCGCTGATTATCCAAATTGCTAACGATCTATCAACGACGATTAATGTATAAACTATTTCCAGGCAATTAATTTCCTTTCCTGATAAGTTCCAGACAAATAATCGTAAATGATAAGAGCTAGGAAGAGATAAGAGATAGATTTCAAATTCTTAGCAAGAACCGCAAGAACATCAACATCACGCCAATTTTATAATCTTTCAGGAAGTCGTCGACGTAACTAATATCAGATAATGGATCGTATTCGACCCGAGAATGAGAGAGTTACATGCTTCTCCAAAAAGTTGACTATGATTTCTGGAGAAGTTGTGAAATCGCCTCTTTGCCCGAAAACGTCTCTAGTTGCGTAATAACCTGCAGTAGGATGGATCAAGATATCTCCTTCATGTTTCATGTATTCGGCGAGCATTATACCGCACGGCAATATTTTTGCATACAATTGACGATACACAGATCCGTTTTCTTTTCCAAGCTGCTCGATGAGCATCTTTATTATCTGCGATAAAAGAGAAAAAGATCGCGCTAATCGAAATAGCCTAATCATGTTAAATACTTGCGCTTTATGTAGAAATAAATATATATTTATATAATAATTATAAATTATTTTTATATAACTACAATTCATGAACAGTGCGATAATTGATTTTTATATGAAAATTATTTTCATATAAATTAATCACAACCTTTTTGGGCGATATAGGTTAGATTTATTGGTTAGGTTTTTCATGAAGCAAGGAATATAACCAAAAAGTAAGTAGAACTTGAAAAAAAGAGAATTGGTCGCATTATCAGCAGTCAGCATTCAGCTACCCGCTTCACTTCGACCGCCTGACGTTCGTCGAGATCTCGATTCGATTTCGCGCCATTTCGCGGCACGGAAAGGGGAACTCGTTAATTCGTATCGATATTTCGCTGCGATATTCAGTTGGTCTTGCGGCGATTCTTCGTCGTGTCGCGCTTTGAGTTTTATCGCGTCCTATAAACGCGAGAGAGCCTTCGCTTTATCGTGCAGCGAGCAGCGGCGTACGCGCGATTATCGTTATCGGGGATCCGGTAAGATAGAATTTACCTTATTATCGGGTTATAATCGTGTCGAATCGCGGCGTTATCGTGCCTCATCGTCCAATGAGACCATGTCGGACGTTTACGGTAATCCGCGATCATTTTCCGAAAGGCGATATAAAGTATATCGATAAAAACTGCGGTCCACTTGACGCTAAAAATGCTTCGAAGCATTCCTTTTCTCTTTTCTTTCAATGAAGAAAGAGGAGAAGAAGAACGCTCCAAAGCATTTGTAGCGTCAAGTGGACCGCAGCCAAAGTGAACAGCAATACGTTGTGGTTTACGCTGAGAAGTTTATACTTTCATGATATTTTTTCAATTGTTTGCGTCAAGTGGCACTCGAAATCGACGTTTCACACGTGGAATGTGCAGAGATTATAGGATGTAGATTTTAATTTCTTAGTTGGATTTTTTCGACCAGTTTCTCAAGATTATCTTGTGAAATTGAAGGAAAAATTGTTGGATAGAAATCAAATTTTACAAGATTAGAATCTAGACGTTAACGTAGCTTAATTGATTAATAAAATTTTTAGAGATGAAGAACCCGCGGCGCATTTTTGCGACCAAGACTTTTCAAATGGCAGCAAAGTCCGCCATTATATATATACGCTAATTACTGAAATATTCGATGCGTAACGGCCGAGCAATAAATGTTTCAATAGCGTATTAATTTTTAACATAATAAGTTTGTTGAAAATTTAGAAAAATAATCTTTCACGCGTTTTACTTTTACTTTACATTCGGCATTACGATACGACGTGTAACACATATTCTACTTGCACAATTAAGAGATAAATTAGAAAATGTGACGTCGCTAATAGAAAATAATTCGATAAAGTAGCGAGAGTGCTTTTGTCGCAAGATATTTGAGATTTTTACTGGCCGATCAGTTAATAGATTTATTTTCGCGAGAAATTAGTCGAGGATTCGTCACGTATGGCTCATATCGATTTCCGGAGAAATTTGCGCGTCGCGCAAAGTAGGATTCGATTCGTTCGTGCGGCGCGCGACGCGACCGGGGCCGCTCGAGCGAAGTTGGCGAGGTTGGCGAGCCTGGGCGGCGCGCCCCGCGCCCGGCCCGACTCGCGGCCGACTTCGCGCCGCGCGCAGCCGAGCGTGCCCGAGCCCGCGCGCCCGCGCCTCACTCCGTGCCAGTCCGTGCTCCGGCGCGGCGCCCGCGGCGGCGCTTCCGCACGCTTCCGCAGAGCGAAGTGCCGCACCGCCGTACCACGCCGTACAATATACGCCGCAACGGGACGTGCCGTGCGCGGCGGCGAAGGAGGAAGAGGAAAGAGAGAGGAAGAAGCGAGAGAGGGAAACCGCGGACGAAGAAAAGGAGGGTGGAAGAGCGAGAGAGAGGGAGCGGACGCGAGGGTGGTGTGGTCACACTGGCGCGTCCGCCGTCGATTGATAACGTCCACGAGGGAGATGTGATGTGCGGCACGCGCGATGGTGGACAACGAGTTCCCGGCCGCCGAGAAGATCCTCCGCGACATCGAGAACACCGTCCGGAGGAATCCCACCATGTGAGTGCGCGAGTTTCCTCACCACGCACCTTTTTCCGCTCGCGGTTGTTGAAGTCCGAAGGCCCCCCCTTTCCTCCCCTCCCGCCCCGACGCGCGTGGGCGTATTTTGCGGTTTTGCTCATCGCCGTGTATCCCGTCTCCCGTCTCGCCGAAACGGGAAAAACCGAGATCGGTGGAATCCGAGTGAATACGCGAAAGGCCTCTCCCCCCTCCCCCGCCGTTCGTTTCGCGCTTGTCGCGAGACAGCCGATCGCGCTTCCGCGCGTCTTGACGTTTGCGGCGATTGCGATATTTGCGATTTTAAACTCGGACGCAAGCCGCAACCGTCGCGACCCGTCTCGTAACGTCGCGGTTAACGTTTCGTAATTCGTCACGCGTCGGATCCGCTCGTTTCCAATACATATTTCCACATCTCGCTACGATTGTTTTCCTCTATATTCTTTCCGAGTCCGAACGCCATGCATGCACGTTGATATTATTCTCGATAATCGAAGGAGAGACGTGGCGCGTCGTGAGTCGTGAGAGAAAAAGCGGGCGAAGCGGTGTCCGATATATACGTATTAATGTATTATCGGATTTAAAATCGCTGCGGACTTCACGCAGCGAGGGGATCATCCTAACCTAAATGTGACTCCGAGAGCTGCTCCGTTTCGCAGACCGCACTGCACACCCGCAAACCGGCAAAACGGATGTAACGGAACACGCACCGCGGTGCACAGTTGCGTGGGCGGAGTCTTCGGGAAGGCTGGCGGAGAGGGTAAGGGGGAGGGGGAGGGGCACGAAAAAAACGTGCACCGGCGATCGCGGAACGGTCAACCACGAGGCGATTTTAACGCGACGATCGATCTCGCGCGCGCGCGAACTTCCGCCCACGCCGCTCGCCGTTATGGCACCGTGCGGTATTACCGGTAATAGCCGCGAAGTTGACTGTTGAGTCCGTCACGTGCTCCAACTGTGATTGACCGCTCAGTTGCTCGATTTAACGTTGGCTGCGTGCTGCGTTTAGCGGTTTGTGTTTAGTGAGTCTTTATTACGATTGGTTTTCCACACAAGGACCAATCATATTAAAGAATTACTAATGTCTACGATGTAGATTGATTTTAGTCTCGGTTTAACTTATTTTCTATCCTTTTTTAGTTCTCCAAGTTCTATTTTTTCTAATTCTAATTAAATTAAGGGTACAGTGAACTGTATAATACATTGGTAGATAAAGACTTATGTTGCTCTTTTTCTGCTGAATGCAGCTATTAAAGCGGGGAGCACAGTCTTTTGCATAACGCATAATGCGTAAGCATGGAAAATTGATTGGTTCACATACATGTGCATAAGGAAATAGACCAATCAATTTTCTTACGCTTATGCTTGAAAGTTTTATTATTGCGAGCTATGGAGAGATTTATTCATTCAACGGAACACACACGATGGAATAAATATATATATATAATACGTATTTCTTTTTCTCCTTTCGCGAATTATTCGAGGTGCGGTCAATTGCATCGTAATCATTAGTCGACTGTGTTAGATGTAACGTAGACGTCGGAAAATTACGGTCGGCGACTTGGCTTATGGTTCGAATTACTCCGCGAGTAATTAAAACCAATCTTCTTAAGCCTCGGGTTTTAACGCGAAACGTGTATACCTCGCGCGTATGTGAAGAGTAATGACCGAGCATTATTAACGCCCCGTTTTGCATTTCATCCCTAGACTCTTAATTCGTGTTAGTACGAATAAGAATATTCCGGAGTGTTGTATAAAAACTCGGGAGCTCGTTAAAACCTCGGTCAAAAGTTTATTTTCGAAAAGTGCTCGTTAATCTCGTTATCCCAGTTTTTTGTCGAGCTCGAGATTAAAATTAATTCGCGTTCGCGACTATAATTGGGACAAAATTAAAAAAAAGACAGAAGATTAAAGCAAAACATAGAAGAAATCTGCGCGCGAGACAGAGACGGGGGAACGTCGGGGAACGTCTCGTGCGTCGTAAATAATTGGCCGCGTCCGGCGCTCGTAAAGTCGCGCCATCCGGGGAGCATCGAGTGCTAATAATCGCGATCCTTAATTTCGCTTGCGTAACGCGCTTGGTTTTAATTGCTCGTTTATTCTTACCGGTTTCGGTTTTTCTGCGCCGGCGATCGAGACGGAGAGGAAAGAAAAAACTCTCTCGCACAGTCGTTTCTTTCCGTCTCGATTTTACTCTCCTTCGATTATCTCCGCGTATATGCGTGTGATTATAAAAGTTTTTTCGCGTACACACGCCATATACGCATAATTATCCGAAGTTTTACGTAATACGCTTTACGCTTTCGCAATATCGAACACGGAATCGTATGTATAACGAATTAGCTTCGGGATACTAATTTACAGGCTCGCATAAAAAGCATATTACGGTCTTATTTCAGTTTTTCTACGATAGATCTAAAATTGGAAATCAGAGAAGGATCATTATAAGCGTTTCCTTGAAATACATTTGATTCGTACTGATAAGCTTGCTTTTTAAATTGTTGGATTAAGGAAGATTTCGAGCGGGACACAAGGGGACTTGTAATTTTACGGGAGATTATATAAATTTGTCGGTGCAAGATAAACATGCATTCCTATAGACGCATTGCGGATTTTAATATATTAATACCTAGATATATTATATTAATCTAGGAAAGGGCGCCTGGGGGTGATTTTTACATTCCAGTGTTAAAAAAGATTAAGCTCATATTAATTTTGTTTTTCTTTCATTTAAAAATTTTTTTGGTTTCTTCTCTCTCTCTCTCTCTTTTCAGAAAAATATTGAATATATCATATTATATATATTGCCCTCAAATACTTATAATTTATAGAACTAAAAATATGCAATGCAATATGTAATTAATAACAATGGATTTTAATTGGCGTGTAAAAATCACCCTAGGTGACAATTTATAAAAAAAGAATATCAGGCGCTCATTCTTGGATTAGGATTAGGTAATACATTGCCGAGTATCAAAATAATTGTTTTACACATTTGCTTTTATTCAAACATAAATTAATAAACACACTCTATCTTAAGCTTTGTCACGAAAAAAATTGATAATTATTACACATTTTACTTTTTTATTCCTTATCTTATATTCGCCGCATACGATTTAGAATAATTACATACATAAAGTTTTTCTCTCTCTTTCTTTCTGTGTGTCTCTGATATTATTTTTAATATAATATGTAATATTAATAGTACTATAACGAAATGATTATACATATAAATTTTTATTACACTTAACTTTAATATTGCGTACTAGGCCAACAATAAAATGTAATAATAAGAAATATTAATGTAATGCAGAGGAATTTGGAATAACATAACTGTCTTTATTCACACATCAATTTAAAAGACTCGCTAACATAAAAAAAACACGGACGTTGCTTTTTTTCTTATATACTATAGAGCACAAAGCGAAGCGACAATTTTACACGCGACTTCTCTGCCTTCCTAGAAGGAGCTTCGTGATCCTGCCGATGGAGGATAGCGAGAACCGGTCGCCGGTGTTTCACCAGGAGGACAGCTTGGGTCTGGCGTCGTGGTGCGTTCAACCGCTCTACGTGTACACGTATCGACGGCTGCTGGAGTATCGGCGGACGCGCCATCAGCGGCGTGAGGAACCCAGCACCGTGGCGAGATGGCTGCTGGGCGCTCTGCTGCTCAATCCGAGCGTGACCATGTTCTGGAACATGCGGCGGGAGCTGGTGCGCGCCGGCAGGTTGGACCCGCGCGACGAGCTCTCCTTCACCCGACCGGTGCTCTATCACACGCCAAAGTGCTTCGAGGCTTTCTCATATCGGAGCTGGCTGATACCGTTCGTCCTGGACGCCGAGCGACGGACCGACGTCGCCGAGGCGCTCGCCAACGACGAGCTCGAGCTCGTGCAGACCTGCGCCGATCGCTACGCGAACAACTACCACGCGTGGAGCTATCGGCGCCACTTGGTCACCCTGTTCGAGTCTCGCGGTCTACGACGTCTCAGCTTCGACAACGAGTGGATAAACACGCTCACCTGGTGCCGGCAACACGTGTCCGACCATAGCGCGTACTCCTATCGGCAATTTTTGCTGCGAAAGTACATCCTGGCGGTGGTCTCCTCGGGCAGGGAAACGTACGACAACTCCGGCTATTGCGGCCAGGACGGACCGTTCTTCTACATGGGCCGTCACGACCTCGACGACGACGAACGGACGTTGCTGGAACGTATTCGCGAGGTCGCCGCGCGAGGTCTGGAGCGCGATCACGGTTACTCGACCACCGACGTCCGCAAACTCAGGTGTTACTTAAGGGCGTTGTCGTACTGGACGGAGGAGTGCTTGTTCAACGAGCAGTACATCGCCCTGCACGACAATCACGAGACGTTGTGGTGCCACCGCAGGTTCCTGGCGTATCTGATCGTCGTTCTCACCACCGCGTACGCGAAACACGCCTGTTACCGCGAGGACGATTTCTGGGACGCTCGGTGCCACGACGAGCCGTCGCTCGCGCCGCTCCTTCGCGACAGACGTTTCACCGCCGACGACGACCTGCTAATGGCGGCTCACGTGATGCTCGTCAAGTCCTTTTGCTCCGCCAGTGTCGGTATTATTGAGACGGCGGTCAAGCGGCCGCAGGAAAAAGTGTTCATCGAGAGATTTTGCAAGTATCTCGAGAGAATAGGCTTGCGATGATCAGGATTGGCGCGCGAGATTTTCAGCTTGACGAAGGCGCGATAAGCTGATCGCAAGGTTTTGCTTGTCAGGGTAATAAGCGTGCGGGAATCGCGCATTAATGCTCGCGCAATAATTTCGTTGCAACATAATTTCTCTCTTACTCTCTCTCTCTATCTCTCTCTTTTTTGTGATTTCGTCCAAGTCGCGTTAAGACATATTCATGTATACGCTATTATTCAATGGCATACGTGGCCGTTCATTTTGAAATAGCTGCAAAAATGGTTTGTTTTTTAAGGCTTTTGGTATTCTTGAAATATTTTTAAGGCGTTTGATTGTGTTTTCATCCATTATTTTCTATTTTTTTATTTTATTTATATATATTTAGGAAAAAATATCTTTTTAAATAATATATTGATCATATTTTTTTCTTTCGAACTTAAAACTTTTTGCAGGATCGTTGGTATTGAATTTTTATTTTTAAATGTTACCACCTGACGTTTCTCAACAAGGAAAGGTTTCTTTTTCTCTTATTGCAGGAATGTTATAAAGATATATCTATAAAGAGATTACTTTTTAGGAAGGAAGGTTTTTTTCATAACTTTGAAATATTCCAATTTGGTGCTCAAGGAATTACTCACTTCGATTCGCGGGGCAACTCTTTCGCGTGTAGTCAGAGCACGATTGCGATAAGCAGGATTCAATGTAGATAGGCGAAATTGAATCGTTATCGATACTTAATTCCCGCATTGCTCGTTCGCGTAGCGAGTTCGACGAGCCATCGAGTACATCAGTGATACGTAAAAGTGAAATTTAATATAATAACGAAGTGTGTAGAGGATATGCGAGAAACGAAGAGGCGGATCCGTCTCGCCGAAGAGAGATCTCCGTCGAGGGGAGTGTTGCGAAAGTTTTGTCGTGAGAACAATTATGTATACTTACAAAATATTGAACGAGAAAAAAAAATGAAGATACTAGTTTTCTAAGATTGTGTTTCTTTTTGCGTCGTCCCACAGCGACTGGTGTCCGCCTCTTTATTCGTTTAATTCCTTTAGGGTATAACACAATATACTTAGCTCTTCTTCCTAGTGTCCCATTCGCTTAGGTCCGAAAACATCTCGTCGCTCTTTCACGGCGCCTCGTAAATACGGTCTCAAAGAAATTGTTTCGAAAACATCTCGAGCGATTTATACCGTTTGACGTCACCGCCGCGATCACTATGTCACCACCGGCTGTCAGCTGCGTTCGGCTTTTTGGCACGACGCGATATAACCAAAATAAACGAACTTTTAAACGCGCCGCTCGCGCTCCTCAGTCACACACGGGCGCTCGTTGTATTCGCACAATTCGCACTTGACTTCGTTCCGCGAGGAAATCAAATAGCGTCTGATTCTTTGGCTACGAACACCACACGTGTACACCTCCAACTAGAATCGAAAATATTGTATAAAAGCAAATGAGATTTTAAGTATAGATAATTGACGTTTTTATTATCAACATTGTTCATTTATATTTTAGAATTTGAATGATGCGTCGCAAATGGATGTTTCTATTTCGTTGTGAATTTCGAAAGAGTTTCACGTGCCGCAACCAAAGAATTGAAGCTACGCGCGGGAGTGCAGCGTGACATGGTTCGCGCCATGTGAAAACCAACTCCGAGTGAAAATCTTTTTTTATTTCTGGGACGGAAGCGTGCGAATTTATATAATTCACTCGCCCGACGCTCCCGTCCGCACGTTTTTTTGCGACGCGCGATGAACACGCGGAGAAAAACGAATTTCCCGTGCTTACACCACATTTCACGCGCTTAATTAATTCTGCTAGGTGGGTAGCGTATCGCGAGGTATCGGCATTTCGTTCTTCGGCACGACACGCGATGGAAATAAACCGTCGAGCCTTAACTCGGTCTTTCAGTCGCGACCGAACGTTCGTTATGTGCGGCCAATAATACGCTTATCAACGGCGCGCTTATCGCCATATCGTACCTTCGCCGAACGTTCCCGTGTTCGATTAGACCTCGGCCGCTCCGTCAACCGGGGGACCGAATATTCGCGCCTGAATTCGCGATAGCGATTCCCGACGTAATAAAAAGAACCGGCCTGCCGGCCGATTATTTCTGCGAGATCTCACAAATTCCTGGAAGCTGACGCGCGCGTCGACACGTAAACTCGCGAATTGCAAACAAGCATCAGCGGTCGGCTTTTCGGTGTGTTACGTACGCGAGAAGTGATACTTCTGGCAGTATGACGTCGACCACACTTCGCGCGAGGTGTTGCTGGAGTGACTTTCCTGTCGGATCGCGATCGATCTCATTTTACCGCACTTGAAGGTATATTTAAGCGAATGACAGAGACTGACTTTTGATTACGAACGTCATAATTGATTCAACTTTGATGGCATATGCGTACCATGTTTCAAATTGCGACGTATCGTATTGCAATATCAAAAACGTGTATATTGGCTGATGATAAAGTCAAGAGTTACATCTGAAATGGTAATTATAGTCGGGAAATGTTGTAATACTTCATGGAATAAGCTAAATGTACCAATGCCTGGACATTTTTATCATTTTAGTCCTTAAATAAGTTATAACGCGAATTAAAATCAAAGAATTAAAGATAAAAATATTTTTCTCGTATTATATTTTTATCTTTGATTTTAATTCGCGTTATATTTTTTTAAGAACTAAAATGATAAGGGTGTTCAAACATAGATCTTGAATGTTCCAACATTGGTACCTTATTTAGCAATGTTTTTAGCAAACTCTTTCTTTAAAAGTCTCAGTTTTATCATACATTTGTTCTTCAGGTATTAATTAAAATTAAAATTTTTAAATGTCACTGAATCTGTGAAGAGTATTTTGCATAAACTCAAACTCACTAAAAGTCTAGAAAATGCTATAAAGATGTTTAAAAGAATATCATCTTTCGTATGTGTCTTGGGCTTCCTTGTCACTTTAAAAGAGAAGTTTGATGAAAGTGTATCTAAACTTTTTATCCTAAACTCCAGTTCACTTTATATGATAATGAAATAATATATTTATTATTTATACATGAGTTCTAGTAATATCAATACAATTACGAATAATAGAAATAATGTATTGATTTTAATTAAACGTAAATATTCAATTGCAGTTTTGATATAATTAATATTTGTCAAAATTTCATCACGCTGATCACTCGCTAATCATCTGTTCTAGCATTCCAAAATTCAATAAATCGTCCGCCAGTTATCAGATCGTCTCTTCGAGTGATTCAGAATCCGGGCTTACCGAGCAAGTGCGGGAAAGAAGACAGTTTCTTCGCGTGGGGAACCAGGGGAACGAATAAACGGACGGAAGGAAAGAGAGCGACGTTCTCGCGGTAGATAATTTACACGCAATGCACCCGTGAATGAATGTCAAACGGTGCGACTCGCGACGGTGGGGCGAGTGGCGACTACCGGTACCGATCGGCGTCCGGAATGCTCGCGTTTATAAAAAAGAGTCGCGGAGATAAGTATATACGTTGCTCGAGTCGCACTGCATTGACGGATCATCGAGGACACACTGTCGAAAGCGGTCGCACGTGACTGTCCCTGTCACTACCATTGGCCGATCCGCGCGATAGGCGAGTAGCCGGTCGATAGGCATCCTCGGGAATTCCTCGCCTGTCTGAGGAATAGACGCGGTTGACCAGTGTCAACTTAGTTTGGCCGAGTTTTGTCGCGATACCACGTACGCGACCTATTGTTTCTCTCTTCCCATCCTTCCTTTTCCTTACGACCTGACGGGATTGATGAACGATCGGAATGCTGGAACCGGAAGCGGAAGTGGTCGTCAGTCTGCGAAGGGGCACGAGTTGGAGGATACCGTCGACTTCTCCTGCCGAGGAAGGTAGGATGAACAAGTAGGATTTACCGAAAAGATCTGTGAAGCTTAATTTCATCAACGGTTTTTCTAATCGACGTTAGAGGTGTCCAAAACTAGACTTATTGCATATTCGTGTTGACCTAATTTTTTACCTAATCCATAATTTCTAATTTCCTTCAGCGTGCTTATAGAAGAGACAAATTATCTTATGTTTATTTTTGATACTGTGATTTTCAACGCTAATCAGGTCTTGCACTATAATATCGCATTTTCCGTCGCTTGCTAAACTGCACTTACTAACTATAATAAATGAAATATGTAACGTTGAGTAAGTGTTTTCGGATTGATAAATATAGATTCGCGATTGTGTGTTGAAACTGATCCGATACTTAACACGCGTTGAGAAATATCATTGCAATTGATATCGTGTGCATATGAACGTTATGAGAAACGAAATATTCTCTTACTCACATAATATGCGATACAACGTTCTGTGCTTTCATCGCGATCGATATCCTTTAGGTTCCGGTACCAAAGAGCTCTCGCATGTAGGTAATACATTTTGCTTTGCTATACTAAGCGTTTGAAACTCCGCTTCAAAAGTAATCATTAGAATTCCATTACAATATGGTCAATATGATACATAGACAAGACTTTGTTGCGATAAAATTTCAACACAAAATTAATACACGAAATATTCACAAGTTATCTCTTTCCGGTCGTAAATTTTTCGACGATTTCGGAATATATATATTTCTTTACGTTATTTTTATCCATTTCTGCAATTTTTAATCAGTTGAATTATTTAAATTAGCAACTTTTTCTTGGCCAGATTAACGATAAGTATGACTCTGGTTACCTTTATTAATTATAATCATCGCGAAGTTTCGACCATTGGTTGTGGCCTTTATAATCGTCATGACATTTCGACCATCATTTCGACCAATTGGGTCGAATAAAAATTCGTATTGAAGAATTATTTTTTTGTAATATGTTATATATAAAATCGACTTCTTAGAATGCAAATTTTTTTTTTATCAAAGGTACACTTATCAAAGAATCTGTGATTGAAAAGAAAATCGAGGATATTTTATTGATTCTGTGTATTAAATAACTCATATTTCCTTTCATTTATATTTGTGTATTAGAGACATTTGCATATTTAACCCAAATAACACATCGCAGTCAAAATGACATCATTTTGACATCATATTGACCAAAAAGTGACGTAATATTGAATAAATATGACGTTAAAATGATGTCATTTTGACTGCGATGTGTTACTTGGGAATAAGATGGAAACGTAAGGAGTCTGTGTGCATGAAAATCTGAAAATATAGGCAGCTAATGCAAACAAAAAATATATATATAATGATCTTTGCAACACAATATGAAGACGATTTCTTATTACTTCTTCTTCTTGTATTAAAAAATTCTTATTAATTTTGCTTGCCAGTATTTTTTTAACGGTACAAAGAAACGTTCTTCCAGAACAATGTATCTTTATTCACGGAACACAAATTCCGGCATTAAGTAATTAGTGCCTAATCGTCGGCCTCGTTCCGACTCATCTTCCTAGCAAAACACGAGCTCGAAAGAACGCGTCAAGTGAAACATGTGTAACGTTACGTACGTCGACATTATATACGATCAGAGACACATGTAACGTATGACACAAGCAACACGTTACGTTTTCTCGCGTGAGCCGTTTGTTATCACGCACATAAGATTATTAATAGCGAGAAGTATAAAAGCATTCGGCGTCGGTGAGGGCATATATATATATATACGTCACGTGAACTCCGTGCCCTCGGAGGGAGATCAAGTTTATTCACACACAGTCGTGATTTTATTTAAATATATTTATTTAATCGTATACACTGTTCTACGGTAGAATGTTCACAAATCAACGTGCGAACGTACGTTAACAGATTATTCTGAGGAAAGTTTATGGCCAACAATTGGCAACGGTTGCTTTGGCGCAGAGGCGCACACGCGTTCGAAATTAATATTAATAAGCGCCTTTAGACGTTTTCAAAACTTACGAAACTTGAATCGAAACGTATACTTGGTCCATATGAACTTAAACTTTGTCGGCGGCCAATGATTTCACGCTCAAGTGCTCGTTACGCTCCTTTAATCTTTGGCCGGATGTCACGTATAGGTCGAAACCGCGATATGCATTTTTATCTTGAATCATTCGCCTCAAGGTCTTCCGCGGCAGGTTTCGTAAATCCACTTTTATCGGCTTTGCTCGGAGTTTCCCCGACGGGATTTACGTTTGATCGACGACGAAAACAATTTTCCAAAGTCCCGACGTCATTCTCTCGAAACCCGCGTGACGCGATCGGGATAACGACCGCTCGCGCTGGCGGCTTTTTCCCCGGTGCAATCTCACGCCACCGTTCTCCGACGTTCGATATATAATTTTATCTTTGAACATTCCGAGTATCTGTTTGCATTTGTGTGTCGCAAATTTCCGAAATTAAATCCGGTATTGCGACGCGACTTTGTCTGGCAGCCGTCTGATAACTGACGCCACGCTGACCGAATTATTGCAAACAGACCGCGGCGCTCGAAGTCATCGTAAACCTGTCGAGTTTCAACTGCGGTCAAGTGCAGTCGGCGACATTGCTCAGGTATTAAAAATAATTCGGGAAATACACGACAGAGTAACACATTAACAATTTTAGTTTGATTTATCACTTTTGTCATATTATTTTAAAGTAAATTCGCTTAGTGTTGAAAATAAAGTGATTTTCTTATGTATAATATTTTTGTATGTCAAACCTCGTCGTTAAAGAATCGTTTTTTGCTACTTAATGACGCGTTAGCTAATTGTTTATATTTCGGAAAATTATCCGAATACACATTTTTATTACGCTGCTTATAGTAAAATCTCAATTGTATAATATATTATATGTATAGGAAAGTTCCTTATTATGAGATAGGATCCTAATGAGATATGTTAAGTTAAAAGGCTCTATGTAGGCCCCATCTGTTGATCCCATTGCACCATGAAAAAACCCCGTTATCTCATATTAGGATTCCTATCTCATAATAGGGGACTTTCCTCTATGTATGTATCTTATGTATTAAATTATTTTATAACATATATATATATTTTCCTATACCTATATAATATATAATTATTCATACATTATTTTATACGTTCTTATTTTATACTAATTGCAATTTAGTTGGGCGTTAACGCGTCATACAGTAGAGCGGAAAGGTGCGAGAATCGTGTGAAACACTCGATCGGCAAATTGAGGTCGCTGAATCCTACACTGACGGCTGACGGATCGTATCTATTTGCATTGAATCGAAATTGTGTATGGCGTGCATATTACCGATACCATCTCGCTATAAGACATTATTACCGTCGTGCAAACTTTGAACTTTATCTAAGCCTTTATCTAAACGATGTGTGTGATTTGCGTCACAGGAAAAACTGCATGTTTGCCTGCCTGTCTTTTCGAGAAAACTGGCACCTGGAGGAAAACATGAATTTTCCCATTAAATGTTTTTTTTTGTATACATATCACACGGAACACAAATAAAAACAGTTTTCACACAGTTTTGGACATTCGTGTAAATCGTTCACGGAATATTATTTCAAATATAAACAAAAAGAAAAATAAAACAACATCATTTATTTGTTATTTTTTTACACTGTTATTTATTTATTAATTTATGTTATTCTAGATAAAACATCCCAAAAATATGTGCGATATAATTATTATTTTATCAGACATGTACGTTACGGTTACGTAATCCAATAACGGTTTGAAAGGAAAGTTAAAAATAAATCAACTGAGATAAGATGTTAAAAGATAACGTTACTCACTGATACGACACGCAGTAGCGAGTAGCGAGACACGCTGCATGACTGCGTTGAAACTCTCAGGTCTCCTCCTCTTCGCAGATTCGCTCAGTTCACTCGCAAAAATATATGGTTAATTACGATCGCGCGTATTAATCATCATGATGGAATAATTGCATTTTACACGGCACTCCTGATATTAGTTGCACGCGACGCGTACTTTGTTACTTTACATTGCAGTGAAATCCCATCCAAATGTGAAAACAATGCGAAAAAGAAATAAATAATTCACGTGACACCAAGTTTTTTGCATTAAATATTTTTTTTTACCAAGGACGTTCACTAGATAATTATCACTAAATATTTAATGTTATTCGTAGAAATAACGTCGAATATTTTTATTAAGAAGGT
This sequence comes from Temnothorax americanus, assembly GCF_048541705.1. Classification (NCBI taxonomy): domain Eukaryota; kingdom Metazoa; phylum Arthropoda; class Insecta; order Hymenoptera; family Formicidae; genus Temnothorax; species Temnothorax americanus. Next base: position 1,000,474 of record NW_027509253.1, on the reverse strand, counting down.
GACAAATAATTATTGCATTTTTATATGAAAAGACCATATAGAAATTGCTGTTAAAAACGATTACATTTTATATTAGATATTCTTAAATTCTTTTTTATTTTTCAAAACGATATGAAGTAGTTACATTATTCTTCCCCACCGTAGTTCGATGTCTATCTACTTAATGTTCATTGCAACACACTCTGAGTGAAATAATTTCAACATATCTACGACGAAATTGCGGACAGTTATCGCTCCTCTCAAAGCAGCAGCTGCATCTAACAGCAGCAATTAAACATAGTTACGCAAACGAGCCACTTTCGTTCTAATATCGAAGATAAATTGTTTGGTTGTTATAAACGACCATTCTTGCCTAGAACACGATCGATGTTTACCGTGGATGGATTAATTGTAATGGATAGTGTGAGATAATGACAGAGCATTTAATATATCAGCATTTTGGACAAAAGGGAAAATAGATCAATAAGAGCGTCTGTAAATTTCGTGTTTGTGAGGTACAAAATATCTTTTAACTATATCTCTCTCAGAATTTTGTCTCGTAATCAGAGAAAAAATTATGATAGATATAATTACGGTTATTTAAGATTTTAAGATCAAATATATTTAAATAATAAAAGATAGCAGAATGTTTAAGGAAAATTTTAAATGAAAATAATGATTAGTAAATTTTGAACAGTTAAAAGATTAAAATTATATTAACGCAAATATATCATTATCCATCAAGGTTTTATTCCAAATTATCGGTTGTTATCACAAATCTATATTTTTTGTAGACATTTGAGAGAATCCTCGGTATTTTTTTCATTTAGTTTCTTATATATATTTTTTTTTATTTAATCGAATATAATATAAATTCGATGAACGTGCAGCTAAGAAAATTGATTTAAATTTCTGTCAATAAATTTCTCGTGTGCAATGTAATTTCGATGGAGCGGGCTGAGTTAACGTTGCAAAGAACTTTATCTAAAAAAATACAAATGATGTGGTGTATATAGTTATCGCGAATCGCACCGGCTGATCAGACTTGTCCGAAATCTTAGGAGGAACTGTCCTACAACGTTCTCATACCCGCTATTATTCATTTGCGAAGTCAAGGGTTTTTCTCGTCAACATTCTAACGTCGGCAACTTAAGGGTCGCTTGTCAAAATAATCATCAGAACGAATAAAACACGCCAAGTAATGAAATGGCAATATCGCCGTGACTCCTGTGATCTTATACAACGGTGTTGAATTTTTTTTTGCGATGTCACCATATAAATCGTCGTTTATATATCTTATTTATATTTCGTTTATATTTCGCATTTTATTTTTCCGCTCTGGTGTCGCAAAGCTGAGTTCCGTGAAGCACGTCGTTCCTCTTCAACCCACGATTTTCAAAGTCTGAAAATCGAAGGGAATTCCGGGACGCTGCGGTTTTCCGGGAACCGCCTACTGGCTCCACCGTCATGCCGTGCCGTGCTGCAAATAATTCGCGAATCGCCCTTCGACCCGCCCGGCGCGATTGTCGAATCTTCCGTGAGATGACGACGTTTTTCCCGCATGACACAGGACGTTGCGCGATGCGCGGCACTTTGCCAGAAACGTGGCGGATCCCGGTGTACACGGCGCGCCTCCACCGCACTCTTGAATTTTCAGTTGTTGGACGGAAGGCTACGAAGTCGTATAACGTTCGTTAACCATTCGTGAAATACCTCTCGAGTGAGAAAAGAATTAGATCTATTTGTTCCACTTTCGTTTCATTCTGATGTGATTCGCGTCGTCTTGAATTAGCATTGATACGGAATTAGAGATTAAAATCGGTATAATTTTGGTGACCTCGATTTCACGTATTTTTGACACCTTTATATACTTACAAAAGGTAACGAAAGACTATTTTATTTAAGCTTGCGTTAAATAAAAAATAATTTTAGGACTATTTAGAGTGCCTATGATAATAATTAATAAATATCTAACACAATTTTTATGTTCCTACATAAAAAATATATCCTAAAATCATTCCGAACGTTTTACGTCTACTTCTATCGTCAAAATTTTAAAGTTAATTAAAATAAAAGTAAAGGATGAATCATTCGTTTTTCTCACTAAATAAATAATAAATTGCACAGTCATGTTAAAATAATGTATAAATCCGTTATTTATCTACAATTTTGACAATTCAAATAAAATTTCCATCTTTCCATTCTTACAGAAACATCAATATTCATTTCAATGACGCATCGATTCTTATGAACTCATCAAAGTTGTACCGTTTCAATTTTTGCTTTGAGTTTTCTTAATCTCGAATTTCTCATATAGATTGACTTTTCGTTATAGGCATAGCTCAAATACGTGCGCTAAAAACTCGATCTGATCGCGTTTTTCGAAAAACTCGCGATATTTAGAGGGTATATAGCTCGATCGTCGGGGATGACCGGTCGACAGCGAACTGTCGATCTTCACTAACATGGCTCTGCGGGTGTTCCAGCTCCAGGGTAAAAGTCGGCGCGTTCGACACGAGGTTCAAGTCACTTAAGCTAAAGGCACCCTGTGTTCGTAATGCGTTCACGTAACGCAGGTATAGTATATCGGAGACGCGGGGCGTCGTTAATATACGGGTTGACGTAACGCACGACCGGAGGTTTTAAACGAATTAAAGCCGTCGACGACGGGAACGACTGACGCGCGACCGGACGACGAGTGCGTCGCTGGCGCGTGTATCGTTTTCATCGCCTGACTCCTTTTCCAGTTCCGGTTGTCCCGCGACCGATAGATCGCAGACAATTTGTCGCGTTCGTCGAAGTAACTTCGCCCGAAGGAGTTGCACGCGAAGGGGAAAGTTGTCGCAGGAATGTTCGGTGGTTGTGCGAAGGCGGCATCGTGAAAGTTCTACGACCGAGCGAAGAACACATGAGTGAGGAACAGACTTTCGTTATCTTTGCTTCGAAGTATGATATAAAAGTATATCTGTATACCTTAAAGGTATAAAGAATCGTATTTCCGTTGTTGGAAATTTAGAGAAAACAGGATTTAAAGTTGATTATTTCTTTATGAAAATTTCCAGTACGATTATTTTTTCTAAACGTCGTATCTTAGGAACTGGTAATAATGGACCTAAAACCCTTTACCATTATACAATTTAAACTCCTGATGGTATATATTAGAAAAAGTATTAACTCTTTCGACGAAAAGTGGAGATACGATTCTTTACCTCTAAGGTACAGATATACTTGATGGTATAAAAATATATGCTTTTTGCCTAGATAGTTATATTTAAGTGTCACGATTTTTCGATTTTGATTGGAATATACTGGAAGAGTGACTTCAATTCGGAAGTTCCATTTAACGCTGCACGTTAAAAATAAAAATCAAGAACATTGTAATCGCAAATAATGTTCCCGGAAAAGAGATATCGATGTTAAATTTATTCATCCGTTATAAAAAATAAAAATTAAGGACACTAGGACACCTAGTTCTACAGTCTAAAAAGAGAGTGTGAAAGGAAGATTTTTATAACTTCAACTATAACAACATCGACGTTCCCTAGAATTCTCAATCGTTCTTCGCGGATTGCTTTCACTTTTGTGATTGACGCGATAACAGCGGCCCACGTCAATCATCGCCGCAAGTAAATGACTAATCGTGAATACATAAAATTTCAGAGAGCGAGCTAGGCCTGCGTCGCGGCGGTTCCCTGAGGATTCCACGAACGAGCGACGATCAGGTCGCGCGAGAACGCGCGCGCCTGACGAGCACGAGATCGTCGCCATCGTCGACGTTGTCGTTGTCGGCGTCGACCTCCACGTCGTCCTCGTCGGCGTCGGACAGATGCGCGGGTGGCGGCGAAAACAGCAGATCGTCCCGGTCCGCCAGGCGATACGCACCTGAAGCTGCGAGTGACGCACCTGCGCCGGAGCACCTCGCCAGGAGCCTCCTGCAGCTTGGATGTCCTGCCGTGTCGATGCCCACGTAAGTCACGCAGCCACGTTTCCGGCACTTTCCATCCTTTCTCCTCGAGTCGGGGAGATCGCGGCCGTATACGAATATAATCCTCGCCTCGAGTTCAGCTTTCCGCGCGAGAGGTGTGCCGATGGGAAGCAGCAGACTTCCCGCGTCTCGCCGAGGTCACGTCAATCGTCTCTCGTTTCCGTCGTCATGAAGTAAGTACAAAGGTGATCATCTTAATACGCGCGATGAGCACATCGGAATCTGAACTCATCGGAATTATATCGGCCCCGATCTTCTCCGAGACGTGACTCTCGTTGGCGTGACCGTTTACTCGGTCAAGGCGACGTCGTCGCGTCGCGAGGAGGAATCGTATACCGACCGAACTGGGATGCTGGGCGGACCGGCTCGAGGGTTGGTCTCGATTGCGCAACCCAGGTATGACGTAACGCAAGGAGACGCGAAAAAAGTTTCCGACCACACGTCGGGGACGTTTTCCGCCCACGTTTTTAGTCTAGAATGAGGCGAGAAGAAAATAACTCGATTATCTTTCCCTCTCCCGTGACATTCCGACGCATCTGTTGGAAATAATTGTCCCTCGATAAAGTCTCGTTCGCGCAAGACCCGCAACGTCGAGGGGCCTTTTGTGTCGTAACTGACAATAAGATACGAATACCAATTCTGTTACGGGAGGATAACGATTATAATGGCGCTTGATTGTTGCGCGAACGACACTTTGGAGCTACCCCCTCGCAACGAACGCTTCATATTCCCTGCTGCCTCGGTCGACCCTCCTTTGTCGGAACGATATGTTGGCGGACTTCCGCGATCGCGTTTGGGAACGAACGAACGAGCGGAGGAGAGGGCTGCGAACGCGGTCCCTTCCTCAACGAGGAAGTTATTTTCGCGTCGCGAATCTCGCGAAGCAATTAAATGTAGTACGGTACGGCGTTGATGCGCTTATCGCGAAATCAAGGGACGATAAGGAGAGAGGAGGGGATTGGGGTAACAGCGACGCAAAATTAAATTCGATGAAAATATATTGGTTTCAATTCTCTGAAATGTAGATACTGGACGCGCTAAGATAAAGACTCTGGTCTCTCAGGATGCTATGTAGGTACGGCGCAAATATATCTGTAGGAGTTGTACCTAACAAAAATATACGGACTATAACATAATAAGAAAAAAACGGACGGGCGTTGGAAAATATTGACGTAACGAAGAGCGCCGCGGCGTAACAGGCGGATGAGTGTCCCGTGAAAAAGAAAAAAACAGCGAAGACGAAATGACGACGGGTCGACAAGAAACTAGAAACTAGACAGATGGAAAAACAGAAAAGGGCGTTGCGCGGCCTTTCGCCTGGGAGATTGATCGAGCAGAGCTCGTAGGGGTAAAAGGTGGAAGGCGAAGACGTTGTCGAGTTCCCGAAATCGTGCAGCTAATTTCGACACGGAATGACAAAATCTGACGGAAGGGAGAGGTTCACGTGGGACGCCGGATTGTGAGAAAACGAGAGAAAAACGGACGAATTTGCCGATCTCGAGACAGACCCCGGCAGCCGCGATCAGCTGACGGCCATCGCGGTTATCCGGTTATCGCAGCCGCTCGACGAGGAGAGGCGAGAGCAGCCCGTCGACGCGTCGTTCTCGTTGCCGGTGTGGTGTGTGCACCATTATTCGCAGCTATATAAAGCTATATAGCTCTATCGCGATGATATTCGGTCAATAGGTGAGCCGCGCGGCGCAGACGCGGCGGTACCAGCCTGTCGAGTGTCGCTCCCGCCCCGTCTGTGTGCGTGCCCACATCAGCGGCACCGTCGCGTCGCCACACGTACAATCCGCGAAAGCGTTGCCGAGAACGTCGCTGCGGAGAGTAGAGCACGAGCGCGGACATCGCGCTTCGCGCCGCATTGCCGTATTCCACCTCTCGTCGTCGGAGTGTCGTTCTCCTCTGCCATCGTCGTCGTCGTCCTCGTCCTCGTCGCGTCCGGATCTTCTCTCTCTCTTCCTCTCGAGGGGAGCGGCTAACATCTGCGGGAAGGTTCCCGGTTCTTCGGTGACAGTCGAAAGGATCGAGAGGGAGGTGGAGCTCGAGAGAGCCGAGAACGTCGACGGGCGTCGGATGTTCTGAGAGGGATTTTTCTCGGAGGATATTATAGTGGGAGGAGAGGTGTTATCAGCTGATAAGGGAGAGTGCGCGTCTCGTCCGGGGCCGCGCGGGCTCAGATTCCGGATTCCGCCGCGGTCCTCGCAGTTCGTCGTTGGCTCGTCGTCGTCGTCGTCGGCGAGCAGGCGAGATGCGGAAGGAGGATGCGGGAAGATTGGCATAATTGAAGCTTTGCCGCTTCGCGCGGGGCTTAGGCCCGGTGCCCGGTTCCAGCCTCGTCTGCCGTTGTGAGCAGCGATAACGCGGGACAGTGGCGCCTCTCTACTGGACCGCCAGCTACGACAGCACTCACCGCAGGTGCGATCGAAGGCCGCGTGTTACGCCGAAATTACCAACGTAGAACGAGTTCTCGTTTTGAATGAATTGACCTATGACCCGGTCGTTAAAACGCGATCGTTACATGTCGATAGAATTGTGTAATTATAATTATATAATTATAGATATACTCGTATAATTATAATTTGTCGCAATTGGCCCAAATTTAGCGTAAATCGTAGCTTCGATTTGTCCTTTAATTAAATGCGCTCCTGGCATCCCGAGAAAAAAATACTTTGCACGACCGAAACGATTCGTGCGCGATTTAATTGCTCTGTTGACAATTTAAGGGAAGATCGATCTCACAAAACTAGAAGCACTGAATTTAGATTGACATCCCGAAGGTCTTGAAAGGGCTTTTTTGTTTTTAAAGAAGCGAGCTATTGGATCGAACTCTTCAATCATCTTGAATGCTATATTGTCGTCTGTTGTCATTGTGCGGCGATCATTTGCGCGTGCCACAATGCTTGGCTTTTACAATGTGTGTTGCAATGGCATGCTCGTTTTTTTTTTCGCAGCCATTTCAACATTTATTGCGTACCGCGTACGTATTTATGCATGCGGCTTTTATCGCGGGCGATCAGTATCGAGAACACCGCGAGGTGTTCCTTACCAGGATCGCGGGTCAAAGATCACGTCCTTGTTGGTAAGCTAGATATACGTTACAAAAAAAGGAGAGTCAACAAAGGCGAACGAGAACGAGCACGAGTAAATATAAATATCAAGTGTTACTCGACCGCCACGTTTGTCGGCTGACAGACGTAGATGCACGCAGTTTGCATGGCTTATTCTACGTAGCGCAAATGAATTCATTCTGGCTGCCATATACTATCGCGAATAAAAAGAAGCTCGTAAACAATCCTGTTCGATGTAAATTTGTAGCGCAGTTGGCGACTGCTAAATGTTACTCTCTTCCAGCGCTTCGTGATTTATCGCGATGAAGAGTCCCGCGAGTAAAAACGCTTCGCGCGAATGCGAACGTTTCGCGAGACGTGAAATTGGAGAAATCGTTGCGCGTTCGCTTCTAAAACGCGGGGCGAAAGGGCGCAAGTTTTTTGTTCCGGACGTGACGAATGCCTCGCAATTGTGCGACAAACACATCTGTTCTGTCACGGACATTCTCGCCCGACGTGATGGATACGAGAGAAACGTGGCAGAGAGCGGTCAGGATTCGCGGAACGTCTTCGTTTTTTTCCCCTTTCGCTTATCGTTATCTCGCGTATATATATTGCTATTCTGGAAATATCCTTTCGCATTAATGCGCCTGCACTGGCGAAATGCCAGCACGAGTTCAGGACGATCGATCCTCGTGCTCCGCGAGATAGGTGACGTAAGGATCCGGAAAATTAAAGTAGAAGAGAAAGGAAAATATACCAGGGCAGAATTGTTAAATATAGATTGGAATGAAGACGTTGCAAAAAATATCATAGGGACACCTCCCAACGTTCAATTATTCTCGAAGCTTGCCCACCGTAGAATTACTTGCAGCAATAATTTCTTTTCTAGAAAGAATTCTGTGCTAAGAAAACTTAATTTCGAGAAAAGAATTACGTTACTTTTAATCTATAAACTTTATTACGACTTTGTTAATGAATTAACATTTATTTTACTCGTCTCGTAAAAAATTATATTGTGAAAATCTTCAGTTTCTCCGATTAATCTTGCATTTGAGTTAAAACTTGATTTTATTATGAAACCGTTACTCTATTATCATGCACTATTAAAATATTATTTCGGCGCCACGTTTGTTCGTTTTTTTCAAGTTTTGCTTTCACAATTTATTCGAGATTTTTACGAATGGCGGTAAGCGTTTTGAGCGGGACTCGGATAATAAAAGAAGCCGAGCGATCTGATTTACAAGCAGCAATTGCTTTGGTAACGTGCGCAAAGAGCATGCCTCACGGGAGATAGGAATCTTTCCGCGCTGCTCTCGTTGAGGCACACAATTGTGCTCCCTGTCCGTGCGTGAGATAGAGTCGATTAACTCGCGGTTAACTCGACCAGTTAATTTCCCGATCCGCATCGTGACGAGATTCGTCACGCTTCTGGCGACAGCTGATCGTGACGTTTGCCTCTATATCGTCACTTTTCGATTATTTCCGATCTAATTCCAAACTTAGAAATCTATGCGGCCTATTGTGTGCCTGATAAAATTATCCATTTATATTTTCGACATTGTTGTTATTCGTGTGTTCTATATTCAGATTTCATATACGAAAAAAATTGGATCTATCAAATATAAGCCTTTATTATTTTTCGATAAAAATTATTTTGCAGCTTAATTTCAATAATAATATTTTTCAAGTTGCGTGCGTTAAACACGTTACAGAGATACGTACGAAATATATTCTAGAAAAGAAACTATTATATGTAAACCGGATGTATATGGATGTATACCAGAGATGCTCTGTACCTATGTAACTTTCATCTTTAACCGGATCAATACACATCTGTTGGCCGTTATATATACGGCTAAGTCGTATAATGCGACGATAATTCAGCGATTTAAAGTCCACGCGTTCGCGTTACAAACGACCGCCACGAAGCCTGGAAAATCGAGTTGAAACGTCGACCTCCGTCTCGGCGAAACGCCGAGAGAATAACGGAGTAGTTTAACCGGCCTGGTTGAATTTCGTTTGGAAAGGCGCGTTTCACGGGTTCCGGGTGCGCGGTGTTGCGCGTATATGCGTTCTCGATTCTCGACGACACGGTGCCAATTTCGGGGAGCAGAAATTCGAAGCAAGACCACGCGAGACACGTGCGACCGCGCTTCTCGGCGTGCAGGCGTAACAAGATCCATCGCGGTTCCTCGTCCATCTGCTCGTCAATAACCGGTGGCTCGTTTTATTATTGCAGACCTCGTGGCGGTGTCGGATCGGAGCAACCGCCGAGCAGCGACAGCGATGACTACACCACCGCTCACCAGCAAGGTCACGTCGCGGGCGGTTATGGACAGAACCAGGACGGTTACACCGTGCCCAAAGTCCAGGTGTCGGGCCCACCAAACGTCGATGAATCCGCTTCCATCATCAATGGGTGAGTGCCAGAAACGATATCAGCGATACAACTGATATGTAAATTATTCTCTGCTCTTTCTTCTAATTCTTTAATAAATTTAACTTATTAAAGGATTGGAAAGAGAAGGAGAGAATATATAATTTAGATCTCGGTTGAATTTAATTAACGTTGGGAACGGTTCAGTCAGATGTAAATGACCAGAGATACTATTATTAACGTAATCCTAGTGCAAATGCATTAAGTTATTAGAATCGAGATGGTTTTGATGAGTAGATATCTGAGATTAGATCAACCAGTTAGGGATTCAAAGAATATTTTGCGTATCTATTGACGATTCATTCTCTCCTGGCGAACGAATGACTTTATGAGTGAATTGCATTTAGTGCGATTGTACAATCGGATAAAGATTCTGATCAATATTGAGCGACACAGAGTTCAATGTAAGTGTCTAGCAAATCTCTCAAGTTGCTGATTCTTATCCAACGTTACTCAGTTTTCCGTTGAGTAACATTTTAACAGTGATATACTGTGTTTCTAAAGCGCCAAAATGAATTTAAAATAATATATAAATAACATTAAAATATAAATATATAAAATATAAAATAACATAAATAACATACAAATAACATAATGATAAAAAATAATATTTAAACGCCGAGAAATATTAACAATCAAGTTTTAGAAATATACAGTTCAGAAGTGTACAATTAAATCTAATAATTTTCGAAAGATATTACTAATTTTTACTTGGAACATAACATAAAAAAAATTATATTAGCATTCTGAGTATTTCTAAATAAATAATACATAGTAATAAATTTATAAGACTCAATTATCAAAATATATTATATCACTGTTTACAATTTTTTCATAAACAATGATTCACCATCTTATCCGTTTTAATGAGAATACAAAAATTTTAATCAAAACTGCATCGAAACTGTAATTGCGCCAAGCATTTTATTGCGAGTCAACGTAATTCATAAGTTCGGTTTAACGCGTTATATCCGCGTACACACTCTCGGGATACGATATATCAAGAGTATGTCACGAGACTATCTACCTGTCGTAATAAGCACACGAGACGATAACTTTTCCTTCTTGCACGTAACTCACGCGTAACGACAAACAAACACTCACCCCCGTCATCCCCGAAGAGTAATGACCAGGTACGCGACGAGTGATAAACAAACAGTTGCGTCGCGCCTGATAAGCGCTGCGTTGGCACCTCCGGCGCGGCATCGTTAACAAAATCATTCTCGTTCCTGTATACCGTCGTATCGTTCGGCGTTGCCATTACGTGTTTATAATAGGATCGTGCAATGTGTGTGTTATCGCGCCGTAATGATACGCCTCCTCGATCCGGTGACTGTCGCGTTGCCAGAAATAGTAGATCATACCTCGTCGACTCGTCGCCGGGCGAAAACCGTTAAGTTAGCGAGAAGAATTCTCGCCGCGCGTGAATTTTCCTCGATGAGACTTCGGATCGCGCGGCCGAGAAAGTAAAAGCGGAAGGAAGCGTCTCCTTTCGCGCGATGTTTTCTACGCCGCTCGTGAATCGCATCGGTGATTGAGTGGCGCTCGAATGAAAGATGACATCAAGGACTCGCGATACGAAGTCCGAGTCGTCGCCGTCGTTGCGAGTCCGACGATTCGGACTTCTTATTAATAGAAAGGAGAATATCTCGGCGGCATTGAGAATTTCTCGGACCTGCAAGGATTGCTTTTTGGCCAACTACGAGATCGTGTTGCATCGGTTGAGAATTAAGAAATCCGTGATATGCGACGAGCGAATATCGTGTGTGTATGAAGAGGAGACGCATATGCGAGTACGCGAGAGCACGTCGACTTGGTGAGTACGTCACGATTATTCGTTTCGATTTACGATGCGATACGCTTACAGTCGTTAATTACGGAAGGAACTATTATGTTCGCAAGTTTAACCGCGTTGCGCGAGATAAAATAGAAAACCAAAAATCCATCACATATAAACTTATAATAAGATGTATAAATATGCACACACACGAGAAATTCAGAATCTCGTTTAAACATGTAAAACTTATTAAAATGTATTTAATTGATAAAATACTGTTAATTATCAGTGATATTACGTCACTATCGAAAATAATTTTGAATTTAGGAGAAATTGTTGAATTACAGATTATTTCGCTTATCGAAAAGATTGACAAATACATTGAATATTATTCGAATCTTTGATCAATCGAATGATGGAATGTGTTTAATATATCTTTACGGCCTTGTAGCACTTATATAATTATCTTATTCTCTTTCTCGGTAGAATTTTTACAAGCTAGGCTAGGTACGAAAATAATATAAAAAAGAGATATAGATTTTTAGAGACTGTTGTTTTATAATATTCTTCAAAAATTATTGTAGAAAATCTGTATTGTCTTGAACGGGTGATACAAGAAATCAATAAAATGCGCAGTTTAGTAGATTAAAATCAATGATTAAATCTAAGTGATTTTCGCGCGTTCTTCGCGACGTCTATTTCTGCGGAAAGCTTATCAACTTAACTGTTGATGATCGACTTATTGGTGTCATGGATGGCAGATGTAGTCAAGTAACATCGAGATATCTTTTCGATGGACTAACCACTAAGAAAAAACGCTTATTTTATCTCTCAATAAGTTCGATACTGCGTTTGTTGTTTTTGTCGAGAAATTAAATTATTGAATATCGACATATATTGATAATCTGATCGTGAAAGATAAAAATGGAATCTGCATTTATAGCTTGATTTGAAGCGCGGGAAATAAAACTTTTACGCAAAGTTCGTTGCTTCAAATTGATAACCGATATTTGAATGTTATTATACGATAAGGGTATTCAAATAAGTTAAAGTTTAACGGTTTGACAGGTTATGTCGGTTTAAAGTCGAGTAAAAAGTTAATTAATTAACTTTGGGCGCGTTACTCTTTAAGGTTGTGCAAAATACATAAGTCACTCATTAACCTATCACATTAATCTTTGGGTTAAAAGTTTAAAAATTAACTTTTTACCCGACTTTAACCCGACATAACCCTGTTAAACCGTTAAACTCGTAACTTATTTGAATACCCCTAGTAAAAGTTAAATTAGAGATGGATGTAATTCTATGTGACAAAAATAATATTGTTATCGGAAAAATTCGGTTATCTACTGGCAGTATTTTCTATCGGATCGTTTACACTACATTTATTCTATTTCGTTATTCTCGAGAATTTTTTTCAACGTTTGTCAATGCGAATTGACAATTTTATAGACACGAAGATACGTTCGCAATTTACCATAATGACTGTATTAATCATCACGATAGCGTCGGTTGATTCGATTGAAAATGCGCGGCACGGTGTGTGTATTAAAAATCGCTCTGACAATCGGCTCTAATATCGCGAATTTTATACGCTGTATAAATACAGCCTGGCGATAGATGCGATAAGCCATTACACGCTGATCAATATGTTTCACGGCCCGTAAACAAAACTCCCGCGTTCGCCTACGTATTTTTAGAGCAACTTTTTTTTTCCATCGTTCCAAGGGCGAGGTCCGAAAATAAATCGTTAAAGAATTCCTCCGTACGCGCTCTTAAGCTTATTTGCACGTCTGACAGTTCTCTTTGCACTGTTCCGGCAAATAGAATGCAGACGATGTGTGGGGTTTAATAATTATCTTCGATCCATTGACAAACTTAACAGATAACGTATCATCTCTTGATCCGTATTTATACCTGCGTTTCTGCTGAAGAATTCGTAAGAAAACAAATCGTAAAAAAACGAGAGGAAAATTACTTTGTTTAGCGATATATATATAATTCTATTAATTATCGTATTTAAATATAATTTATTTAATCACCATTTTGCGATTGACAACGCCGAGTCGAGTTTGAGTTCCGATAGTGAGAAACTCCGTTACGTCGATCGTGTATTGATAAAATTAATTTAAAAAGAAAGAAATGGAATTAACGCTCACGCATAATTATTTTAATACTTTTAAATTTCTCAGAGGCGAGACGGCTGTGGCGCGCGGCTTTTGTATACACAAGGCCAACGCATTGTCATTCACGCATGGCAGTATACTACTCGAGCGAGCAGGTAGCGGAGCACAACTCACTTTCCGCCTGTCTCCGTATTATCCGTTGAAACTCGATTATCTATTACGAATAATTAGTAGCTGTCGGCCCGCGCGCTTTAATTAACTTAACGAATGTAAATCTATTGGCTGTTTGTCGAAGTATCTCGCGTGATTCCATTCGGTTAAAACTGTAAAATGTAAAACTGTAAAATTGTTTTATTTATACGAGCGATAATTTCTTCAGAGGATAACTCAATTCGGATGTATTTCAAATTAATTATCAATACACGATCGATATGTAACGGAGTTTCCCGCTATCGGAACTTTTCAACTCGACTCGGCGAGATTCGCATATCATCCCGCGTTATCAATTGCAAAATAGTGATAAAATAAATTATATTTAAATAAGATAAAAAATTAATCGAATTATATATAATATATATATATATATATATATATATATATATCGCTAAAAAGGTATACTTATTTTCTTTCGTTCCTTACGATTTGTTTTTTAAAGAATTCTTCAGCAAAGGCTCACGTAACATGTCACGCTTTGAATACTTCGTCAATTTAAATGAAATCTGCTCATGAAAATTATGATATATCGATCAATCACGTTTATTAACTCGCGTATTTTGTCTGATTTTGGGATTTAAAATACATCGTGCGTACCAGCACGAAATTTTGATTTCATATTTTCGGACGATTGGAGTTCTCCGGATAATAACACGATTCATCATCGTCCTTTTTTTCGCGTGACCACGTATTTCTCCGTAAGAACGTATACGATAGTAAAGTGCGTGTTGCGTGCGATTAACGGGCGTGCCGTTGTGATTATCCTATTCTGGTGATTAGTACGCGCGATCGTTATTAGTAGTGTTTTCGTGAGTGTTGCGTTGCGAGTGCAATGAACAAATCTCGGAGGGAGGAGAACATAATCGCACCTCCGCCGCGGCGCGTCGTATTGGTGATATATTATTTTTTACCCCTTAACCCTTTCGCTAGGTCTGATCGAAAAGTGACAATGTGCTACGGACTGCCGTAAGCAATACGCATTTATGCAATGAAACTTCAACACGTTTTCAGGTTACGCGTTATCGTTACTATACCTACTTTATTGTTGCAACTTTTCGAATATAAAGAACAAAATGGAATTTACATAAAAAATTCATTTCCACAAATTATAACGCTTAACAATATACATGAAGGACGACCGTAGTCGGCGGTAATACCTATATCAATATCATTTCGTAGAAGACGATTATAATCGGTAGTAGTAGCGAAAGGCTTAAGGGATTAACGTAAAAATGTGCTATATGAGATATAATAGGTATATAAATGTATGTGTATGAAATCAGGAGATAAAAAAAGGCTTATAGAGATCTATTACTTTAAAATAGGTGAGTTAGAGTAGATTAACGCAAATATTTAATCTTGGGATTTTAATAATTAATCGTGAATAATCTATAGAATATTTTATATATACGAATTGTCAAAAAAGTGTTTTTTAGAAAAATCGTAATTGAGAATACCATGAGAAAATAATGCATTAGTAATTTGCTACAAGGAAGTAATATTTTGAAATCTGTTTCGATATGCATTTCATATTTCGAGCGGTTTAATTTTAATTTTTTACGACTCATCCATCCTTTTCATGGGTAATTCAATGTTTCGCTTGAAACCAAAGATATTTAATAACGTTATTCAATAACTGCCTCGTCTCATATGCGAATATTATGAAGTGTTCTATAACAGTTGTACAATACTTCAATTAAGTTTTACGAGCATTTATTGTTCGTTTCTCGCAATCAGCTGAGTACGCGGGATGTAGATTTTTAATGCAAATATGGCTATTGTACCATCTGTGCCCCAAAATATAAAACTTTATTTTGAGCATCTCACTTGATACGCTTTTCGAATTTATATAACAATCATGAATACGGATCCTGAAAAATAACTAGCATTCATTAACCCGATAATTAATGCCGGTATATAACAAAGTAGTAATACAAGAATTGAATGGTAATTATGAAAGTACATTAAAATTACATCATCGCGTTATACGATATTATTATATTTATAAATATTAAAAAACGTGAAAAAGAGACGCAAACGTTAAAAATATTTTTTTATGCTCACTACTGACATTATTAACAAAAAAATTATATGTGCGTAAACTCGTACTTTTACCAATAATGCCGGTTATCGTATCAGTAGAATAATATTTTACGACGCGAATAATTTAACTATATATTATATGGATTTGCACAATTACCATAATTACATAGTGTCATAAGCGTATTCTAATAAAAATGAAAAAATTGCAATCCCTTGAGAGCTGAAATTTCTTTGTTGTTTATCGTGTCATGCAGATAACGCGTGACAGCGCGTCATAATTTATGATAGGCCAGGTAGATAACGGGTGTTTTTACTTGTAATCCGCGAGACACATCAGGAATCAAATGTGAGAATTAGCTGTGCTAGCGCCAGCCGCGAGATCGTTAGAGCAACAATGGAACAACAAATGTGAATGTCGGATGTGTCCACCTCCTTTGTATAGAGTCGCATTACTCATACCCGCGGCGTGCTAATGACTTTCAACGAAATACACATCACTCGACTCGTTTTCAGCTCTTGAACATTTATAGCGTCATTAGTCATTACTCGCTATATTCTTCCAGCAAAAGTTCCAAGTCTTGTTAAGTTCTGTTAGTTCGACAGTGTTGTCACAATATTTAAAATAACAAGGAGATACTTGAAATAACATAGAGATACTTGAAAAATAAAAGCGAATTGAATTAAATTCTAATATTGAAGTATTTCTCATAATAATTAAAGTTAAAAATCAATCGTTGATAAAATTTGTTCTTCATCAATGTTATTAAAATTATTAATCAGTAAAACGTACTGGCGTTAATATTATTGGAAAATATTGTAATATCATACTTGTTCGTCAATATGCAATTGTGATGATTCCGTAGAAAGTGTAAAATTGAATGTCTGTCATTAGTATAACTGTGATTAAATAAAATTAGTATAACAAAAAAAAATTCCGTACGTATCCGCACTCAAGGTTCAAGAAAATAAGTCTATCAACTAATCAACTATGATAACAAGTCAAATCAACCGTGTGCTTCCGTCATTACAGTTTTACTTTCTAAATTGGGTCTTTAAACTTGAGAAAGTCAGATACACCAGGCAGCTTCGGCCTCTAAATTTGACGGGCAATAACGAAGGATGAGCTTCGCGTACAGCGATATAATACATACTCGATTTAGAACCGACGCATCAACGATTCGGGCGGGCCAAGGCGACGTCAACGCCTAAATGAGTTTGCATTTAAACTCATCGTACAGCCAAAGTGCATCGCCGTTGGGACGAACTCATTACTGTTAATTTGTCGCGACGACGTCTTCTCTCTACGGTTCGGTCTCCGAGTCAGAACTTTTAATAGAATTCGTGCTGGATATCTAACAGTGCGATCGATACAACGAATTACGCCAAGATTGGCACGGGCGAGATTTTAAATACGACGCGATTTGATGACGCGGAAATATTCTCTTATTTACACATTTTATCCAGTAAAATGTAAACTTTATTACAAAATTATATCGAAGAGCTCTCGTTTTCCACGACAAGCCGTTTAAACTTTTGCGACGGTAATCTGAAATGTTTAAATTGAACGCTATTTAAATATCTCGATCCACGCGAAAGATAAATTGTAAGTTAAAAATGCAAACGAGAATTTTTCTCTCGCCTCCATATTTTATTACTGTCTACTATTACATCTGGAAAGACGTAAGTGGAAAAGGAATGGTGATAATAACACCACGTGTAATCCTAAAATTTACTCATTTTTTTTATGCAGTTGAAACGAAATTATTAACGCGCTGCACCATCGTTCGAGACTCCTAGAAATTCAATTAAAACGTCTGTGCATTAGACATCGCAGCTTCTCATACGTCTATATATAGCAACGGATAATTATAACGGCAATCAACAACACACGACTTTACATACGAGGATAGACGAGCATCCTGCCAAGTCATATATACGCAATTAAACGCACGATAGAGCCGTGTATTCCGTTTTGCGCCGCAATCGCATCCTTTTTTTGTATAAAATTTTCCAACGCACTGTCGGCGAGAGGATGAGCTGCAGTCTTCCATCGTCGCTGGTGTTATCGATTATTGTATAATTTAACGGGACGGGCAAAGCTGGAAAACCCGCACACGGCGTGACAGATTCCCGCGCGATCACGCAGTGTGCGGGCAATACGGTTTATGTTTCCTCTTCCGCGTTGCACGCCACCAATAAATTAGCGTTATTTGCGGACTGTCACAATTCCGGGCGAAAAGCACTGTCGACACGTGAATTACGCGTGCACAATGGAAAACTGTTACGCGGTGGTTTATATAGCTGTAACGCGATGCACCGCTAGGCATGTGTGCGAAGATAAAAAGGCGCACGAACGTGGAAGTGCGCTCGATAATAAGAGATCCGTGCCAGTTTAATGATAATGATGTAGTCTTGTGCGAGGCTGGCGCGCGATCGGCCGTTACTTTCGAAACGACTCGATAGAAAGTAGATAGCTTTTTACCGGAAATTCGCTTCGTCTCGAGAGAGATACTGGGAATATTATTTAAATATACATATACTGGGAATATATTTTGCTCGATATATCCATGAACTTTCGAACCGAATCTCGGGAAGATCGAAAGGGATCGCGACGAATTAGGGCAACCGCGGGTTTTTGCGCGGGGATTCCCCGCCGCGAGTGCGCTTCCCCCGGCGAGTTTGTGTTTTCCTCTCCCACGAAATGGCATCCTAAGGTTTCGCTCAAGCCTTTGATATTAAGGTTAATCTTCTTGATCTAGTTTTCTCTCGGGTTTTGCACCAGGCGTTTGGTTCTCTCACGATGGCACATTAACTGCGGTTATAATGTCTCACACGCTGGAAAGTGAGCTTTCTACGTTTTTGATCGCGGAACTATAACGAGCCATCGAGCGAGCGATCTCGATAATCTGCTGTTGCGACTCGTTCCTGACGTACATAATTAAATCTGAATTTCATTTTGCATCAACCAATTTGGTTTAATATAATTTGATGTATGTAATTTTAAGCATTTGTCTGCAAATTTAACTTTTACGAGATTGTTTAACGGATTATGATTTTGAACCCGATTTGAATCCTTCATCTCGCGACGAAATCATTTTTTTTATTTCTCTTCTCTATTCTTCGAGAAGTGATTCTTCTTCTTTGTTTCAATAAGAGCGGAATTATCGTGTTCTTTACTTTTATATCGTCGGAATGCTTCGGTCATGAATCTAAGATTACGTCTGCTACACGTTTTACTGTTCATCAATATCATTACAAAAATGCATCGTCTACGGATTAATAATTTATTAGATAACCTCTATTTTTTTCGTAAAAATAACATAATATTGTATAACACGTGTCGTTTTGATTTAACGTTATGAAATGATGTTATGACCGCGTAAACGGAGTAATGGAATCTTTTTTCATCCAAGCAGTTTCGTGGGCATTTTAGCGGGACAAAATATAATGGCGTGAAACTATGATGAATGAACAGGATGCGGGATCGTCTTCTCAATTAAAGTACCTCTTCGAGCACCCCTATTATCGTCTCGATAAAAGCGACTTCCGCGTTATTTATCGAGGAACAACGTCTCTTTTTAATGTATCATGACGCTGCAAAACTTGCGTTTTTATGGTGCTCACAATTTATATAATACATTCTATACAATCCCAACAAGATTTACAGTCTATTTAAACTTACATCTAACTTACGTTAACTCGTGCGTTTAGGATCTATATAAGTTTATATCTTTCAATATTTTCTCCGAGGGTAGCACACAAGCAAGTAAAGTTAATATTAATAAGCGACGTTTATTTACGCTCGCGTGTCGCACGTGTAGTTGTTGACCATAAGGTAAAAAATCGCATCATATATTTTTATATTTAACGTCGTAACGCCCTTCGAGGATTTAATTAAGGTCTTGGACACGAAGCGTTTTTGTCTCGTTGATTTAGCTTTTTTCAACTCTCGGTGCAGATACGTAAACGATATCAATATTCCACGGATCGTGAAATATTTGTCTGATGGCGTTTATCACGTCCATTCTTTCACGCATATTTATTTAATTATATGTCCAAACTATACAAGCGGTATATAGATAAACTTTCTCTGATATTTAATTTCTATCTAACTTCCAAAATTTATATTTATCTTAATCCTAGCTATAGCTACACTTATTTTCGAGTCCTTAATTCGCCACACTCCGGTTCGTGAGGTCGCTCGACTTTGTCGCATTGTCATTTTCATTCTAATTAATATTTTTTAGCTTTTATATACTGTATAGAAATTGGAAATACAGACTTTGAATAAGATGTTTATGATAATATCAAGAACCAAGAAAATGATTTGAATCAAAACTGAATTTATTATAAGAAAACTTTAAAAAAAATTGTGTTACCATGTGAAAACTAGAAAACTGGAAAACGCGTTCAGCCATCTACTGGAGCGGAATATGGCGAACTATAGGGTTAAAATTATCATTTCCAATCTTCAACAAAACTGAAGAAATATGTTATCAAATTAATATAGTGTGAACCATTCGATCATTAAATTGAAACATGTCGCTCAATCAGTGAAATTAATTTTATAAATTATTTTATTTTGAATTATTTTTTATTGTTTTAAATGAAAATTGAAATTGGAGATGAAACTAGATATAAATTCTGTTTTTTACGTTTGCTTTTAATTTTAATATTTATATCTCCGGTTTGAATTATATGCGCAAAAGATTGGACGGTGTCATTCGGGGGGCGTAGGTGATGACCTGTTAATTTTTATGTCAGCAATAACCGCCGCTTACCAGGGTTGAGATCTGTGGGAAGAATGTGTGAGATTTATCCGCGACGCCGAGCTGACGTCCGGCGGACCGGCTTTAACCAGAGACATTTTACCATAATAACCTCCGGTTTAGCCGCGCGGCATTACTTGGTGGACTCCGTAGCCCGATAAGATCGCCCTAGAAAGAGGACTCGTTCTAATCTGAATCTCGCTATTAATACCGTTTCGTGCCCGTAGCCCTCTTCTATTCGCGTTCGCGTTGATCTTTACGAGACTGCTCGCGTTCGCGTTCGATTTTACGACCAGTAGAGAGACCGGCTTGAGGAAGGAACAAGCCAGTTAATGCCCCGGCTAAATATACGTCGTCGAGAAATTTTCAGGGAAGCTTCTGTGTATATGAGGACGAGTGACCGTTCGCGTTCGGTGTTTCTGTTGGCATATCAAATGAGAATATTTCATTGCTGATAATTATGCGTAAAGAACTGCGTGTTATGATTTATTGTCGACGAAAACTAGTCCGTGTATAGTATCTGCAACGCTATCATTTATTTCTTTTACGTTTTATATGTAATGTATAAAACGCAATTATACAGTGGCGTATGGCAATGCGGTCGAACCGCAATGTACGACTGACTTATCGCGCTATACGATATAAATTCCCGATTTTTTCGCAGTTGCTCGATATCTTTTCGGGAATTTTTATTCTCGCTATCGCGCGCGACGATAACGACGTTCTGAGGGCAAAAGATCGAGAAAAAGGCACTGTTTGTAGATTTTATTGCTGGATGCCGGAGAGGGATGGACGCGAATGACAGGAAAGAAAGAAATACGGTGCAATGAACTGTCGTCCGTGCCACTGGCCGGCCTTGCGCGCAGCACTTATCGTGTACTATCAAAAGGCATTAACAAGCGCATACGGTTGATGGAACGAGCGAATTACAATTGCGCGCCGTTGGAGCAACGGTGCATTTTGCGGTCGAAACCGTCGATCTTAAACTGCATTGAATACAATATACCGTGTTAACGAGAGGCAAATGAAACGTCAAACGATCGTATCTGAGCTTGGCAAGTCACGCACTCAAATGAATATGTCAGTTTAGGAATAAAAAAGAAAATACAAAGTTGTAAGAATAAAAAATGGATAGATAAAAGTACAGAAAGCATATATTAACAAAAAGGATATGAAACTTGATTGATTAAATTATCTAAATACGTATAAATTATACATACGAAATAAATTCATAATTTATAATATTATTAAATTATTAAATTCCGCAGTTAATTTCGACTAATTTACTTTGATAAAAATTTAAAACTTTATTTTATGGTGAAAAATGACTCAAATTGAGTATGATTTAACACTACGAATTTAACAGTGTAAATAAGAAAATGTTTAATAATGAGTTTAACGGCAAATGATAGGTTTTTACTAGATTTTTGAGATTAGAATTAAGAGAAAGTGAAAATGAAAATTTAAACACAATAATCTTTGTACATTAAAAATATGCGTAGTAGCTGTGAGGACGAGAATTAACGGTAGCGCGCGTGAGTGTTAATTGGAGGACAAGGGGGAATTAAATTTTTACGAAAAAAAAATACGTAGATAATAATTTGACAGAGAAACACCTCGGACGTGTCGTAATGTCAGTTATCGTTACCGCTTAATTCTCGCTGATTGTATAACGCGTAACTATAGGAAGTGCGAAGAATGATACGAAGCCAGTTGAATATGACGTAAATCCAGCGTCGATGTCACGTGAGGGGTTTCATGGGGTCGCATTATCTGTCGGATTAATTAAACGTCTGATGCCGGGGTCCCCTTAAGTTTTAATTTCTGGCTGCGTTAGTGGATAGTACCGTTTATACTCGGCTTGTAACGTTATTATATCACGATCTGTTGATTATAATATATCGTGACACAATGCATAACTGTGAGCGTATATTTCCACCGTAAGCCACATCGTATACAGTATGTGGAAAACACGATGACCATCGAGATATCAAAAACATAAACTTGGTTTCTCGAGAATCACGCGTCATTATTTTTTGTCGTATAATTATCTTGATAGCGCAAGAGACAATTTATTCTTGATTAGTTCGAGCGAAGAAATATAATTCGGTCGAATCATTTCGAACGAAATATGTATTTTCTTTCTTAAAAGAAATTTTTTATCTTTAAATCTAATTTTACATGAAAAATAAGAGAAAGGAATAAAAATAATATCTTTTTTATTGAAGAAATTATTGTTACACAAATAATACATAAACGTAGGACATAGTATATGAAATAATAAATTTTTATAATTGTTGTTTAAATAACTTTTGTCATACCGAAGACATGACCTAATGACAGGACAGAACGTTTGAAAATTATAATTTAATAAAGTACAGCGACATGAACATTTTGTTGTGGCACTGACATTTATTAATCGTTTGAGCTTTTTGGTACTTATTTATAATAAACTTTATTATTTTCTATTAATTTCTCAAGTTTTTAAATCCGAGTCTATAATATTTTTAACTGCAACAATTCATCAATTTTTTTCAACCATCAGGTACGATAATATTTGTACGTCAAAATATTTAACTGTCTGACGGTTAATCCCCTGGTGACAACATAATAATCACTCCGCGGTGGGATTTAAATTTGCACAAGTGGTTAACACGCCCGAATTAATATATCCGCGAATTAATACGCGTGATGACTGTCCATTTAAACGCACGCATAAGTTATTTAAATCGTATACAATTCCCTATCGGCGGTCGGAGCGCGTCTTTAAAAGCATCCACACACACACACACACACACATCCGGGCGTCTTTAAAAAGGCGTCCGGGTAAATGGTCGATTGAACTTTATTGATTATAGACAGTTTTTATCGCGATATACACGTCGAACTTCGATCCACGATTCCTTTTCCCGGCGAGGCGGAAGATTATCAGACTCCGCGCGCGCAGATGTTGCAGCGCTGCAACGCCGCGAGAGGCGACGACGACGGCGACGGCGACAGAAGCGTCTTTGGTATCATTGTCGTCGCCTCTCGTCGCAGATAACCCGTGCCGCAGATAACGGCTGCGACTCGGTAATTTTCCCGTACACATCGCGCTTATTCCGTCGGCAAGGGAAACAAACGCGACGCTGCGAGTCTGCGATACCAGTCGCTGCCGTCAGAAGGGTTGCAGATCCCACCCCGGAATGGCGCGTTTCCGTCGCGAGTGACAGTGAATGCATCCGGATAACGTGGTAAAGAGCCGGACAAGAATTACCTTCTTAGACACAGGTAACTCGTTTGCAGACGTGAGAAATGTTGTTAGATGGGTTCGAAGAAGCGAAAAAGAATATTAATCGTGTTATTTAATATCTCGTTATAAGTCTTCCTTCATAAATTGTAAATTATGTAACTTAATTTTCATTGTAGTTGACAATTTGCTTTGTATTTTTATTTACTCTGTCTTCCGAGCGAAAAATGACGAATCAGTTAATTTTAATTAGTCCTTGTGACGAAGGTTTTAATGCTTTTGGTCTTGATGGAAACTTAAATGTCTCGAGTATTGTGCGGGCAAAGAGACGAGAATATATGCAAGAAAAATTTTTTAAATCATATGCAAATTACATGTGCAATAAATTTCAACCTTTTATCCACTTGTCGATGTTAATAAATAAAAAAAAATAACTCGATGAAAAATAATCACAATAAAAAAAGTGCATAAAATTAATATAAAAATTCTCTAGTGTTTTTTTACTGATCACAAATAATAATGTAGAGATTATAATTCAGTGTCAGTCTCATAGTTTTTTAAATTGGGTAGTGACTATATTTGCTATAACTTGCTATAAAGATGTATTCATGATTTCGAAACAGTTAGTCATTGCATATTTTGCTACAAGCGAAGATAATGGACTCCTAAAATGGAACGCGTATATATCTAATCGCGGGTCTACTTGTTCTCGTATGTTTGTGCAAATATTATAAGACACATGGTTTAAAGTGGGTCGTCTAAGTATAATTTGCTGTTTGCCAAAGATGTATTGACGTTCGGATTCAAGCTGCATCTGTTTCTCCGGTTTTGCTTACGTAACACGCGGTTTCCCAATTTCGGTAAAAATGTTAAACATCGTTACTATGAATAAATGTGATCTCGCTAGTAATTTTTTTTCTTTTTTTCAATCAGCTACTTATTTTATTCAATATTAATCTTTTTCTTTCGCGTTTCACAAAAATTATCCAGTACCACGAGACGTATATAGATTTTTATTTTTGCAAGAATATGAATATGTAAATCTCCGAAGGATAAACAAGAATGTAAAATTTATTTTTATCCGTTACAATAAATTTATTAAGATTCATCTATAAAATCACAAGATTCGCTTAAAATGTTATAGACGTAAGCAGTTTACACCTTTACATATTTAAATGTGCTCGACGAATAAGCTGCACAGAAATATCTTATTACTGACATTTTTAACACTGCGCGGACACCGAGGGTCTTTTAAGGCACACAGTCGACTTTACACCTTTATGACTCCCACGGGAATGGAAAAAAAAATTGCCACAGTTTCGGTCTACGTAAGTGTAGAAATCACTCTTTGAAATCTTAAAGATGGTACATGAATTTTTATAGATTTTTTTGTAACACAGAAACGCTTTCAAAAACCCTTTGGACTTAAAAGTCCCAGGGTGTCCGGATGACTGCTTAAAAAACACGGTGTTCGCACAGTGTTAAAGATTAACGGTAAAGACTTTTTAATCGACCCTATAATTTTTTTTTATCGTCATGACAATACGACCATTGGTTTCGGTCAATTAATCGTCTAGATACCGTTAATTACTGGCGAAGTATAAATGTTAGTTACTATTCAATCTTAAAGATATTGATCGAGTTCCGTTTTAATCCTTGATCATAAGATTACGCTGCACCTGCTATACACGAGTAACAAGATCGATCGTTATATCACGCACGGCTTTTAAAGTCAGAAAATTCAATCGTATCAGAAAAAGTTAAGGCAAGATGGATAACTGTCAGGGGAAAATTCTCGTGGAAAATCTCGCCTCATGCAATATGCAATTACTGGATAACGCACGCGGTGCATAATGGAGGGAAAAATGCCGGTAATACGGTAAACTGCCGTGTTTATTGACTCTTAACTGTGGCTCGCTTTCGAAGTTGGTTCTAAGCGCATAGAAAGTGCGACGCATACGATATTGGTTTAGCGAGCAGACACACGGCACCTACTATACACGTGTCGCAATAAGACGTTGCCGCGGCGCTGCGAAAGTAGAAGAAAAAAAAGAGTCGAGTGCATTGCGAGGCTTGCAATAATTTAGTAATCGGATCTGAGGCACTCGCATTTAAACTACTTGTGTGTCGCAATCGACTCACAAGCGGAACTTTATACTATACCTGATACTAGCGTTCCAACAAAACCGCGGTTATCGCGAGTATTGCGCCAAATATCACTCGATTTAATAACGTAAAAGACAACTTTTCCGTAAGCTTGACTTTTGCAGATTTTATCATAATATTCTGTAAAGAGACATAGAAACATATTTAATTCTCGTAAACAATAACGCAATTAGTTAGATTGTTTTAGACAGGAAATTACTTCTATATAGATGGGGAATATAGACGGAAATTACTTGAGAGTGCCTGCTTTTCAGGAAAGCAGAAACATTCGGTAGCAATTAGTGTAATTGTATAAAAGCATTCCGTTTTATTGCCTTTGCTTCCCTCTTGCTCGTATTAACGATAACGAACGAAGCGTTTTCAATACGTAAAATGTGTATCGATCTGAGAATTAATAATGCCACGTGCGATGTAGTATAAAATCCGTCAACGTTTGTGGAAAAAAATTCTTTCGCGAATACAATTCAATTAGAAACGAATAATGACTCTTTTCTAATTTTTATCGGCCACATGAAGGACACAAAACTTTTTAGTATGGGAAACATTCTCTCCTACTCGAAACACATATGTATAATATCTACACTGTTAAATTCGTAGTGTCAATAAATTATACTCAATTTAAGTCGTTTTTAACTAAACCATTGAAGTTAGAATAATATACTGTTTCGTGTTAAAATAATAAATTTCGATACACACATATGGTAGTTAAAAATAACAAAATGCTATTTAACTCCAGGTATTGGTTTCATCTTTTAACAGTGTATAATCTTTGAAACGCAAAAATTAACGATGTGATTATTTACGACGTTATCGCACGTATGTACAATCACCTCTCTGTGAAAAGTTCCGACTTTGTTTTTATCGCGCGGTGGTGTATCTCGGCACCGGTTCCAACTTCTCAACCACCTGCTCCGGACGGCGCGTGTAAAAAGACGGTGCGTGTATGCAGGTGCGTGTTCGGAGACAACGCGCACGTGAGGCTCGTATAGAACACACAAGCATTCGGCGTCGCTTCGCGAGTTAGGACGAAGGCGGTATAGAGGAGACGTATCGAGCGACGGACGGCGGCGGTGGTGGCGGTGGCTGTGGAGAGAGGAACGCGCGCGCTGAACGGTGTGGCGGTTGGCGGTGGTGTTTCGCCGCCGCCGGCCGCCAGTGTCGGATGGAGATACGGCTTGTTCGTATCGTCCCGTCCCTCACGTTTAAAGTCGCGCCGCGTGTGTCGCCGTCGCCGATTCTTTCTCACCGCGGCGGCGAGCGCGAAGGAGGGCCCCGCCGCCGCCTCATCTCGAGTCCGTGTGTGCCATCCGAGCGAGAGTGCCATCGGGTGCCGCCGAGCTCTCCCCTTTTCCTCTATCCGGCTTGCCGGAGAGATAACCGACCTGGGGAGCGTTAACCCCCGATAACCCCGAGAGGCGCAGGATACCGCCGACCCGCGCGGGATCCGATCGATCGGTGATTTTGGACCGTACACGCTCTTCGGTCGCGATTTAAATCGCGCCTCCGATTTCGCGGATTCCTCGCGAGACGCCTGACACTATATATCGCGATATGAATAGAGATAATCCCGATAACGCGTGCCGAATGCGCCTTTCGGATTGGAATCGTTTATGAAT
The DNA here is from genome assembly GCF_048541705.1 of Temnothorax americanus. Lineage (NCBI taxonomy): Eukaryota > Metazoa > Arthropoda > Insecta > Hymenoptera > Formicidae > Temnothorax > Temnothorax americanus. The sequence continues at coordinate 973,078 of NW_027509253.1, read as the reverse complement.
GAATTTTTATAGACGGTGCAGGGTAACGAGAGAGTTGGACGCTTCCATTGGGAACGAAGCGATTCAGAGATCGCTATTGTTCTCGTTGTTGATCAATAAATAAATCGGGTTGTGGTGTACGACGGAACGTGTGGTGGATTGTCAACGAACGGATCCAACGAGAAAAAATGCGTGCCTCGATAAGAGCGGGAGGTTTTAATTACGCTCATTAGCCACACGTGTACGCGCAGGATATGCACGCGTCATTAAATCTGTATGTGAATCTCGGCCGAGCAAATTTTGCGAACGAATATAACGCCGTGGTGGAGGCTGGAGCAAGGCATTATCCGAAAACGCGCGCGAATGGAACAATCTCGCGTCCATCGGTGGAAATGGAAAGACTTGGACGTCCTCGAACGTTGTTCGTACAACCCGTAGAGATCGGACTTGTCGAATTTTCTTTCGCCACCATTTGTATTTTATAATAATTGTCCTCGAATGAGACTCTCTAACGGACGGATACGTTTCAAGTATCCTTTAACGCTTATTTTATCAAGGGACTGCTGTGTAATTGACTGGAAAATAAAAATAGACCTACGACGAAGTATCGATGCCTCCTCTTCCTCCGCCTCCAGCATCCGCAGGTAAAATATCGGGGAAAAAAAAAACACAATTGACCGCAGCAAACGAGAGATCTGCACATCTGCGACGCCTTGAGAAACCTGAATCGATGGACGTTCGATCGATTTCTAATCGCTGAAAATACTCAGTCAACGACTCTTGTTGATCTTCGCCTATAACGACCAGCGAGGAGAGAGAGTAGAGCGAGAGAAGAGGAAGAGAGAAGAGAATCAATAGAGTGCACGGGCTTCGTGTCTTCTTGTCGTTATAGTACGCAGTTTGTCGAGTGCTTCGCCCTTTCCTGGTTGTTGGCCTGGCAACCGCGTGGCGATACCTTAAGGGTGCCGACATACCCGCCCCCGCAAACCCCGACGACGGGGTATACAGCATTGCGTCTCTCGCGTCGTTCCTCGTCTCTTGAGAGACAATCGATTCGCGGAGGATTATATACTCGCCGAGGAAGAAGTTGCAAAATCGTCAGCTGATCGAATCGCCCTTCGTTCTCAGCCGATCGATTCATAAATCGCGCGAAACCCCGGATCGCAGTCGAGTGCGCGATCTCGAAGTCATCAATTTCATCAATCTTCGGATCTTCGCGCCGTCACTCTGGATATTCTACGGAAACGAAAGCGCCCTGGAAGATCGGAGTCGCTGATCTTGGAAACATTGGACTCGAGGGAAAGGGACACAATTCGCGATCTACGAAAAAGTCTGATTAGTGAGAAAAGACGGAAATCTGGGAGTTTTGTGACTCCTAGCTCGTGCGGATCTTGCAATTGGAGAGACATCGGAAGAGAGTGCGCGAACGAGGGTGCATGGGAGAGGTGCAGCTCGAAGAACCCATGATGCTTTGCTTCGTTCAGGGGTTCTACACGAAGGATGACTCGAAGTCGCGACGCAACAAAAGGTAAAAAATCAGCAGCGTAATCTACACGAGATAATTCCACGGAGAATCGCTGGACGTCTTTCTGTGACTGCGCGGATTCTGAAAATGTCTTCAATTCAAAATAATTAAATTCGCCGCTCGATTCGCCGCTCAATTATTTTTACATAACGAAATAACTTGTCATTTCATTTTTCTAAATACGAGACAATTTAGCTTTAATATTACACACAACTGTCAAAATATGCTATGACAGCCGCTCACGAAGTTAGCGCAGCAACAGAATCAATCAGCATCGCGGAAAAGAGCCAACAAAGCCCGTCGAGACTTTCGAGAAGACTTAGAGAGATGCGAGTATCGATTTAACATGCCTTTTTTTAGAAAAAGGATATTTCTCGATATTTGGAAGACACGAGAAAAATAATAAGTTTACGTGTAAATATTTGGCACATTATATTTGTAGCATATGCGGGCAGATTGCTTGTTAATTTTTATTACAGATAACTATTAATTTTGCATTTAGAATTAGCGTAGCAACGGATAATCAATCGGATAGCCAATTGGTTAAAAGGATCACTAAATTGACAATTTGTATATACAATATGATAATACCGCTAATCGTATATAATTCGATATTATTAAATATCTCGTAATTTATATAACTGATTGCAGTGATTGCTTCGTGCAATTATTGCTGCTTATATACTTTATTTATATTCTTGGGATATTTTTTTTTTTTTTTTTTTTTTTTACGGTAAAATATTTAAGTCGCTCTTACGCGCGTGCATCGATTTCGATGCACGCAATTCCCGAAGACTGGCGTCGCGATATTAATTCCGAATTCCGTTGTTGAAAACGGAATGTCATTGCGATTTAACCGAATCCATTATTGCGCATTACAAATTAAGTGACGGACAGTTTTATACACATTGGGTGCAATGGTTACCAAAAATATCGGAAACACCGCGAAAGCGAGACAACGAATTTATCTTTCTTGTGCGCGGAATAAAACGCAGAATCAGATTCTTCGCATTCTTTCGATGTTTCGATATTTGCGAAAATCACGCTTCTTTTTTTTATATTTATTACGCTAATGGTTTCATTTTTCGAATTCGCGTTACTGCAATGGACAAAGAAAGACACGGCGCCTCTCGGTATAGCTTTTTCTGGGTTAAATACGGACGCGAGAAAAGGATTACCGAAGGAGCAACGCGTTCGAGTGCACGCCTTATCGCGCTAGGGTTAATATAGATTCGAGAGAACGTGTTTTTTTCTCTTTCTCTCTTCTTTTTCCCTAGCATCGCGTACCGTCGTCCTATTTGGGTCACCGACGTCGCAAGCGTGTAACAACTGGCACAGGTTGTGTACGAAGAAGATGAGAGGAGAGGCCAACGATGCTCAAAGTGACGAGAGACCGACCGCGATTCCGGCCTTACACGTCTCACGTTTCTCTCTCTTTCGTTTTCTACGTCTCTCGACTATAAAATATATTACAGTTTTGCGCGATGCACGACCGGAGATTATTCTCACGACAGAGAAATTCTCTCAAGGATAAATTATCTATTTCGTCGTCAATATATGTGCAAGTGTATGTTGTGTGTGTGTGTGTGTGTGTGTGTGTGTGTGTGTGCGCGCGCGTGTGTGCATGTGTGTGTGTATGCGCGCTCAAGATGGCTCAAGAAAATTCTAAAGATATTATATTAAGATATCGATTGAAACACATTACTGTTGATATCAGTATGCGTGTAATGTACGTAATGATGTAGCGTGGAAGCTAATATAAATTTAATGACATTACTCTGAATTAGATTGGAATCGATTTTTTCTTAATTAAAATTTTCCAATTTGCAAGTAATGGAAAATGTTTGCCTTCTCGAAAGGATATTGGTTATATTACATAACGAACTCGACTTGTTTATGTTAGGGAGTTTTAGCCTCTCCCCCAGAGTTTTTAATTCCCGCTTGAAATATCAAGGCTTCGAGAAATGATGATCGGTCAAAAAATCTTATACAAATTGAAATTTTATTTCCCAAAAGATTCTGGTTTTTTTTTCTAATTTGTAAACGCCGACAAGTTTGATTTATATATCCGACTTTCTTAAATGTGCAATAGGATTAAATGTCATATTGGATATTTTTCATACGACGCTATTGTTAATTTCTGTATAATGGCCTCGGGAACTCGAATGACGTTTATATGGATGCAAATAAGACATTTAAAAATGACACGAGGATTCACGACGAAAACGAATATACGTACGTATATACGCGTGTCGACGATTGGCAAAAAATCTCGCGTGACGCATATTGCGACGTTACATGATCGTGAGTAAAAACATTCGCGAGTTTCTAAGTAATTAATCGCAGGAAACGAGGAAAAATAACAGCGTTGCGGTCGGTGTTTTAGTGAAAAGCGGACTCATCGGCGTATTTTCGCTGTGCGCTGACACGAAGAAATGAACGTTTCTCATTTCGACGTGACCCGTAAGGAAGGACAGTTCGCTTCTGTGTGTGTCAAACCGTCGACATATGTCGTCGAATAATGATACGACGATCAAGCGTTGCAACAATTTTCTAATTTTCTAATTGATACAATTGATCCAATCGTGAGTAGTTATAAATGTCGGCCCTTTCATCGAACCGCGAAAAATTATAATTATACATATATATACATCTTCCGTTTATCTATATAATATTTCTGTCAAACGCGCGCTGCGACAAACTAGCGATTATTGTACCCCGGCGCGATTTCTTTAATCTCCTTCAACTTTCCATATTAGAGATCGCTTCCGGGGTGATTAAATTCCAAATTCAAAATTCCACACCGCTTGAAAAACAACGTATAGGTTTCTATTTACTACTTTTAAATCAAAATTATTTCTTTACTATTTAACATTAGGCCTGTTTTTTTTTGCTGAACTTCTTGCACGGTTCATCTTTCCTCTCTTTCTTTTCACGTTGGAGAGAAAAAGAGAAAAGATAAACTGTGTAAGAAGTTCAGCTAAAAAGAACAGGCCTGTTACTTGTTGGATATTAAAAGTTATCGATTCTATTTTGGGCGGTTTTTTACCCGACACACATGTGTCTACGACATGCGGGAATACGGTTTTTACCTCGCTCTACTTTGGAACACGTTTCATCCCGAATTATGCTGGATACCGTCGACGATCGGGACATTCGTTTTACGAACGATCGAATCTCGCGCCGGTCGTAACCCAAAAAATAGCGAATACCATGCAGAGCCTTAAGTATACCCGGCGTGGAACGGTTTCGTCGTGACTGCAGACCGTTATGATACCGCCAGACTCGGCGATACCAGTTTGAGTGTGGTATCTTCATTAACGATTATCTGAAACATAATCCGACGATACTTTTATTCAACCGAATATCGTCACTACAAGCTCAGGAAATATCAGTTCTAAAATATTGATACATATTGTTATAGAAGTTGATGACGACCAGAAATTGAAATTACAAATCTGTTTTTAAAGTTATTTATTGCGTGCACAGAAATAAAGGAAAGGGCAATTGTTAATTGTTATTTCTGAAAAGAAGATTATCTGAATAAATCCCCTTGCACAAAATATAGGCTTTGTATGTTTCTAATGCGTGTTAAATTAAATTATTGTGGTACGCAATTATTGAAGCCATTTACTTTTCTTAGTTTTATTATATTTTGGCTTACGATCGGATTTAAATGTATCTTTCTCGTAATTTAAATTCTCACGATCTTCTTTCTTTACGTTCCCCTATCTCTTTTGGGACATGGTATCAGTCTCTTTTATTCTCTCTCTTTCTTTATCTTCTTCTCCTTTTACTCTATTTCAATCTCCGGCGAGCTAGATTCACGAGGCTCGCCGCAATGCTCGTAATCACGAATTTTTCATCGGGGTCATCATACGCGATGCTGCGCACCCGTGGGTTTCTAGGGTCAATCAGCAGCCATGCAACGGCGGCGGCGGCGGCGGCGGCAGCGCGGCGGTCCCGGGGACGTACGGAAGAGAGAGGAATACCGCTAAGCTCCTCATCGGCTCGTAGAACGACGACCTCGCGGAACCGGCGCGGTGTCTCGGGGCTCGCTCGTTCGCGGGCGCGGTAGCAGCTGCCGTCGCCGGCTCGTTTTCACAGCGCGTTCACGTGGTCTCTCGCTCTGCTATTCAGCCGGCCATCGTGCTATATACCGCGATCGCCGTAACTTCCGCAGTCCAGATCGCTTCATTCACAACGCGCGTCGGTGGATGAGCGCCGGCCCCTCGGAATTAAGAGATCGTCGTAGGAAAAGACGCGCGTTGAGAGATTTTCTGTTGGATTTGTATAAAGAGGCTTCCGTCAGTAGAACTTTCTTAAAGATCTGTTTTAAAATTTCATATACATATTTTATATTTTATTATCTATTGGAAAGAAGAATTGAGTCGTGAGATTTATACTGTAATATTAGTAATAGTTATGTAGCTTGTTCTATAATATTAGTAATTGTTCTATAATTTGTTACATAAAATGGCATAGTACCAAGCGCGCAGACAGCTAAAGTTTCGTAGAACGCTTTGCGTCAAAGAGCAAAATTTCTTCATTAAAGAAATAATGTCGATATCTCTGCATTTGACATGTGGATTTAAATTTATCTCAAACTTTATCCGGGAAAGTTAATTTAAAGCGGCCTCGACTCATCTGTGCGAGAGGCAATTGAAAGTAAACTTTCGACTATTATCGAAGGTAATTTTTGCTTAACTAATTCTAAGTTGTAACAACTCAATTCCGACACCTGTATCATTCGTGGCTTTGTCGTTAACCAGATGGGAATTTTAGTCTCGTAGTACGCTAAACGAACGGATAGCCGCGAAATCGTAACGACAAAATTAAATATGGTGATTCGGGATCGATCTCTCCGCAGTAATATTACACAATAATGACGTGGCATTGAGGAACCAGATTTCGGTTTGATCCAATAATATATTTTCAACAAATGTATACATTCGCGTGATCTACATTTGCGTCCATAATTTAATCATTGTTTTATCACTCATTACGACTGAACGATTATTTTAACCCGTTGATTAAAATCGCAAATTGCATTATTGAAATGCAAATGGTTGTAGCATGAAAAAGTCTCTCTCTCCTTTCCTCTCTTCTCCTCTCTCTTTTATAGAAATTTGTTTAATTAAAATTAAATTTAAAAAACTTTGTGCAGAGCGTGTGCACGCTTAAATTTTAGTAATATATTTTATACATTTATATCTTTTTTTTAGGCATATAATAAGGAAAAGTTGAACTATATTTATTTCTACAAAATTTATTGAAATATAGAAAAAATAATAATGCAGAATAGCAGTATCTCTTTTTATTGGTTAGACATTAAATCTTGAAAAGAAACGCATTTTTTTAGAATCTCCCCAATTTTAATTGTTTATTTTTAATTTTATAGTAATAATACGTTATATGTTTATTCATATCTTATAAAAATTTAATTTGCTGTTCTCGGTTCCATATGATATCAAAGACAAAGACTCGCACTCGTTTGTGACAAATTTAATTTGACTTTAAAACACATATCGCACATATTTTCTATATAAAATAATATTCCTTTTCATCCTTTTTATTTAATTATAAAGATCCAAAATTATAATTAAATCGCATTTTATTTTATTACACAGTTTATTGGCATAGTAATAATCATTAATTAAGAATTTGGAATATTTGATTGTATTGGAATTTGAATTATATTGATTGTACTTGATTGATTTGGAAAAATTTGATTGCCATTGCATTTGGTAATATCTGTTTCTCTAAAACAGATATTTGTTATAAGAAGACACGCGATATACCGTTGTGTTTAAATTATCGGGAATAACATGGCTTGCATGCGGAAATTACGGAGTTTTAGGTAAAATTAGCATGATGTGGCTAAAGGTAATTAGTGACTGAAATAGAATTCAATTATTTGTCCGTATATAGTTTATAGATCGCCGGAAGATGGAGATTTGAAAATGATATTGCGGAATACCGAGCAAATATATATATATCTTGTGTATGTATAATCATTTGGAAAATAATTTATAATAAAAAGCCAAGCTATCTTTATTTCATTTTTAAAATTTTATTCAACTTAAAATTTAATAATTTGATAATAAACTAATAACTCTCTAATAAAAAATAGACTATGTATTTGGGAAATAAATTATCAGGTGTGGCATGTAATTTCGATCGAGCTTGACAACGCACTATCATTACTACGTCATCGACATGTGCGTCTCTGATCGTCTAATGACAAATGTGATAAAAAATATTCGAGGTTGAAATAGTTGCACGCATTATAGGAGACGTAAAATAATAGAGACAAGTCTGCAGATCTTAGCACACTAATTTTTCTACTTATACGTTAACATTATGCGAGATGTTATTTAATAACGAGTGAATTTTTATATTTAGCGAACAATGTTTTTTAAAAATTTGAGCAGGATTTTTTTACCTTAAAAATTTTGTAAAGAATAAAAAAAAAAAAAAAATAAAGTTAATCGTAAAAGATTTTCAAAAATTATCTTTTAAATTTATAAATACATAGTAAAATGGCGTTTAGCTATTACATTTGAAAAATCTTGGTTTGACGTATGCACCTTTTTTACAAGGCCTGCCTGTCGAACGTAATATTAGTGTAACTAACAATCTAATCTGCGACCGACAAATTTAATAACGCGTTTTCTGCATCATCTCTATCGCGAAAATATTTTCTGCCTCGTGGCAACCTTGATTGTGCCGTGACCTCTTTATTTAATGCACTTCTCTGTCGAACGTCACGATGTTTCGCGATCCCTTCATCTCCCGACCTTTAGTTTATTTTTCCTCGTTTGACAAGTTTGTCGAGAGCTCTGCCAAGATTTTACGAACATCTCCAAGAACGATCATGATTTTATTAGCACTTCAAGGTTCTGCGAAATGAATGAAAATAACCTACACTATTAAATAATATTGTAAATTAAAAATATCATATTTTATCTTTATTATTGCATCTTTTGAAAAAAAAGTAATGAAGTGATGATAAGAAATTAGCTTTTTTGAGATTGCTTGTATTAAAATAGAACGCGATAATTACTTTCATCAGATGAGACTTAACCCTTAAATGCCACACCTCTCGAGAATCTCGTAAATGACATGAGGGGTCTAAGAGACCCCAGCATGAAAAATGTCTCCTTACTTATTGATTTTTTGATCTTTAGTTATGAAAAATTTTTTCAATGTTCAAGGCTTAGAAAAGAGAATAAAATGCTTATATTGTTAAAATTTCAATTTTAACATAGTATAAAAAATTATATAAACTGAGTACTGCTAAGTGTACAAACGGGTAGGTCACGCACTCAACTATCATCAATGGGAGCATGAGCTCCATTTTTGGCAAGAACATTTGAAAACATTTCATTCTAAAGGGTCTGGGGTCCGCTGGACCCCACGGGACATTTAAGGGTTAATTCTAAAGATTTATAATTTGCATATAAATTTATTTACATTACTAAATTTAATAAATTTATTGAAATTAATTATTATTTATATAAATAAATTGTTATTTTTAACAAAGCTTTCCCTTAGTCCACTTCTTAATTAGCTTTCTGTGCAGAAAATCGTAAATATAATTAAATTCAAAAATTTTGGGGACTAAATCTGTCTTTATATAATATGAGACTATTAACATCGATTGTAGTTTTTTGACACGATGCATTTAAGAGTTGATCAAACGAGAGCTAATTGGGGTAAAAAGTGAAGAAACGAATAGTGCAAGATAATGAAAAAAAAGTAGAGACGTCGGGAGCACGTGTAAGGACACTCGTCGTTTAAAATTTCAAGTTGGAGTATCGAACGGTTTATGGAGGTCGAGTACAGACGCGCTTTACACGTGTAACTTTTATCGCCGTATGAAACAGTTTTCAATTGTTAGTGATCAATAATTATCGATATAATTTTATGAAATAGTAAAAATAGTATACGAAATAATAAAAATCATCTGATGATATAATAATACTCGAATGTGTTAATATATGCCATATACATATTATAGGTTTTTACATCTTTTTATTTTGTTCAATTTTACTTAAGGAATTGATTAATAAATTATTATCTTTCCATTAAACAGAAAAATATTTTCTTGAGTCAGTTGTCATTTTCTATAATTATCTTAGATATTAGTTTATGTTGTTATGTAGATATTGTTTTATTAATTTTCTTTGCATCAAATATTTTATAAAATTCATTATATATCGGTAACCCTATCATATTGTATGTACATCTATATAGACGTTAATAATTTTTGCCGAGGCGGAAATCATAGTTGCGTTCGAGAATTGACGGGAGAGGTCAATGAGGGAGGGACCCTTTAGTGTACCTCTGGTTTAAATCCTTTAATGACTTGCGTAGGACTGGCTGGTAAAACTAACATTCCTATTACTGTTCTTTGAGAATTTCCCGACAGCGACGTAAGGGTGGCTATCCTGCTCTCCGGAGTATTACACGCTTTATTGGAAATACCTACCGTAATGAAATCGGGGGAGCTACGATATATATTCCACTCCAAATATTGAATGGCAGATTATAACTTGTGTGTGACCACAAGTACGTTTCCTTTGTCATCTTTTAATTTAGGTTTTCATTGTTCGACCTTTTTATACATTGGATTTGTTCAGATTTATTGGTACACACCGCAAGATCGAAGCAAGAGAGGAAGAGAGAAAGAGAGAGAGAGAAACTAAATTTTATATTACAATTTTTATAACTTTCAATTTTCAATATGATAAAATATAAAAGTCGTATATTTTCGTGTGCTATAGAAAAACTGGATTACTAATTGTGAAGTTATGAAATATTTTTCAATCACTTTGTCATATATATATTATCATTATTACTCCATAAATCATATCGCTATAAATTGATAGTTTTATCATTGACTTATTACGATTTTACGATCAGTGAGAGATTAGATCGAAATCTAAATTATACAAGATTATACACAATTTCAACCCCTAGAGAAAATTCTTTTCGTAAGGATTCATTTCGCGTGTCATCGGGATATTTGTCCGCAATAGCGATGTAGCAGTCTTTTTTAATCTATTTTTGAAGACCATTCGATTCTATATTATCTTCTTACATCCATTAGATAATGCCTCACATTTATAAGCGGAGCGTATCAAATATATGTATGTATGTTCATCTGCGATCGCACATCCAACGTTTCTCACACAGATAAAAACGTCCACGAGATCAGATTCGAGAGACTGGTCGAATATTCAAGAATCGTCAATAGATAATCATTCTGCGCAGACTGATTCGCCGAGCTTATTCCTTGAAGGTGTATCCCTCCGATCGATACACATGTACATACTATTAATAGGGAGACTTTTGCAATAGCTAGTTTATCGCGTACTTTGCGTGTGCCGTAAACGCCGCGCTAAAAACCTGTGTTCCGCGCAAATGCGTTACGGTGGCAATTCTTCTCTTGAACCTGCATTAGCATTGATGCACGCAATATTATTTACGTAAATCGAAATGATACCGCAAGCAGCCACGTTAAATGGATCTTATGAATTCGTTGGCGCAGGCAACGAGTGAATATTCGCGTGTTCAATAAATGTAATGTACGTCCGAGATGGAATACGGTTGAAGTCCAATGTAATAATGTTTCAGCTTTGTCATCACGAGATATACGATAAAAGGACGTTACGATAAATCGAAAGATATAATCTTTCTATATAATGTTTCTTTTAACAATTTCCTAAATGGAGTTTGATCGTTGAAGTTTACATATTTCTCATTATTTTTCTCGAACGAAGGATATGATTATATATGATTCATTGATTTATTTAAGCATTACGATTTCAATTAAACAGGATAGTGGATGAGAAGTATGCGTTTATTTTTTCATTAATCGTGTATGATTAAGTATTTAATAAAATGAGCTAGCATTAGGGCAATTGACTTTAGCTCATTATTGTGTTATGTTAAATTAGAATTATTAGAGTAATTCAATGATGACGATAAAGTCGAGAAGTTGTACCAATATCCAAAATACTCATTAGGAATAAGTCAACACCATTGTGTTGACTTATTAATAAAGATTGCCAGTTATATAGTCAAAAAAGCCTCATTACTGTTATTTATCCACTGACGAAGAAAATTTCCTCGCTGTTTAACATACGAGTATGTTCAACATACATGAAAGTACATCAAAATAGTTAAATTAAGATTTGATCTCTTTATTTTTTTCCAGAATAGATAAATTTGAGATATAATTTTAAGGAAACAAAAAAACAGCGAAACCAACGATTTAACTTTAATTCAAATTTAATTTTCAAACGTTTGACGATAGCGATTTGTATTCGAAAACATTTGCTAAGAAAGAGTCGGTATCAAATTTATTTATGGCAATATTTCTTTTGTTTTTTTGCTTAGCGTATAAAATTTCTTGCGAGAATCTATCGAGTCATGGATTCTGGATTATTTGGTAATTCCAAGCGAGGATACTTTGACCTTTTAATGCAAATTACTTGGCCGGGAGAATATTCTGTGACACATCGGGAGTGTTTTTTTCGATGTGATTTTTTTTCTTTCTCTCGGGGGAAGATAACACTGCCAATGCTCGCATAATCGGCCGATCCATTGCTCTCATGAATGTCCGAATGTGAACGCGGCGATGAAATCTTGTTTATTCGTTGCTTACAGTTGGGGAACATGTATAAATGTATAAAATAAATAAAACATTCTTTGAGATTTTTAGGTACGTAATGTTTTATACTTTCTACTTTTGGAAAAGATTTAAGATTGAATTGGATTTAACTTTCAAAATTGGATGATTAAAAATGAAATGGACCAGAACGAGGGCAGTTAGTTCCTAAACTTTATGCAGAATTTGTCTCTTTAGTAGGATTATTTTCTCATCATTTTGTTTGTCACAAGATCCTGATTTCATTTGTAGCTGAATGTAACTTATGATATAAATTCTATAAATTAGAAATAGAGAATTATTGATAAGATGAGGGAATTTGAAACTTTTTTGGAAACTTTCATGCACTTAATATTTTTCATATAGACGATTATATTTTATTTCAATATATGAATGATATTTTAAAACCTATATGTAAAAAGTGTCATATATATAATATTTGCACATTAAAAAAAATCTAATATAATATATTTAATAATTAAATTAATGATTTCATGGAGAGAGAGGCTTGAATTTCTCAATTAATGTCAATTTCTACGAAAATGTTATAATTTTATTGTTATGTATAGTAAGTTATTACAACCCTGACGTGAAACTCGATATCGATCGATATCATTATCATTTTAACAAGTGTCCTGAAACAAGGAAATATGATGCTAATAAATGGGGAAACATACGATATCTCTCGATCATCAGTGACGACCGGATAATATTCTGAAGCCCTGTAAGAATGCGAGCATGCGTGTTTCACTCGACGAAAGTAGAGGCCAGACATATATTTTTGCGAACTTTTGACAATGACTAATCGCCTCGCACCACGCGATCGTATTCATTACATAAATTGAGTTCTTTTTCAGATAGGTTGTATACGAAAAATTATACTTGCGCAAACGCTGCACGGAGTTTGTTATTCTAATGATTTTAAACAGAAGAAGTTTAAATTAAACTTTCTCAAGCAAAAAAGTTTCAAGAAATGATCAAATTTTCAATATTGAATTTGATATTATATATAGCAAACGACGAAGGTACGAATATCGGAGATTGATACCCTTTATAAATAGATTTGGAGGATATTAATATTGATATTGCAGTGTTGTACTTTTCGAAAGTTAGATACAAAAGTAAAGTCAAATACTGCGGTTAAATACTCGCTCATCTCTGGTGATATTTATTCAACTATAATATATATACGCTTGTACGATGTGCTTGTAAGAGATAAATCGATTATCGGTAACGTTTCTTTCGAGTATAGGCTTGTTATTCAAATGAAGTGCAAATAGCTCGCTGACGTTCGAAATCGAGTAATTTTGGAGTAAAATTCTGTAATACGCGTATTTCGATTAGATACGTGCGTAACGAGTTTTCGTTTAAGCGTTAAAAGTCTCATTACTTTAAGTCATACTTACTTCGTCAAATCAAGTTATATTTACTTATGGAGAATTTTGCAAATTTTTAGAAATTATCTGTTCAATTTGTTACATGTACATTTTTTAATATGGAAAATCTACGAAAAATCTTTTTAATTTTTTGTTACAAAGAGATTACTTTTATAATTTATATATATATCTATATATATATAAAATCTATATAAATAAAATTTTTCTCACATATTTCCCATAGTAATATAATTTGCGGTATCGTAAATAAATTGGCGTTGCATTCGTCTCTATTAGAAAACGCGTTCTGAACGATGTGTCACGTGTGGATAATTTTCTGTACAATAGGCGTTAAAGCTCGTATCTCTGAGAAATCGGCCGACAGTTCAATGGCGTTGAAACGCATAAATATGCAAACGCATTCGTCGTCAGGGAAATGTATGCAGTAGCATCTACGTATATTTGCTGCATTCCCGACAACTCGCGTGATGTCGAAATGAAGTGTCTTTCTCTGTCTCATTATCTCGATTCATCACGATCATTTATCTGACGCCGAGGATTATTTTAAAGATTATGCGAATACGAAAAAACGTTTATCGATGTTTACTCGATCTTTAATAATACGACCAAATCCAAAGTATCATCTATGTTGTTGGCAACAATCCGGTAAATTGATTGAATTATTGATGACCATTATTAATTATTTATTCCATATATATTACTTAAATATGATTCAATTATTTTTATCACTTATTCAAGTAAAAATTATAAGTTTGTACGTAATTATATGGTTTCAAAGAGTTCCTCAATTTAAATGTTTACTCTGTTTCCAACAGTATTATTTAATTGGATATCATTATCGTGATATGTTTGCGTCCGTGTTGGATTGCTCCGTAAATCGATTTTCTATAGAAACATTTCCATTTGTCGCATCGAGTTACGCAGTGTCCTGGCACAGAACGTAACTTTTAGACACTTCATCCGGAGTCTACGGCAGAACTTTGTACAAGTGTCATGTTCGCGTGACGTCTTTTTACGGCCTTCAAGAAAGAACTTTGCGCAATCGGAGAACACCTGGCGCATTTCAATAATGTAGGACACCGCGACACCAGGCGTTGGTGAGCATCGCTTTATAGTCCAGTCACTATGTACAAAAAAACGGATTATAAAAGACATAATTCTGACCCAGGATTTTTCTTTTGGGGGGTGTTGGGGGGCTCAAGAAAAGCTTAATCTCAAGTTTTCGACCTCTGTTTCCCGCTTGCTTTTTTTACGGGAGTAAAAAATGTGAAAAAATGGTTTTTCCGCGATAACTCGGTTTCTAATAAAGTTACAAGGTCGAATCTGAGCTCATTTTAAAGCTTTTTTTACGCTCTACAAATTATGTCGTATGACATTTTTACGTATGATCGATTGTTTTCGAGACATCGAACGAGAAAGGGAAATAAAAAAGTATGAGAGAGATATATTTAGTTTTTTCTTTTTACTCATTATTGTCGTCCGAACTTGCAAAAATGCTTCAAATAAAACTTGTAGAGCGTAAAAAAACCTACAATTTTTATTTGTTATTTATTTTATTTCGTTGAAAATTACGCCTTGTAGAGCGCCTCAAAGTGGAGAGTCGTCGTCATCGCGTTAGCGGCGCGTTGGTTACGTCGATACGCGGCACCGAACGCTTTCGCTAAGATTTCCGACTTCATTGACGCAAATAAGTAACATAATAGGTGTTTTGTATAGGATTTTTCCCGCTCTACAAGTTACGTTCAGTGATATTTTGGCGTACGATCGATAGTTTTCGAGATATCGAAAGAGAAAAGGAAAAATTGAGCATTTTTGTTCGTTTTTTTCTATTTTATCGTTTTTCGCACACGAATCTGTATAAACGCTTCAAATAAAACTTGCACAGCAATAAAATTCGTAAAATGTTCTTATTTATTACTTTAATTTCGTTGAAAATTCCATATCGCACTACGCCTCAAAGTTGCAAATAAATCTTGCAAAGCCTGAAATTATTGTAGCTATTTTGAAACCGTCAAGTTTTCTTAATTACACTTACCGTTTCATTGAAGAATACATGAAAGCGTGCAGTTTTATATCTAAGTAACAATATTTGTGAAGTAAGTTTATAAGAAAGAAATACTTTATCGCTGACGCGATGGCGACGACTCTCCACTTTGAGGCGCTCTACAAGGCGTAATTTTCAACGAAATAAAATGAATAACAAATAAAAATTGTAGGTTTTTTACGCTCTACAAGTTTCATTTGAAGCATTTTTGCAATTTTGGACGACAATAATGAGTAAAAAGAAAAAACTAAATATCTCTCATACTTTTTTATTTCCCTTTCTCGTTCGATGTCTCGAAAACAATCGATCATACGTAAAAATGTCATACGACATAATTTGTAGAGCGTAAAAAAAACTTTAAAATGAGCTCCGATTCGACCTTGTAACTTTATTAGAAACCGAATTATCGCGGAAAAACCATTTTTCACATTTTTTACTCCCGTAAAAAAAGCAAGCGGGAAACAAAGGTCGAAAACTTGAGATTAAGCTTTTCTTGATCCTCCCAACACCCCCAAAAAGAAAAATCCTGGGTCAGAATTATGTCTTTTTTAAATGTACATAGTGACTGGACTATTATTGATATCGCGAATTAAAGGGAGAGAGAGAGAGTGAGCCTCTAATCAAATTCCGTGTTATGTCCGTGACTGCGTGGTATAAGATAATAATAGTCACAACTGCATGCACTTTCCGGAGACCGGCACGTCGTCGATATCGCGCATGTACTTTATGCCATTACGCTAAAGTAGCCGGCTATCAATCGCGCATCTCATCGCGACTTGAGAGATTAATAAGTCAATTAATTTCGTGGATGTTTGCTTTCGATTGGAGTAGGTATAGGCGAGCTCCTATGCGTACAGCTATTATTTCTGCAGCGTACAATTTATCTGTAATTTTAATATTAATTGCTTTAATCTGTATCTCTATATATTTTTGTATACTTTTTACATTTTTACTTTTATCTTTCTTTCTATTGAAAATTATATGTATATAAAAAATATATATATTTTTCAACGTGTACATTTACTTTACTGTACATTTACTTCAAGTGATCATTATTATAGCACGGTTTAACGAGAGTAATGGCCTTCATCGGCTTCGCTATTGCTGGTATTCGATTTTAGACTGTAGAGACTTGAAAACGCATCAATAACGTTACGATTCTTCTTCCTCTCGTTGCCTCATTGATGTGCAGCACAGAGAGAAAGAGCGACAAGAGCGTTCAGCGTTTCGACCTTTTGGGTGATTGCCAGAGAATGTCGGACCTGACGACGAGAGCGCATATAATTCTTTTCCAGTCCGGAGGTACCAGCGCTTAATGACGAAATATTTTGCGCTTCCTCTCGGTTCAGCGAAGTGTTGCGTTGCTCGGGAAACTCGAGCGTGTGTTTCCGCATGCATCAATTTGCCGGGATAATGATATTTATTTAAACATCCGAAGTGACGCAAACTGGTGTGAAGTTTCATCCTTTTTTTTCGCTTTACGTAATCGTAATTATAATATTTTTTGCTACTTCCTCATTACGCATATAAAGGATAATACGTTTCATACATAGATCATTTTTCTATGTATATTGCACAACAGGGTATAATTTACATATGTACTTGCATAATTTACAAATATTGTACGGAACAGTGTTGATTTTTTTAAAATAATTATTTAATTTTATTAACTTTAATATCGTTTAAATGCAACGTCATAAAAAAAATGCTCTCTCGATATTATATAAATTAATTTCTTCCAACATCTTATGCACAATATTACTGATATAATAATGATATTTACATATTATACGCACAAATTTTCAAGGTATAGCGGTATATAGGTTTTTAATTTTAATTGTTTTATAATTGCGCATCATCTAGCTTAACGCTTATTATGCCATTAATAATCGTGAGCGATATTCGTCATCGTTGAATTTCGATCTATTTTAGCGTCAATTTCCGTCCTCGCGTACTCATTAACGTACGCGATATTCGATCCATGCGGTGCGCCTTCGTAGACCTCGTATAACTCAAGTACAAGTATCCTAGAGCGCGAACTATAGATCCCACATTACGTAGCCAGGTGTACATCGCGGATTTGTCAATTATGAAGAAGGTCGTGGGGGTCGGCCGCGACGGGTAAGAAACTACAAACGTGTCCAACCGCGATCAGTCTGATATCCCGGCTGGCCCGTGGAGTACCGGACTCGCGCTGGTTCCCCATCAACCCCCTCTGAACTCTCGTCACTTCTCGTACTCGGCTTCGCGATCTTTCCGTTCATCCTCATCGACTTCCCGACTCCTAAACTCTCTCCTTCACGACGAGAGAATCGGACCGCTGGATCGGTACCGATCGCTCTCGCGAGGCGCGCGGATACACGAGTTCTTCTCTCTCCGCGAAGAAAATCGCCGCTTCGAGATGGGCATCATCTTCCTCGCGAGGCTGGCCGTGCGATCGATGGGCGCCAAGTGGCGGCATTCGAAGAGAGGGATCTTCAGAAAGTACCGATACCAACGCGGTTTCTACTGAACGGTGTCTCCCCGTGTTGCATTGCTCCCGCTCGCGGTCGTTCTATTCCGTTTCGCGGCGTGGAGAGCCGGGGCCCCTCTTTTTCCACGCTCGCGCGCGCTCGGTTCGCGCTTCTCGCCTCATTATGCATCGGCCGCGGTCACGGCGAGCCGCCGCGCTTGTTAAAGGCAACCGGGCTCGTTGAACCCGTGCGGTGACTGGTGAGGTGTGGTTATTCTCGCGGCGACGAAGAGCGGACCGAAACTGGTTCGTTAGTCACCGCGCCACGTCTTTTCGCCCCGTTTGGCTTCATCCCGTTCCGGCGACTTCCCCTTTTTTTTCTCCTTTTCTCTTCGATTTTCTCGCGCTCGATCTCGTTTCTGTCCGGTGTCTTCGTCCTCTTCTCGTCTCACGTCCGTCGAACTTGGCGAGCGGCCAACTCGTCTAAACTCGACTCGCAGTAATATTAGTCGCTATACCGTTTCCCTTCCGTTTTCACGTATTAATCGCTACCCACCACTCGGGCTATTTCCACGCTCTGTCATTACCCAACTCGAGCGATAAGCCGGATAAAAGCTGCAGATAAAATTGCTCCCGCTATCACGTCGCGCGAGCAGGCCTTGTGTGATGGCGGGGTATACAAGCTACCGTCCGTTCGAAGGAAATTCGCCAACCGCGTAACCAAATATATCGATGAATCATCCTGTCGACGTCCGTGTGACTTTCGATAACAATTTTTACCGGGAATCACTTTGGACACATCTGCCGATGTCTGTCTGATACCACGCAGATCGATCGCAGAGCTCACGTCGATTGCCGATCGACTGGTAACCGGCGTTGAAGCTTACCTTCAAACACAAGGCGCGATAGCTTTTTGTCGGACAGGGAATCTGTCTCACAGATTATTATCCCGGAGATAATATAACAATAACATTTCGTAACGGTGTATTCACGATGATGGAGTTCGAAACCCGAGCCCTGATCAACCTTTGCCTCTCGTCTCGCCCACTCATCACCAGGGCAAGGTACGTAATTTGTGACACTGAAAGTGATAAGCTCTTGAGTAAATAATGTCATCTGTTTTTTTATCCAAATTGAAGATGAAGATGATACGGAGACTCTCGAATTTTTTAATTTAAGAAAAGATTACTTGAGAGAAACCGATTGCGGACGAACAATAGAAGAAACCCCATTTAGGATTATTGTAAATGTTATAGTTGACATTATATTACTGTATAGTCGTAGTAACAAAATTGATATATCTTTATCAGCGAACACGTGTGATTTTTTATTAAATCATTCCTCGGTATCAGAATTTATTTATTAATCTTTCTCTGGTGGATTTGACGCACACGATACATTTTTATTTTATATTTTTAGCAAAATCAAGCTAACGAAGCTAATGAACTCTCTAAATTTTTTGGAGTGGGAATACTGCCACTCCAGTGAGATTTCACTCTTTTTGGAGTGAGATCTCACTCCAAAAGAGTGAAATCTCACTGGAGTGGCATTATTTCCACTCCAAGAAATTTAGAGAGAAGTTAATAAATACATAAAAGCAACATTATTTTTTTATTTTTAGATCATCTGCATTAAATACTATATTTACTTCGGAAATAACGTTATTATAAATTGGGTAAATTATTGTATAAATTATGTAAATTATTTCGATAAAATGTTAGTTGCACTTATTATTTTACAAAACTGATTCGCCGAGCAACCGATATATTTCCACTCTAACTTTTCAGGAAGAAAAAACTGAACAATTAACTCTCTGGGAAAGTTACAATTTTGCAGTTAAAATATTTTTCATATAAGTGTTATCGACATAGTGTAGTTATTTCTGTAAGATTTATGAACGATCAAGGGTAAAAAACAAGCACGGCAGATATAAAATAGGGGATGAAAAGTTTCACAAATTTCAGCGCAGCCCTCCCTCTTCCAAATCTCATTTTTCTCAAATCCCATCTTTCGTCTTGTTCGCAGGTCTGCGGGGTCCATAGGCGCGCGCTCAGCACCCAGCACGCCCGTGCAAGCTGCTCCCGATGCACCGCAAGCCGGGGGCCAACAATCGATCAGCGGGTCCCAACTCACCGTGGCCGGCGCTAGCTATCCTCCGCCTCCGAGGAGCCCCAGTCACGCGGCCTTGAAATGTAACGACAGGTGAGGCTCCCCGCTCTGTCGTAAAGATCGCTCGGCGCTGCTGCGCTTGCTATAACACGGATTTATGGCCGTGAACCTGATGCGAGCCGCGTTTCTTGTTCATATTGTCTTAAGATTGGCGTGTATGCACGTTATATACATTACAGGTTTCTATATAAACAAATCGAAAACTAAAAAATAGGGAGAAAGGTTAGTCAAAATTATAGATATTTATTTTAGGCGAAAAGATTGTAAATACGACATATAAATTATGTATTATAGGTTTCAATATTTAATTTATTTATAAATATTAAAATATCTCATTTAAAAAAAAATTATTTTTTTTTTTTTTAAAGAGCGACAACTTACTTTGTAATTATGTCCTCGGGGCGGCATGCAAAAAACCGCTCTCTTTTTGCCATTGATCCTCGAGTAATATTCTGCTCGCGACCGCGACACGTGAAAATAATGAACGATGAATAATTTTGCATATATCTGCATGAGCATTTTATTAAAGTTATTGATATCGTTATTATTTTCAACTTTGCTTCCGCAAGTCAGATGATTCGCGCGCGTGAAATCGTTATCGGTTCTTGGAAATTATCAACGGGCAAAACGACGATGATAACGTCACACCTGCAGAGAAATTGCAGAGAAACGCAGACGGGAGGGAGGAAGGAAGAGGGGGATTGTGATAAAAAGCAAGATTCGATACGTTTTTGTGATAAGACGATCTAATTAATTTATCTGTCTGTATATGTGTTGGGAAATACGTTTTTACGAGATAGCTGACACATCATAATTATCGAACGCCGCTATTAACTACATTTATTTATGATCTCCAAATATTATTACGGTACACTTGCCATAATAATGTTGGCGAAGTCAGACTACTTTTTTGTCGGCGTAACTTAAACAGAAGACTCGTAAAGGAAGTAATTTTAGAAATACATGCAATTAATCAAAGAAAATATTCTTTTTTTATTACTTTTATTTATTATTTTATTATTTTATTATTTATTTGTTATTAAGCTTTTAAATTTCGAATGCACCCGAGCGAATTATTTTATTACAGAGTAAATAATATAATTTATTAAAGAGTAATACACGCGAGGAAATTGACGATTGTAAAAAGTTCTTTTTTCCTCACACACGAGAAGTATCGTCAATTAGATTAGATTGCGTATTAATGAGACAAATCATATTTAGAAAATAATAACAAGTTCAAGTGTGTTTTGAATCATACGTTATTTTGAGCGTTCAATTACGTAACGTATTTTGCTTTTTTACGATACATATGGACCGATAAAGTATATTAATTCTAGTAGATAAGCTGAGACTTGCAAAACTAGACTTCCGCCGTTTTTCAAGGGTTAAAAAACCAAGCGACTCTTGCGAGGCAGGGCGCCGATATAGGCCGATATATTTTCATCGCATGCTTTAACGCTACATGCCGCGGAGTTAGACAGCACTTGTGGCGTTAAATCACATCGAGAATAGAATTGTGTTTTGAAACAGTTCAATCGTACGGGAATGTTTTGCGGCCATTCTTACAATAGCCGCTCCATGCGTGCCGTCCGTAAACGGTTATTACGGTACAAAGCGTGACGTCGCGCGTATTATCTGGGTGAAATTGCCTTTTGTGCGCTAAACCGTCTCGATATACAAGATGTAAGTATCTCGTTGTTCGATCGTCGACAACACATTTTTGCAGCCCTTTCCCCGAAACAAAATTAAAAGAATCTTTCTTTGCGACGAATAACAAAGTCTTCACTCGGTCCTTCTTCGTGGAAAATTTTTAAAATTTTTTTATACAAGCGTGGTATTTTTTTGTACATCCTTTACACCATTAAAAGTGATTTATACGGTTTCTTTGAGTGTTTATCAAGTCCAGCTCGACTCGAAACTTTTTAATTAAAGAGATCTGCGCATCCACTTTTTTTCTAGAGATATCTTAACTCTGGCGAGAGGCATGGAGAGAGAGGCAGATATTACACCGATAAATATGTGTGTTTACGATCCTTTTTTACGTCAAGTCCTTATTAATATTCATCTATCCAACGCACTATACATATATAAACCATGTTCTTATAAAAACTAAATGTATATTCTTCATGTACATTCATCCTGTAGAGAAGTAATCGTTTCACTAATAAAAAAAAGGGGATTAACAGAGGTCAGTTCTGACAGCTGCCCGATGGAGATTAGAATCGTTCTGTATACAATGACATATGGACTGTATCGCGAAAGATAATCCCGAGCAAAAAAGCGTGCGCGCGTACAGTGACAAGAAGAAGACTCGTGATACGTCACGAGCTTTATCGAACGGACGTAGATGTGCAATATCGGAAGGAAAAAATTTTTTCCGTTTGTTTCCTGCCCCGCCTCGTGAACGCTTTCGCGGAATTATATACCGAATCGCGAGACTCGTGCCTGGGTGCCTCTGTCGATATTACGGCCTTCGATTGGGCTTTCGCGAACTTTATCGCACTCGAAATTTTTATCTGTTATTTTTATCTTGTCGCTCATTATCATTGAACCCGCTTATTGCATACTTCAGTTATTGTCAGGTGATTTTTTTTTTCATTTTGGTTCCGGCCAGCCTCTTAATCGAGCGAGATGGCACAACGGCCGCTCCAGACAGTCTCCCACGTGTTATCATCGTCGCCGGCAGCGGATTGTTAAGCTACGGATCGTACACCAGTTACGCGTTACGCCGCACGTTGGCTGGACGTCTTCACGTGCGAAAATCGCGGTGATACGCGACGCGATCGCCGAAATGAGTATCGGCGCGGTCGGTGAATCATATCGGGTCATTCGATTTTTTTTTTTTTTCAAATTTTTGCAATGCGGTACTTTAACGAAAATAAATAAAAATCTGATCGATTATAACTAATTTTTATCGTAACAAAGAAAAGTAAGACGAAGAATAGTTGTTTTATATTCTGTATATCTTTAGTATTATTTGAACTCGAGTGCTCGAGTTCAGGAATAATATGTGATTTTAGGCTGGTATTACGAAGGTATAAAATTTTAATTATTAACTTTATTTTTAATATTATTTTAATTATTAATTTCAAATATTTTTATTGATTAAACTAGCGGAAGGTAAATTGAGAGTTTTTGAGTTTCAAGTCTATTTTTTATAGCAAGAAATGTAGATTTTGATGACAGTAAACAATATATTTAACATTTAGTATATTAATTAATTAATTAATTTAATTAATATGATTTAATATTTTTTATATATTTAATATTTTCTTCAACGTTTTTTTTTGGAAGAAACAATAATTTGAACGGAAAATAATCTTCGTTTATCCAATAAAAAGTTGTTTTTTTTATGGAACAGCTGTACAAAGTTTCACGTATTTATTTTATCTAAATTATTTTATCTATTTTGCTTGTGTTGGAACTTTTCAGAGGTGAAGGCTTTCGTATTTTTTTGCGATACGTGAGTTTTGTCACCGTTCAGCATGGAACTGTGATCGAGAGCGATCCGTTGTACGAACTGTAGACCGGCAAAAGCGCACGCATGAGATTGTTTCAATTTTTGAAACGTGAAAAACAAGGAAATTCGACAAAAAATTCCACGATGGGAACTCGGGTGGAGATGTGGGGCAACGATTTGTGGAGTATCTCCGTTATGGGGAAAAGAAACAGGACGACCTCCGAAAAGACCAAATTTAACAAGTTAGCAATGTTTATTTTTTTTCCGTTTGCTTATTTGTTCGTAATACAGATTTCAATACAATCAGAGATAAGACGTATAGAAGTACTACAATTTTACTTGTTAAGTCTGTAATAAAGTTGAGGATAAGATATAATACAAGTGATAAAAGAATTACACGAATAATCTCTTATTTTCTTGAGCGAAAATCCAAATCGAAAAACTTCCCTTCGTTTTAATTTATAATTCGGGGCGCTAAATGTCTCGATGGTTCTGTAGCTTCAAATTAAATTGAAGATAAAGTTAATTGCAGATTAATCTGAAAGCGAAGTGTCTTAAGCCTCCAAAGTTCGTCGCAATTAATTATCGCATTTAATTATCATCGAGGAAAGACTTTTTAATCTCTCAAAACGTTCTGCGTGTTACACGGCCATATACAAAAAACGAGTTATGCAACACGTTAAAATGATGCAAACAGCATTGTCCGGTTATATGTTTCGATAATACATTAAAAAGATAACCCTTGCAACACGTACCGTTCACACACAGGTTATCGTCTTGTCCCCTAGAAGATCAGCGACCGTTCAAACGCTTGATATCCTTTTCCGGACTTGCATCCGGAATGTCGCAGGAAATAATAATATCTAATTATCGTTTGCAATGTGCATATTAAATTCGGATACGTAAGCGAGACACCAACGCACAGTCTCCTCTTACCTGATAGTAATCTTTGAAATAGTAAGGTAATTCAACTACGCGTAAAACGAAATACCAATAGCGTCGGGAAAAAGAGAAATGTTTCAATTGATCTTTTAAAGCCGCAGAAATTTCACGCGCGAACAACGTGTCTAATTTTATTTTATAAAAATGTATGTCACAGAGAGAAACGTATCTGGATTATGGATATTATATTACTGTTTCTGCGATAATTTTTATCTTTATGATTATAAATACCATCACATTTATAATGATAATTATTATTACATAAACAATTTTTATTTTTATGATATTGTGCTCAGTATTCAATTATATTAATTTTTTTACAACTAAGTAATTATCATAATGTTATTATTCAATGAGGTGTTCTTGGTGCAATTTTGATCTCAACGATTATTTTGTATTAAAAAAAAGGCCTCACGTGTCTTTTTAGATGGCCTCAATTTTAATTACATAAGTATCTCAAGTGATTTGACTTTTTCCTTATTTACACACATAAAAATTAAATGCATTCTCGCGTAATATTCAATATGTATGAATAAAGGTCTCCTTACGTTTTTGTTTTCTTCTTTCCTCAGTCACCTTTCGAAGCCATTGAGTAGGAGTACACTATCGATGGCAGCTGGCGGCGTGCAAACTCCAGCAAAGGTTAACAGATCTTCGTCGAGGTCGTCGCCGACGTCTACCAGCAGCGCGAGGCAGAAGAAGTTCCACAGGCACTTCACTCAGGTAGAGATTATGTTTAAATGGTACATCCATTTTCTCAGAGCCCACGATAATAATCGCTTACGAGAGGGTACGATAAGAGCTAAAAAAAAAAAAAAAAAAAAAAACGGCCCGCACAGATGTTGCGGGGGCTGTTCTCTTCCCAACGCAGCAACCCATTATCGTATTGCGATACTTACCTCGTCTCCATCCGGCGGACAGTTTGTTTAAACTATGAAGGATATGAACGTCAATGCATGCCTCTCGTCTACTTCAGAAAGGGTTAAAAGACCTAAGTGTTCGATGGGAAGAATGTATAAATTGCGAAAATATATCAGATTCGCAGTTTCGCTAATTGATCTTGATCGACGTTATTGTCGAATATGTACATATGTTTACATAGTAATAGTGTCGCGTCGCGAGCGGAATTATCAATATGAATGCAAGATGCAAGCGTGGCGCAATAATGACACCCTCTTATGTTTGATAAACAAAGTATCGCATGTCGACTTGAACAGAGTTTGTCTTCAGGGCGAAATTGTCACACGCTCAAACGAGGAGTATATACAGTAACTCGAGTCGAGCTGTCCCGAGCGTCAAGCGTGGCAAATAAAGCGTGTTCCTAGAAAGGGATCTGGATCCTAGGATACTAGGATACTTTGCGAAGAAAATGAAGCCTAGCTTCATCTTAACACACTAATCTTTACGACTATTTTGCGTTGCGTTTTCTGTTTGTGAATCGATGCGGTTCGTCGCATTCGAGCTCGTTTTACTATCAGGCAGTATCTTACAAAGATTAGTAAGACTCACGTGAATGGACAAGGTTGAAGACGACCCTCTCCTTTCCCCTTGAACCCCTTGAACGGAACTCCTTGAGGAAGGAGTTTTGTCGCGTCGGCGAAAGGGCAGTACCGACCTAATGCGTAGTCTTCGAAATTTCGCTATCAGGTGGCGGAGGACGAGCGCGTGCTGAATTACTACAGCTGCGCGCTGGTGGGCGACATCCTGCTGCAGGGCCACCTGTACATCACGCCCAACTACTTCGCCTTCTACAGCAACGTGTTCGGCTACGTGACGAAGCTGCTGATACCGACGGTGTCGGTGCTGAAGATCAGCAAGGAGAAGACGGCGCGGATCATACCGAACGCGGTGGCGGTGGCCACTGAGGAGGAGCGCCACGTCTTCTGCTCGCTGCTCTCGCGCGACTCCACGTACAAGCTGATGAAGCAGGTCTGGGACGCGGCGATGGAGCCGCGGGCGGCGGCGGACGACGAGTTGCCGGCGCTCGACACCGATACCAAGCTCCTCACGCCGGAGACGCTGCTGGTCGACGACTCCGAGGAGGTGAACGCCGAGGAGGACGAGTCGAGCATGTCCGAGAGCGGTACCGATCTTACGGCGGCCAGCAGATCGCCGACCGCCTGCACCGAGACCGACGGCACTTCCCCGATTATCACCAGGCCGAGTTTGCCACCCGCCAGGTGAGTCTTCCGTGTCCGACGTATATATAGATCAAATAAGAAAAAGGAAGTTCGATTAATTGAATTAATTGCCGCAAAATTTTACACGAAGCTATTGAAAGCTAACAAAAATGAGATAAAGTTATATGTAACAATGAAGTATGATAAGTAAGATCTTGTTTGCTTTCGTAAAATCGCAATAACGAAAAGGTCTCGATAATTTTATCAAGTCTCTGTTTTCTCTTAGTTCATAGCTTTGCGAAATGTGATACGTTGAAGTTATATTCGTTATTGTCGCTTATTCCGCTTATTTTTACTTTCTTTCAGGCTGGAAACAGTGATGTTAACGAAGACGCTGACACCGAGCAAATCCGACAGGCTGGGATCTCTGTTTACCAACGGGTTGAAGCCTGGCATGGTGATAGCGATACTGGTGGCTCTCTTGGCAGTTCTTTACGTATCGGCGGCTCTAATGATGATGCGTATTGACAGGCTGCACACCGCTTATTTAAACCACCCCCTCGTCTCGCCGGAACGCTTCACGCAGGATCGGCTGTTGCACTATCTTAACACGAATCTGGATCAAATAGTAAAGGTAAATTGTGCCCCAGGAAGTGATGGTTTGTGATCACGATGGATTTGATTACCGACGCACATCGAACTATTCGAATAACGCTGTTGCAGTGAAGTCTATTCGAACTTAATAAATAAATGTTTTTTAAATGTAATGTCTGCAAGTTAAATTAACTAAGTTTATTCAATTAAATTAAATAAGTCTTTTATTCCTTTAAAAAATAATTACGAACTGGAAATGACTATGTAATAATATTCGGCACCATTTATTGAGTAATTTATTCTTAAATTAAGTGACTTTATTGAGTTTTTATCTATTGATGGTTTAAATAAATTTTTTTATTACTTTAAAAAGTACAAGCTGGAAACACACAATAACTTGTATATTTTCTCTTACATTTCTTACATTATTTTACTTTCTTCTAAAATTAAAATAGATAAATTTATGAGTAATTCTGATTGCGTAATAGTGTCAGGTGTTTGGATTTTATCGATACTTGAAAATCAAAGATAATCGGGAAAGACCAGGTATGGTTGATAGCGGTGTCTAATCAAATGTAGTTTAAGTGAATAACTGTGTCATATTCCCTTGATACGAGAAAAATATGTTTGTTTGTAGGTGCGGCAGAGTCTGCAGACGCTATCGCAGCAGTTTGTAGCGATGAGCCAGGGTGGTGGCCAGGGGCCGGCCGGCGGCGTGGTGGAACCGGAGGATGCGCCGAGTTAGCCCTCGACGATGAAACGCGATTTAATTCAGCCAAAAAATAACTCCGCCGACGCGCGTAGCATCGCCTCGTGAACGACGACCGTATTCGTCGTCGTCGTCGTCGTCATCATTGTCTTCGTCGTCGCCGCGCTAGTTCGTCGGCGACCCGCGAGGGTCGATCCCACGCATAGTCTTCGCGCGATCGTCCCTCCGAATAGGAGTTATTGTTCTAGTACCTAGACTTCCGCGGGAGTTTAGAGAGGCAGCCGTGTCTCGTGAAACGAGAGAGATCTCGGGCGCGCATCCTGAGCGCGGGAATGAATATTTATTTTCGAGCGAACCTGGAGCGGCCGCGCGAATTAGAACTGATTGTGAGCGCTTGCAGATTATAGGTTGTTCTGACAGAAACATACATATATGCATAAAAAAAGATACCTCAGACACACACATACGAACACACATATAGAGAGAAAATCGAAGGTGAATGCGCGGCGGGCGAAGAAATTTCTGCTTTTTTTTCCTTTTCTTTTTTGAACTACTAGTCACGCGTGTACCTAAGTCCCGGGGTACGATAAGAGAAGCAGAATGAACAAAATGGTATATGTGTATATACATACATATAGTATATATAAACAGTTATATACATATAAAGTATCTATACATATAAATATAGATTAACAACGCATACTTCGCGATTACTTGTTCGTTAATTATGTATTTCGAGCTAGTCGGGCACTACTCAATCACCGCTGCTATATATATGATATATTAAAAAAGATCGACACAATGTTATATAGCATCACAAATGGGTAATCTTATCTCGATGTAGCGCGCGATACACGGCGCCGTGCGACGATACTTCATCGAGAGATGAAGTATTTACCGAGATATAATAGAGGAGCTCGCTTTCCTTATCCGCCATTAGCTCTTTCAGTACCTGCCTTAAACCTGCATTTAATAATGATACAAATGATATTTGGGAGATAATTCGTGGCGTTCTATGTTAATTAAGCAACGAAACTACAAATGTAAGCGTTGAATATAATTGAAGGAAAGAGTAACGACACCTCTCTATAGTTTGAAGCTTGACGGCCAGGTTCTTAAAAAATATACCCGATTCTCCTTTGTTATCGCAAAGTAGATTCTTCAATTAACAAAGCTTTTGGTTTTTTTTTTAACTTTTCTAATTGAAGAAAAGTGTGACTTTGTAGTTATTTGCTGACATCATTCAATGTGACATTATTTAAGTAAATCTCAATGTTTACAGACTTTACAGACCGTAGCGTAAACTATAATACATTACAAATAGAAAAAGGGATTTTTAACAAATTCAAATGAGAGTTGAAATGGACGAAGACTCTTGCCTAAATATTAGCATTTGCATATTTGTATTCCCACGACGAGCGTAAGGGAATATTTACTTAATGACAGTTAAAGTTAAGCGAACACACTGATGTACACCGGCTGTAAAATTGCGTTGATTTAACAAGAGGAAGGTGCTAATGTCCCTTTATTTAGTTCGGTACTGAAAGGGTTAAATTGCGCAGCTCGAATGGACCCGGAGATACGAGAGAAAGAGAGTGAGAGTGAGAGCTAGAGAAAGAGAGAGAGAATCCGTATTCTCTTGCGTGACTGTTCCTACTGCATGCTTTTGATTGTTTCTGGAAGTAAAGACGACGTATATCTTCTGGATCCGATCATGCAAGTCGTTTATGTCGAAAGTGACTCTATTTCGACAAACTATTTAGACAAACTTTGAGAATCTTGAAACGTGCAAGAGCATCGATTTGTTGTGTCTCACTTAATTTATTTATGCTTAATTGATCGTTAATAATTTATTTGATACAAAATGTGTGACTAAATTTATTTTAATTTTATTTATTTCTTGATTTTATTTTTAGTGATTATTTTTAACACACATCTAATATGCTTGTAAGATATATTAAAGATCTGAAAAACATAACGGGATCTATGTTAAATATTTTTTATAATTTTATAATTAGGTATTTATTCGAAACCTTGAGAAGGTTTTTTAGGAAAATGTTAAAAATTATTTCTACTTGGGTGAATTTTTAATTTTTAAACTATATTAATAAGAAAATTACGTTTATCGAAATTCATCGGCATATATCGATTTGATTAAATTCTGGACAGAGGAGCAATTTCGGGCATAAATGAATTAAGTTTGTCGCGTTTCAAAGCTTGCTGCCGTACTTTCGAGATGAACGATTCGCGCGCGAAAGTGCTGGCGAAATATTTCATCATTTACTCGAACAAATTCCGAAATCGTTGCACTTTCCGAGACGGAACGAGGAATGTTAAAAAAAGAAAGAAGCGTTATTATATTTGCGATTATAATATGGGAGACGAGAGGGTGGAGGTTTGACTGTGATAATAGGATCGTGAATGAGCGCTCGCAGAGGCACGACCGCGCTTAACTTTTTACCGCGCGTATCTTTGTTTCCGCAAAATAGAGAGAAGAACGTTAAGAAGAAAAAAAGGAAAATACAGGAAATGTGCGGTTTGTGTAATGTATTAAATGCGGCGCAGTAAGGAAATCGTTTTTATGGTTTCCTTTTTGCTCGGAAAAGAAGGAAGGAGGCAATTGATAAGCGCGATCGTTCTCCCTTCGAGCTCAATATGGGATCTAAGAGAAGTGCTGTTATATTAATTAACTATATTTATAAGAGTGTGTAAAGAGAGAGAAAGAGAAAGGAAAATCCCTTAAATGTTATTTTCTACGTTGGTACATTGTTTAATAATTAATTATACTGATGGGATATACAAACGGTATTGCGGTATTACTTTAAGTTTCGACCTTTTTATTGGACATTACCATTATTGTTACCAATTTTTCTGTTATCGCTTGACTACGTTAAATACGTTAATTATTACTCGCGCAGAGAGATGAAGCGAGTATAACGCGACACGATCAAACGCGACTTGACAACTTATTTATTTTCTTCCGATTTCCTCTCGAAAACATCGTGAAAACGTGGGACGGGGCAAGCAGTATTCCTTTCGCGTGTCCGGATTCGAAATGCGCGACTCGACTTCGCGCGCGATGAATATTCCGTCGGCGCGAAAACATATGCGAAAACAGTTTGGCCGTAAATAGAAGCGTATCGACCGACACGTGTCGTTGCTGACGACTCATTAAGAAGCGGAAGCGTATTTCCGATACACGCGCCAGAAAACGCGAGCACACGCACGAGAAGCAGAATTGTAAATCGCTTTGCCGGAAAACCTTCAAACGAGATTTTACAAGCCCGATCTGTTGTACATTGTCACACATGATGAACCCTTATTGGAACTTATAAAACACGATCTTTCGATCCACATCGCATACGTGGAGAGATCAGTTTTGAGACTCGTTTTGTCATCCGGGTAATGAAGTAGATTATCAATTAGCCGATGTCTCAGCGAGAACTGAACCGTAGATAAACTATCTGCAAAAAGTGGGGGATTAAAATGAGTCAACAACAATGTATTTAGCGAAATTAAAATCTCATTTTTTCGTAAATCGAAATTAGATTTTCAACTAAGGAAAATAAATTTTTGTTGGCTGTTTTTAATTTATATTGCGGACATATTGCTGGAATGAGATTGCTCCCTTTCAAGCATAGATAATTATAATTGAATAATGCTATAAAAATATATTTCAAGACATTATTTGAAACTTAGAAAAAAAAATAAGAAGATTATTATTCAAGTTTTGATAAATTTGATAGACAAATAGCACAATGTTTAAACATTTGACAAAGAATAAGGAAGATAATGAGGTTCTTATTATTCTTATTATTTTATTAGTTTCTTTTTATATAGTGATAAATTGAATCTGACGGAGCAATCTCATAACGGAAATCAACGACGATCGGTTGTGAGAGAAATTAGAGAAAGGACGTCGAGACGTTTTGCGAGGATCATATATAGCCAATAAACGCGACAGCCAAGTCCTGTGCCAAATTTGGTAAAAATTGAGTGAAATGTCCTTAACGAAGACATGCTTGTTCCTGTCGATTGTCGTGCGCTCGTACAGCTTTTCCGCCACATTAGGGAGTCGATGTTAAAAAAACCTGCTACCTAGAGGAAAAGTTATGCCGAATATCGAGAATCGTTTCGAATAATGAAGCGACAGTTATTGATCACCGATTTGTGATCATCCACAGGAAATTGAATTTTTGACGAAACAATTATCTGTTGTATAATAATTGTTTCCCGATACGGATAATTTCTAATTGAAAAGATTGTTTGCCGTATATTTTAGTATTCATAACAAACATAGATTTTAAAGAATTGTTAAATTTAAAAAATTGACAAAATTTATACAGGAAATTTACTCTGTAAAATTATGATTCAGATTTTAACTCGAATAGGCATATAATTTTAAAAAGTTTCTTTCAACTTGTTTTTATGATCTCTTGTTTTATATAAAAAATATATATATATATATGTTAAGTATATTCTGTTATTGGTAATTTTGTCAGTTTTCTGTGAGTGATAGCAGATCAATGATCACATCATCGTATGAATCTGCGACAAGAAGGGCATTTTTCCCGCGTGAACAACGCAACCTTTACGAGACCGCGATGAAGCGTGAGAGATGATGATTGAGAGAGAAAATGCGAAGCACACAAGACGATGAAATCCCCGATCCGGAAATTATTTGAAGCGGATGTTGCGTCAGTTAATTGTATTACGTAGTCGATAGTAATCTATTCCTCGTTCTTGTTTACATATGACTGCTACTTGCCTTACCATAATGTTTTTAGAAATTTTAGATGGGTGCTCAACACACACGGTCCGTTTATTTAAGGATATATACGAGTGTGTATGTGTTGCGAGATTGATGTCGAAGGAGTGCGTTTCGCGTATCGCCGAACGTGATTAAAGGTCTCTGTATATATTCGATTGGACATCTGAGATAGAAATTCTCAAATTCTGAGTAGCATATATTTACGATGGGCAGCTAAAGCAGGGATTGTTTTCTCTGTGCAATATAATATATAATTTACATCCTTAAAATTGTATATAAATTTCTATTATTGAATTTTCTTATTGCTTTTTTGTATGTTTTTTAAAAAAAAAAATATATATATATATATATTTTTTTTTATAAAAGTGTCCAGTTATTTATTTTATGAAACAGAAAGTAAAAAAGAAATTAGATAGAAAGTGTTACATTTTTCTTGAAATCTTTCGTCTGTGGAGCTTAATTGCGAAAGATATTGGGCGAGAGACCTTTAAACGCGATACTCAAAATGCACAATTGAGGGGAATATTTGTTAACGATGAAATTGCACGATCGCAAAGAGGGAAAGAGATTCGTGCCCGCAATTATCGGATCTCGCAATTATTGCGCGCACGCGAGGAATCGCGTGTGTGGCGGGAGAGAATCCAAAAACAACTACAGACCAATAATTTACTACGTAATTTGTGTAGCTCGATACACAGGATGCAAATAAATTTGTGAAAACATCAAGCCGTCGTACAAACATATATATTCACCTCACCCCCGGGTTACGTTCCGTTTCCTTCTACGCAGGCATTTCCCATTTCAGCGATTAATTTGCAGACTGACCGCAACGTCCACCACCCACGAGAGCCTGCGGTTTATCGAGTTAATTACCGCTGCATCGCAAGTCGATAAGATACGTCCGTCTAATTAGAGATTTTATTTCGAACGAATAATTTCAAATTAACTTTTTAGGATCAGAAGAACTGTATTTGTTGGCATTTTAAATGACGATTGCCATTCTACATATATGTCGCACCCCTAGAAGAATACTGTCACAACTCAACAGTTCACAATTTTCAGGCGAAAGAAAAAAGTTTAATTCAATTTTTTTGAATTGTGAAATAACTAACGCAATTGCGATGACGTTTGTTTTGTTATAATGAAACTTGTACTGTTTCTTGAAGAGGTCCGCTATGATTCACTTCTCAATTCACTTATGACTTATGACACTTTCATCCAGGAAACCACAATATAATCGGTTTAAAAGAATAATGACGCTGTCCCGTGCAACGATTTTCGCATATATAAACTTGTGATACTATTATAGCATATAAATAACATTTTAGGCATACTTTTTATGGACTTAACTCAAAATCGAAATTTTTTGAATTGATAGCAGGGGTGCGATGTCTTAAAATGTGAAGTAATAATTTTTTTTTCAGATTTGAATAATATGTACAAAGGCCAAGAGAAAGATAGTCGAAAAATTAAATTAATCATTAAAAAAAATCTATTTAAGTAATTTTTGTAATATTCGTAAATATAATTAAAGACATGCATTTTAAAAACACAAAGTTAATCCTATTTTTCTCTCGTAATA
Organism: Temnothorax americanus; assembly: GCF_048541705.1. Classification (NCBI taxonomy): domain Eukaryota; kingdom Metazoa; phylum Arthropoda; class Insecta; order Hymenoptera; family Formicidae; genus Temnothorax; species Temnothorax americanus. The sequence goes on along the minus strand of NW_027509253.1, from coordinate 938,656 downwards.
GAAAGATGTTCTCTGCAGTTTTGATGGAAATCGTCGAAATATTTTCTATTTCTCGAAAGTTATATTTGGTAAACCATTTCATTTTGAGTCATAAATAAATATAAATATTTAAGCGGTAAAATTAATCAGTTTTTCATTTCCGTTCATAAACATAGAGTCGCGCGTTTTGAGTTCATATCGACTCGTTCACTCGGAGATCTAAATGCTACACGCGATTATTGTCGTAGTGGGGACTTTGCGGTTACTCCGTAGAGGAAGCTGTATCTCATATAAGACGTAGCACGCGTTTACGAACGTCAGTGCGTTTGCGGTGTAACTTGTAAATTGATTGTCGTTCGTGGTTGTTCTGTTTCGCGGTTTCTTCAGCCGTTGATTTGTAACATAAGTGATTTTAAGGTAAGTTCAAGTTTTTGTCTTTTATATAATAAGCCGACTAAGAGAGATTGGAAGCAAGAAACGATTATATGGCTTAATGATAAAATTAATTAAACATATATAATAAAATTGATTGCTGCAACAGCATTAAAAGATGGCAAGCACATTTACGACCAATAAAATATGTACTTATCAAATCTTAATTGTATATTACAAATCGTTATGTTTTATATTAAAATTAATTTGTATAAACGATGTTGTTCAATGAAATTATTACCGATCTAATTTTTTTTTACATCAATTTTTAGATTCCGTTCCCTATTGGTTTTATCTATTTTATTAATTAACATACAAAAATTAGTCACGTATTTATATAATTATATATACAAAGAATAATATATATCAAGCAAACTATATTATTTATTATACGTTTCAAGTTAATTTCGTGCTAAACTGATTTACTTGAATTATTTAAATTTATTCACTTTTTATGGAAAAATATGAAAGATTAACCAGAGATTTAATTTTTTTTATCTCCATTCTCCGAATATCGCTCGCATTTTGAGATCTTGCTTATCTATATATATCCGTCCCGTTTTAATTATTTATAGCATTATTGGTGACAGTGCTGTTAATTATATTATCAAACTGAGGTTCACTCGTAAAAAGACCAAGACATCTCATTCGATTACGATATCACGAAATACAACTCGCTTTCAAAACAAGACGAAGAAACGTTGTGGCTTGCGCAACACAACTTGTTCATCAAATAAGGGGGGGGGGAAATCGTTTCGAAATACCGGTTTCATTTCTACAACCGGTATAATAATAATGTATACGAGTGGTTTTCACGGTAATTCACCGGATGCTCGAGAATGTGTGAGCCACGCGCGGCATGTATACCGCGATACAGGTGGAATCCCGCATTTCACCTGCGCGGTGATCCGGCGATCCGGGTGAATCAGCGATCGAGGATCGAGGTCGCTTGACGCCGCCGCTCGATCGATCGCCCCTTTACGGGACACGGATTACGCGGATTACGCACTCGGAATTTTTTCCGAACTTTTATGCAATGCCACCGCGGGTGAATCAATTACGGATACGGACCACTCATGCGATCCGACAATGAGGACACATCCCGGTTACAACCTCGCTGTAGCCAATACCTGGGAATGAGGTTGCAGAATTGCGATCGATGCACAGAATCATACTTCATTCACTTCCGTATATAAAATCAATATATCTTTAACATGACTGTTGATTTCTAATAAGAAGATTCATATCTCTCTCAACACATGTACACAATCTTGCGTGGACATTTTATTAAACTTTAAAGTAATTATAATATCACTGATAATTTAAAAAATTTAGGGATTAGAGTTTTCAGAGAAAGGACTTAGTTCTCCAAATTTCCAAATCACATTCTGTTTTAAGAAAATAAATTTTTATAAGTTAATATAATCTCGTAAGACATTTTATAATTTATCTGATCTCTTCAGATGTCATTCGAGGAGCCGCTGATAGTTGAGGCGGTGTACTTGTACGAGAAGGAGAATGCCGAGACCCATCGCACCTTCAATTTTGAAATGGTCCACCAGGATCCCGCGGTTCCCGTCCTCCGACGAGGACAGGCCTTCCACATGGCTCTGAGATTCAACCGCGAGTACGTGGACGAAACCGACATCGTCCGGCTGCTCTTCAGCTTCGGCCCGAACCCCAACGTGCTACGTGGCACCAGGGGAGTGAACACGGTCACCAGCCGGGAGACTTACCTGACCGATTTGGAGGCTTGGGGCGTTCGCATGATCGGCGCTCAAGACGGGGATCTGTCCGTCGAGGTCAGAAGTCCGATCGACAGTCCCGTCGGCGTGTGGCAATTGAACGTGGAGACCAACACCCTCGGTAGAAGACAAGCGCCGAATACTTACAGCTATGATAAAGATATCTATTTACTCTTCAATCCGTGGCTGAAAGGTACGCAAGCTCAATCAACAACAAGCAGGACGTTTAAAGATATCGCGGAATTTGAATCTGATCGTCTCAGCGATAGATCTGACAATCTTCCAAATGATTGTTCTCATTTTTAAATGATTATGAAATATTTAAAAAATGTAATTAAATATATTCAATGTAATGTAGAGGATTTGGTGTATATGGAGGACGACCAACTGCTCGACGAGTACATCCTCAATGACGTCGGGAAGATATGGGTGGGTCCATGGGGTAGCTCCCGTGGCAGAGAATGGGTATTTGGGCAATTCGACGCGTGCGTGCTACCGGCTTGTCAGTTGTTGCTCGAGAGATCCGGTATCAAGGCGATTTCCAGAGGCGACCCGGTCAGAATGGCTCGGGCGATCTCGAGAATCGTAATATATCCTTACTTTATTATATAGTTCAAACTTATTTTAGGATTGGCAATGACATTCGAATTATTATGAGTTTGCTCAGAATTACAAGTAATCTAATAATTCGGTTTTATGATTATTAATTAAATCAGGATGTATCGCATGATTAGTTATTCTTATTCCAACTGAAATAATTATAGAAACGAAAGTATCACGACGTTTAGTTTATTTTCAAACTCGGCTATATATAGCACTTCATTTTTCACTTAAATAATTATCTTTAAATCGAAATCAAGTACAATTTCCTTTTCCACTGTTTTCAGGTAAACTCTAACGACGACAAGGGTGTGATAACCGGCCGCTGGGACGGCGATTACAGCGACGGCACCGCGCCGTCCGGCTGGACCGGGAGCGTGCCCATCCTCGAGCAGTTCTGGGAGACCGGCAATGAGGTAAAATACGGTCAATGCTGGGTCTTCGCCGGGGTCGTCACCACGGTGTGTCGCGCCCTGGGGATCCCGTCGAGAGTGGTGTCCAATCTGGTATCGGCCCACGACGCCAATGCCTCGCTATCGGTGGATCGTTACTACGATCTGAATAACGAGGAACTCGAGTACGACCCGAACAACCCCATGGGCGAGGACTCCATCTGGAATTACCACGTGTGGAACGACGTGTGGATGGCGAGACCGGATCTCCCCAAGGGTTACGGAGGCTGGCAGGCCATCGACGCCACTCCTCAGGAACACTCAGACAACTTTTATCAATGTGGGCCGGCGTCGGTGGAGGCCGTCAAGGAGGGTGCCGTCGGTTACAATTACGACGTGACCTTTATGGTAGCGTCCGTGAACGCGGATCTAATGAGATGGAAGGAGGACCCGGAGAGCGACCTGGGATATTCCAAGATCGACTGTAACAAGTATCAGTAAGTACACGGTAGTTTTGCGTTCGTTGAAAATAACGTTATATTCTTTGAGGAAAATCGTGAACCGGATAATAGATTCTTTGCCAATATTTGTTAAAATATTATACTGAAAATGTGTATTGACAAATTACTGTAAAATATACTGTATTACAGAGAAAATCACACATCATTTATCGAAATTTGATAGGATTATATATTTTATCTGAATTTAAAATGCAAATTTAAATTTATGAGTTTGTCAAACTATAAGTTTCTCGCACCGTTGAATATTACCGTGACAAATAAGCAATTATTTAATCAGCACTCTCGCGCGGAATCGTAGAATAATTAATGCCCCTCGAGCGCCTGTCCCAAAGAACATCTCTCTACGTTTCATTCGATATTTTTTTGTGATGATTTCATTCGGCGATCATTCACGCGGTACAAGCAAATTTGTCGCGGACGGAAATAGCTATGACAGCTATACATATGAAGCGTGAAATGTATATAAAAGCGAGTCGGACGTCGGACGAGCCTTTTGCGCTATTTGCCGATCCTGCGATTCGCAATTACATCGTCCTTCGACGAGTCATAAAGCATGTATTATTGTGTACTCGCGATTTCCATATGATTTCCGCGACGCCGAGGCGTATCTACGCCGGCGAACATTAGATAATGCGAAGCGCAAGCATAAATATATGACAGACTTATTGACGGTCGACTCGTTTAAGTTGCAAACGATGAACGTCTCCGCGTAATGGATTATATGTCTATTATTCCGCGCACATTATTGTTTCTCACGCCTATCTCGTCGTGGGAGTGTTTCCAGAAACTCCATGCTTATATTCTTTCTCTATGATTTTTAGTACTAATTAATAATCCATATGTTATGTATTAATTATCAAGTCATTCCATATTTCTCACTTTCTTCCCGTAAAAAGCAATAATTGCTGATCCTGAATAATAAAAAGAACCTCGGCACGTTTCGCGCATGCTGAAAATCAAATGCAAAAATCAAATTATCTTCGCAGCATCGGCCGAATGATTCTAACAAAGGCGCCGTGGATCTTCGATCCTAATGGAGACAAGGATAGACAGGACATAACGTCGGTTTACAAAGCCAAGGAAGGTAAACGATGCAAGCAAATTGCCTTCACTCCGACGATCCATATTCTATTATAAATTTATCCCTAACACGACCAGTGAAAGTATTTGGAAATTTTCAGCAAAATTTGGATTATATTTCCATTATTTGCAATATTAATTCATAATTCATATGTTACGTTAATTCGAGTCACTCCATAGTTTTCGTTTTCTTTTTACACGACTGACTGTATATATAAGCTCGATTTATCTCTGACCGACTTTTAGGCACCGAGGTCGAGAGGTTGACCCTGTACAGGGCGGTGCGCAGCACCGAGATGGCGAAGAGATTCTACTCGATGCCGTCGCCGGGTAAAGAGGACGTCGAGTTTGATCTTATCGAGCTCGAACGCGTCAATATCGGCGAGCCGTTCGCCGTGACCGTGAACATTAAGAACAAGTCCGACGAGACGCGCACCATTCAGGCCATCCTGTCAGCCGGCAGCGTTTATTATACCGGAGTTAAGGCGAATCTGGTGAAGAGAGCGTCCGGCGACTTTGTGCTTCAACCGAACGCCGGTGAGAATTGTTTTTTTTTTCTCAAACGCTCACGGCAAGAGTCATTTAATGCTGCTGGAAATAAATGCTGCATTAATGTTAGAAGTAGATAGGCAAAACGGTAATTTATGTCAAAGCGCCGATAATTCTTGACTCGTAATTAAGTAATCGAAGCTGATCGAAGGCTTATATGAGTTTAATAGACAAATGGTTTTTTAATTATAATGTTGTAATGGGATTTTAATCTATAAGGGAACACGACGTTTACAAATGATTTAATATTGAAAATGAACAAAGTCGTTAAATTTATTGGCATTAAATTCGCAACGTTTAATTCGTTTTATTTCTATAACTAATGCTAATGTTCTATCATCAACGAGAAAAGCGACGAGATTAGCTTTGGTTAATTTTGTTTCCGGAATTCCTAGATGATGATATATAATTTAATGGGCAATCACATCAGCGAATAAGAAAAAATCGTGTAACTTATTTTTACTGCGTCGTTATCTAACTTCTTTGCGTTAATTGCCTCAAAAATAAACTACGCCATCTGTAATGTGTAACTTTTATGTTTAGATCATAATTCTCAATTTAATCCATTACAGTGGAACAATTAAGGCTCAGTGTGACGGTGAACGATTACCTAGACAAGCTAGTGGAGTATTGCATTATGAAGTTATATTGTATTGCCACGGTCAAGGAAACCCGGCAAACTTGGGCAGACGAGGATGACTTTCAGGTTTTAAAGCCGAATATCGATGTCAAGGTATTGTATATAAGAAAAACCAATCAAACTGGGATTTTTTCGAAATATAGACCACGTTATTTATCCAGTTTTCACACGTAAAAATATCTGAAGATTTTTCTCTCACTAAAGAATAAACTATCTCCGAACTATTTCTGATGTTGTAGATCGAAGGTGAACCAGCAGTTGGAAAACCATCGACCATCACGTTGAGTTTTAAGAATCCTTTGAAGAGGACTCTGACCAATTGCCAGTTCAACTATGCCGGGCCCGGTCTCTCCAGGAACAAGACCTTGGCCTTCAGGGACGTCGGGCCTGAGGAGAACGTTTACGTGGAGCATCAGCTCGTGCCGCAAAAGTCCGGAGAGCAAAAGATAATCGCCACTTTCACTTCGAAAGAATTGGTCGACATCACCGGTTGCGCAACCGTTGACGTCCTTGATGCCGAATGAATGGCTATACGTGATATATGATTCGAGTTCATTTTCAAATGTAACATATATCGCTAAGAAAGCCAGTTGCATCCATGGTTGAATCATCCGATCAGCGTGATAACGTAGATAAGAATTTCGGCTACGTGAATAATGTTTAAGCAACGATTTTTACAAATTTGTCTCTCATAAACAATTTGTCAATTTCGAATGTTATTTGTAGTAGATATTAATCACGGTACGGTCTCGCTTTGCGTATACTTGGCGTAAGACACTATATATACTATATATGTGTCTCTCGATTTCAATAATATATATAATAATGAGACTTTATTGAAAATAGTACGTATATGAAATTGAGAAGAGAAAAGTTAGCATCGATCTAACGTGCCGAAATAAATAGTTCAACCTTTTTTTCCTTCCAGTATTAACCTTTTTATTGTTATACAGACGTTTTACAGAGTTTCTTTGTTACTTTGCGGGAAAAACTTTTCGACAATGCATTTTTTTTTTTAAGTTTTCGTAAGTTTATATATATAAGGCAAAACGTCCAATAAATGGATATATCTATAAAATACAATCGAATAAAATACAAATACAATAAAAAAATATAACATGTACAGGGAATATATTTATTGAAACCAAAGAGAACACAACTTAAACGAATATCAACGAAATCAATATTATACTATGCAGAGTTAAAAACATATAATGTAGATTACAAAGAGATTACTTTGAGTCACATCGGAACGAAAATTGTAAAAACCAAAACACTACAGTACAGACGATGCAATAAATAAGAGAAATAAGATTTTTACGCGATATAAGGCAAGTTTCTTTAATCGCCACAGGAAGTGCCAAAGTTTTATTAGTCGCTCCTTTCGATTCAAAATTTTCGTTACTTCTATTTCTCCTCGATTGTATTTCTCTTAGTATTTGTATTAGATACTCGTCTTCAGAATCAGAACTTTCGTTTAAAGTCAACCTCGCTCGTTTATTTTCTGAAAGAACGTTATTTTCTTCTTCCTGGTCTATCCCGAAATAATCCTCTTTCGATGATCTCGAAAAACTTTCGAAGTCGCATATTCGATCGGAACTACTGCCGCGCGACGAGTACGTTGAGAATCCGTCGAAATCTTCACCGTTGTTCGCGAGGTGACACATCGCTTCGCATTCCAATTTTATCTCATCTTCATTTTCGCGACTTGTGAAAGGGGTATGTATCCCGAGACAATGCCGATCATCTCGGAACTCTGACGTTTCGTAATCTTCGACCGTTTCCTCATTTCGTTTTTCAGATTCCTTCGACGTTAAATTTCTACGATATATAATGACTGCCTCGTGAAGATTGCGCGCGCGCTCTGCCGCGAGCTCAAAAGCAGCCATCACGTCGCTTGGTATACCGTCAACTTTCAATTCCGACGTGACCGTATCTTCGTACTGGACGTCGTTTTCGGGATATTTCGTGATATCCTCGGAAGAGTGATGAGACACATTACAATCGTCGATCGTTAGTGGTGGAAATCTTGTTAAAGATAGATTATTTACTGAAGTACTACTTGCGCCGTGATTATTGGAGCATTTTGTGGATTCCTGTTTATCGTTGTCAGTGTTTATTTTATCGTAAAAATTTTTAAGCAAGTTTAAAGAAATTTGGTAAGCCTCCTCTTGTATAATCTTTTCTACTTCTCTAGCAGCATCATTTGTCGTTTTTGCTGCAATTTCCATGCTATCATAATTTTCTAATTTTACGCTCATCTGTGTATTTAATGTCTCTTTGCAGCCGCTGAGCGGAAGATCCCTGTTTTCATTAGTATCTTCACTTTCGACATTAATTTCAATATGTTTAACAGGCGAATACTCCGTATGAATTAGACCGTCTAAAGTTGATTCACCTTCAATTGTACCTGTATCAATCTCTGTTACCGAACTTGTGAGGTCTATCAGATCGCAGGAAGGCTCCGTATAAATTGGACCATCTAAAGTTGATTTATCCTCAATCGTGGCTGGATCAACTTCTGTTTTCGAATTTATAAAGTCCATCAGATCGCAGGAAACTTCCACATCATTATAAACGACATTAGAAGTATTGCATCCAATTTCAACTACATTTCTATTACAACTTGGCGATGTTTGCGTCGCGACGATTCGAGTCAATTTCAAAATTTCCTTCAGATCTTGGTCCTCTTCAGCGTCAATTTCTTGATCAGAAGGGAGATGTAACTCCGTCTGCGTGCAGATTGATCTTCGAGAAGGTTGATCAGCTTCATCCAAGTTTACATCTTTCGTAAACATATGTGGTTCGTTATTTTGCAAGGAAGTGTCGTGATTTGGCGACGTTTCGATCTCATTGTCGTCTTTCTCGTCATCGAAGTCATTCACAGCGTTTTCCTCCGCGTCTTCGTCTTCTCTTGCGCTATCGTTGATGATCTTTCTCAATGTGTGGATTACTTCCAAAGTTCTTGCTCTCTTGCCACGAGTCAGGGTGGACGCAGTACGCTGCTCGACATTCGAATTGTTCGAGGATTCTTTCAGCATAATTGGTCGCGTTTGACAATGTCGCGATTTCGATTTCGACAGGGTTGGGTTCGCGTCATCGCGTTTATCTACAAATTTTGTGCCGATCTTCGTTCTCGACCATCTCTTCTTCGGCAACGTTCCTCCGCTTTGCAGCCTCTGCCGCTGTTTCGTTTCCCTATAATAAAATTACCATGTATAAACGTTGTTATCTTAATGGAATTATATATGTCGAGGATAAACGTCTCTTACGCGAGATGTTCGCAGATTTTCATCATGCGATTTGCGCGAGGGTCTCTGTTCTCTTTCATTAAAATCTTGGACTGATTCGCTGACGTCGAGCTGCTCGTAGACTCGCTATTAGAGGCTCTAAAATTATAAATACAGAATGCATAGAATACGAAATCGTTCGGAGTCGAAGTCATTTTACATATTTGTAAATATTTTTTAACCTATAATATTTTTTTAAACGTCACCTTTTAACAAAACATTTAATAATAATTATATACATAGATGGAAACGGTAAAAACATAAAAATTTAGAAATAAAGATAAAAACTATTCAGAAATTATACAGAATGTCACTAAGAAAGTTCGCTAGCTTCAGAATAGTTTGCACACATGGGATGACAGATACTTGAAAAGCAACTTCGTAAACATGTAAGATAGAAAATAGTAAAAAAAAGCTATATATTACTCGACATGTTCAGACGACGAATGTTTGTTCCTCGACGAAGCGGTGGATTTTTCGGTTGACTGAGACGACTTCTGTGATATCGGTTGTAAAGACGTTGCGCTTTCCGTAGCCCAAGTTTTCGAGATGCCGGGTGGTTTCCAGGCTCGCTGATTAAATGCGACATTCCTTTGAAGAGCACCCCTCCTCCGGGCAATCACATTGCCGTTCACAGCTAGCTTATCGTTCGCTGACGAATTATCCCGCGGATTATCAATGTGTTTCGTGCTTTTAGAATTTTGTAAATCGGTACGACGCGCGCGGTCGACATCAACGCGTTCGTTCCCGGCTCTTCTGTTCGTCCAAAATTTCCGCGTACGTTTGCGATTCGTCGCGGCGTTTGCATTTTGCAGATGTACTTGCGTCTCGATCTCGGAGCAATCCTCGTTCGGAAAGTCGTTGGGTTTTTCTCCAGATTCTGTTCCGCGACGGTGAACTTCGACTTCGCAACGCGAGTCCGCAGGCTCCTCCTCGTCGCTCAAATGTAATTGGAGCTTATACGCGACGTCTACGATTGTACGATCTTCGGAAGAGACGCTAATGCTTTCCAAATTATCTCTCCCTGTACAGTTCGTTTCACCCTGAGAAGCATGCGAATTATCTGCGTGTTTTTCGGACTCGTCGACGACTTTTGTCAGTTCGCCGCGAAGAGTTCGGTTCGCCAGTTTAGCTGGACTGCCGGCGCATTTTTTGAGATCGTCGGAGACGTCCTTGATCAAATCGCTTCGAAGAGAAATGAGAGGATTCTCCGATCGACAAGTTTTGATTAGTTCACTGTCAGTAAGAAAAACGGTCGCACGACGGTCCCGCTGTTGCTTGAGGATCATTATCATCATCTGCATGCTTCTGCTCTGCTTCACGATGTTACTTCGTTTCTTGTGAATTCCGCTCGATCTGAGAATGACGTTTCCTTGCGGTCTCTTCAACACACTCACATCTTTCATCGACGACGACGAATTCTGCTTCGATTTCATTGGCGTCCGTCTTTTCATCAAGGAAGATTGCGTGTGGCTCGCGAAATGTGGCCGGGTGTGCGTTTCGCTCGTGGCTATTCCGAATTTCGGCATCTTTCTGTCTTGAAAAAATAAATAAATAAATAAATAGATGTGGAACAAAGAGATTGTCAGTTTCGTTCTTCTTAATCGCTTTTTTTAACCTTTTCTGCATATACTTAAATTAAAACGAGTTCTTAGATATTGCTTCTTACAGTTTTGATGTAATTTTTTGTTCTCTTTTCAAATTCTAAGAACATAAAAAAAGTTTTTATATATATAGATATTTTCTATATTATATACATTGTACAGATACACACTGAGAGAGAGAGAGAGATGGATACAACTTTAAAAATTTTTGAAGAAATATAAGATATCGATAAAGAGAGATATATAAATTGCTTTCCATTTGCACTCAAGTGATCTGAGTCACTCAGTTATGTGAATATTTTATACTCAGCTAAGATATATGTCATTTTGTATTTACGTCATTTTGTAAGTTCTCGATTGTGGATAAAAACTCAGTTGAATCTCACTTGCCAGCATGCAAAAAGAACGTGCATTTAACTGAATTTATGACGTCACAAGTGAGAATTATCTGAGTTTTGTAAATGGAAAGCAATTATAGATACACACAATATATAAATATCACCAAGCAGTACAAGATCATTTATCAGAAAAAAGAACAGAGGAAAACAAGTACAATATCGTTTACGTACACATATTTGAGTTCGCTGTTACATAGGTTTCGGATCCTAGAACCGAAGAATTCGCGCGATCGTGTGTAGACGCTCGTGGAAAGATCTATACGCACGGGAAACGAATAAACCTGCACGGACACCTTGAAAATAACGAGTCAACTCATGATTACGTTACGCACTGTGATTCGTGATCCCGTAATTTGACATAAGCGGATTTGGAGACGTCTAACCGGCGTGTAACGTTAGGCAGATCGAAGCAGACTGTCGTTTGTTTTGGTATTGTTATGTTGATCTTCATGGACGTGTTGTTTGGAATCATTCGATACGCTGAATACGCGCCGTATCGTTCCTTACCGAGATCAACCAATTGGCAGAAAGCAAGATAAAAGTGTATATAGAGCCGGTTTACAATAATATAACATTTATTTATGTAAAAGAAATTATCATTTCCATTTAAATTATTGTAGACGGAATTATTTAATTGCTCAAGCGAACAGTTTAATAAATTGATAAATTATTGAAAAATGTTATTGTATGACACTTGGGAAAAAAAAAATTTTTTTTGCATTAATTATTTGTCGTTGTGCAGGATAGTTTAACCCTCTAAGAACGAGTATTTTTTTTTAAGTATACTGTGGCTTATTTGCCACGTCCGTCTTTAAAAGGTTAAGGATATTGACGTGATAAACGAGAAAACTACAGATAGATAGTTGAAACCTTGTTTATTGACGTGTAAATACATTTCAGGATTCAGCCGATTTACTGAACTTGCGCACCTCCCGCTGGTGCCGTCTGGGTCGAAGATTTGGATTCGCGCAATGAGGCGCTGCGCCTTCGCTTGAGTTCCTCTTGGCGCCTGTTCTTCGCCTCCTTCTGCCTTTGCGCCAGCAGCTTGGCGTACTCTGCCGCTTGCTCCTTGCGAGCCAGACAGCGCTTCTTCTTCAACGCCAATCTATGTCTTTTTCTCTGCAAGTATTTTTTTCACGTTTAAGAATATATTAGAGTCGAAAAAGAATGAATTTTAATGTAACGATTGTATAATGCTTTGATTCCCCTTTATACTTAACTTGACAAATAATCTAATTTAATTTTAATTTCAATATTTTCAGGATATATATATATTTATCGGTGTGAATTCTTCTAAGGTTACGTACCTGAAGAACAATTGGCGTGATCAAACGCTGAATCTTCGGCGCCTTAAACCGTTCCTTCTTTCCTTCTTTTTGGACCGGTCGTTTTACCACAAACTGCCGTACATCATCCTTCTTCGAGAGATTGAAGAGTTTGCGAATTTTGCTCGCTCTCTTTGGTCCCAGACGACGCGGTACATTCATGTCGGTCAATCCCGGGATTTCCTGCAATTGATTTATATATTATTGTAGAAAACTATTGTAAAACCAAGTCTTAGAAATTAGTCTTACTAATAGTTCAGAATTAAATCTTAATCTATATTTAAAACTCAATTCATTTTTTACTTAAAAAATTTAGAACCATACAACAAAATTTTGTTTCTGCTAAAAATTCAGGTTGAACTGACAATAATGAAGAGAAAAAAAAAATGTTTCGTTCGTACACTGAGAAAAAGCACAAGTAGCATAGCAGTTTCCCAAATCAAAAAACGAATTTTATCTCCCATGCGTACGATGGTATCTCAAGAAAATTGAACATCTCGAATACACCCTGAACAGCATGGGTCTTTAGCGTTGAAACCATCTCAAAAGATACATCGCGATCGATCATTCACCTGTTTGCCCTTCCTGACGATGACAAGCGCCAGCACAGACAAATTGGAGTCTACGATGCAACCGCGAACTGATTTTCGCTTGCGCTCACCATCTCGTCGTGGTCTGTAGCAAGAGTGTCCCTTGGAAAGCAACAAACGCACACGACCTACGCCAAACAAATGATATTGCGTTAAAAGACAGTCTCTCGATGTATTGATCATTACGTAGATACGAAAAGTTGCAGAAGTATCCCCGGTCTCTTTTACAGACTCAAGGGAACAGTGCCAAGATGACAATAGATCAAGAATAAACGAAAGTTTAGCGAATTATCTCTCTCGAGCAACTTTTTATACATATGTTAATTGTATCGATGTAAAATGTATCGGGAACCCACCGTTTGTCAGAATACCCTGCTTCATGGGGAAACCTTGCTTGTCGTTACCCCCGGAGATGCGCACCACGTAGCCTTTCCATTCGTCTCCCAGGGCGTCAGCCTCGACCTCGGCGCCCATGCGCCTCTCGTAGAAGATTCTGAGCTTGTGCTCGTCCGAAATTTCGAACAGCTTCTGACATCCTGTCGCGGGATACGACACGTTCAGCTGCAACAACCAAATGCACGTTAGAAAGGTCGCATACGAATACGGGACTTGTCCGAGTTGGGCTGAAGTTAAATGAGGTTAGAGTTTCCTCTATCGGAGTGCGGCAGCCGGGAAAAGGAACACTTTCTCGGAACGATGTCAGTCCCGCGAGTTGTTGGTTAAAACAATGGGGAGACGCGTCGTAATCGCGTTACACGGCAATTAACGCGGCGAAACGTCCGCACGCTTCACCCGCCGTCACCTGACACCGAGACGCTTATTTACGGTCGGTGCTGCGCGCGGACGAACGCGGTCTTGACAAATATACGAACGTCGCCGTGTCCGCGGCGCTTCTTCGAATCGAAGAGGATCGGTATCTCGCGCGAAGGACGCGCGATTCCTACGATTTTCGCAGATACTTACCTTCATCGTGACACGATTTTAAACGGTGCCACGAGCCATGAACGAAGGAGAGAACGGGAGAGCGCGCTGCCGCCGGTGCCGGTGCTGCCGCCGAGTTGACGAGCGACTGTCATCGCGCGTGCGCGTAGCGCGGCGCGCCCGGCGCCACCGGATGTCCGCCGCCGCGCACCGGTGAAACGCCACGAGGATTCGAATTGAACGGAAAAGAGGTATGTACATAATACATACGCTCCGGAAACGAATGCGAATTCGGCGAATCGCTGGAAACGCACGTGGTCTCTCTCGACGTAGATTCGCGCCTAGCCTAATCCTCTCTCCGTTTCCTCATCTCGCATCTCGCATTTCTGTGTCTAACGTATTTTTAACGTTGCTCGATAATACGCAGCAGGGGCGATTTATATGTCGAATAGTAATAATAGTAATAGTAACAGTAATATAACAATAGCAATAGTAATAGTAATAGGAATACGTAAAATATAATATAGGGGAGGATCGTTAGAAACTAGATACGTTCGTCGATTAATTTACACCGGCGCGATTGGCGAAAATTTCAGCAACGTGATTCACCTTTCCCGTTTTTTTTCTCCACGTGTGAAATAATAGGGAACGATGCAAGGGGGTCCACTATATAATCGCATTAACGAGCAACCGCGCGGGTGTCGGTCGCCAAGTAGTCGATCAAGCTAATCGGAATTTGATCGTTCTTTATTTTTTCGCATGACGCATGGGGATGTATACATACATACTACACGCACGCGCCCGACAACTGTCGCTTAAAATCGCGGGCGGAGAAAGGGAAAGAAAAAAGGGAGAAAAACGAGAGGAGAGCCGACGCGCAGCAAGTCGGAAGAAGCGCCAAGCGGCGCGGGCGCGGGATGCCGGGATAGGCGGCGCGGGGCGCGGGGCTGCGTGGGGCGGCAGCGGGGAGGGAAAAGGGAAACGTTGCGCGCCCGCCGAGCCGAAGGTGCCGACTGCCGACCGACGACCACCGACGACCGACGACCACGTACGGCGTACGGTCGTACACGTACATACGTACGACGTCGCGGCGCGGAGCGTGTGTGTGCGCGGCACTCTGCACTCTTCGGTGGAGTGTGGACACGATAGAGAGACAGGATTTTCGTTATGTATCGATTTACTACGTAAATACTCTCCCTCGCGCGCGAACGGAGCGGCAAATGGAGCACGCGGAATGAGAGGCTGCGACACCGGTTGCGAGACAGGTAGACGTTTCGTTCTCTCCTCCTCTCCCCCGCTCCCACGCGCGCGCGGCGCCGAATCGCGCGCGTCTCTCTCTCTCTTTCTCTCTCGTCGCCCCCCCGGCGGGCCCCCGGGTACCTTCGTTCGTCCCCCGCCCCGTCCGGTCCGGTGTTCCGTCGTGTCGTCGTCGTCGCCGCGAACGTCCCGTATAGGTTAGAGGGCACCTCGCTCACCGGAACGACTGACGACCGAGACGACGACGGTGATCGGGTGACGACGACGTTGATTCGCGAGCGAATGTGAAATGATGTAACGAGACTCGCGTGATCGCCTTATCGTTTTCCGTCGGGGTCGGGGTACGCGCGTCCCCCTGTTTCGTTTTACGTGGACCCGCGCGACGCGACGGCTCGTCCCGCGACCACATGCGCTCGGCGATTCCCCCCGGAGCGCATACTTCTCGGCAACCTGCGTCGGGGACGACGACGGTCGACCGCAATCGGGGTCTTCGCGGTTTTTCCCGCTCGAGCCGAAACGACGGCATTGCAGCGTCGCAATTGCGACGTTGGATAATCTCGCGCCGGGAAACGGGGATATTCGTTAAGGGCGAGAGGTTCCGGGTCATGTAATATCCGCTGATATTGTGTACAGTAAGAAGACATGGAAGCCGCGGTGATAGAAGTTCTACGACAGGCGGTCAGTCAAGATCCCAATGTTCTGAAGTCTGCGGAGGAAACGCTGAAGCAATGGGAGACTCAGCAAGGATTTTATATAGCGTTATATGTAAGTCTCCTATGCTGGGAACGACGGCATTATTATTATTTTTTTACAGGTCTATATTTTTTATATTTCCCACGCGTACGTATTGGATTTATGGAACGTCACGTGGGGGACAACGATGTATTTATGCGGTGGATATTATTTTCTTTTAGGAATATCTTACATATTGTTACATATTTCTTAGCGTCGATCTTAAACTTGTGACTAATTGCGCAAAAATTGTTTTTAGAATGTTCTTTCGAATCATTCCTTGGCTATTGAAGTTAGATGGATGGCTGTAGTGTATTTGAAGATCGGGGTTGAGAGATACTGGAGGAAAAATGCGCCAAAGTAAGAAGCAGGGAGTTGTGTTGTACAGAAATGAGATATTATTGTATTTACAGGAGTGTGCGCTTAATAATGCATACACTGTTATTCCAGCGCAATCGAAGAAAATGAGAAGGAATTTCTGCGACAGCATCTGCTCGTAAATTTTGAAGAACCTATGAGTCCATTAGCTATACAATTAGCAGTTCTTATTGCCAAGATAGCAAGGTAACGTATTATAACGTATGATATATGTAATATACGTTGAAATACTTATCTCTTTATCTCTGTACTAATCTCTTTATTTTGCAATTTATTTTGCAGGTTTGATTGCCCTAGAGAATGGGGTACGCTGGTACCAACATTGCTGGAAGTCATAAGGCAAGAAAATCCTTTGGCGCAGCGTCAGGCGTTATTAACGCTGCATCACGTTGTCAAGGCTCTGGCGTCCCGACGCTTAGCCGACGGACAGAGGCTCTTCCGAGAATTGACTGCGACTATGTTCAATTTTATTCTAAACCTATGGAATACTTATACCGAGTCCTTCCTGATTATGGCGTCTAATGGGGCCGACGTCAATCAGACGCGAGAAACCTTAGAAAAAGCACTTCTACTATTAAGAATACTTAGGCAACTGATCGTAAATGGATTCTCTAAACCATCCGAATCTCAAGATGCCATGTTGTTTCTGAAAGTCGTTTTCGAGCGTGCAAAGACCTGCCTTGAGTGTCGTTAGTACTCTACTTACTGTTCGTTTAAAACAAACGTCTACTCACATGTGTATTATGTGTCATATTGTTCTGTTTCTTTTTTTTTCTTAGGAAAAACTTTAGCCTCTAGAGGCGTGCAAGTGGATGTGTGCGAAAAGTTTATAATACATTTGACCAAAGTTTTATTAGGAGTCTTAGAGACTCATCCGTTTTGCTACGTGGAACTCATACCGACTTCTCTAGAGTTCTCTGTTTTTTACTGCTTCACAGAAGCTGGCCAAGCGTTAGCATTTGAAAGATTTATTATTCAGTGTCTAAATTTAGTAAAAACCATTTTATTATCGACGTATTACAGAAGGCCAGCTAAAGTTACGTTATTGGAAAGTATGTAAGCTTTTTTTTCTCGTTCGTTTACGTCATGTATTTCATATTAATGACCATTCTTTCTTCATCGAAACAACAGAGACGAAAGATAAAGATCCATTGGTTTTGAGGGCGTGCCAATTAAGGCAAGAGTTTTTCACACCGGAAACGTTAACGGAGATTTGCTCCAGGCTTGTCACGCATTACTTCCTTTTGACACCTGCGGATCTTGAAATGTGGGATACCCATCCAGAAAATTTCGGTAAGCATGGAATTATATAACAATATGTATTTCAAATTGTATTCAGAATAATATCATATAAGATGAAAACGTAATTAAAATACAGAAAAAATAGGATATGAAAGGTATTGGTTGTTTCAGCTATTGACGATGGCGGAGAATCATGGAAATATAGTTTGAGGGTGAGTAATCGAAGATATTGTAAAAATTACTGAAATAAGTGAGTATTCTATAAATGTATTGTGTAATGTAAATGTATGTTATATTGTAGCCTTGCACAGAATCCTTATTTTTGGCAATCTTCCATCACTTTAGAGATGTTCTCGCTTCGGTTTTGGTTGACTTGATGCGGCAGCATCACCAACCTGTCGATCCTAACAATTTACACGCAATTCTAGTGAAAGACGCGGTCTATCGCGCAGTTGGTCTAGCCGCATTCGATTTGTATGACGAGGTAAGAGAACGGTATTTCAAGAATTTTATATAAACGTTTAATTGATCTAGGGGTACATTCCGTTTCACGCATGATGCGCATAATGCATCATTTATCCTTGTTGTTCATCGAATGTTAATTGTTATCGTGTCTTTATGCGACAGGTAAACTTTGATCAGTGGTTTTCGACGACTTTAAAAGAGGAATTGAAGGTTCGAAATAACAATTATAGGATTATCAGAAGACGCGTGTGTTGGTTGATTGGCCAATGGACGAGTACGTTGAAAATTTCACTGAAAATCACTCAAGACAATTGATTGTTCGGTATTTGTTATTTGCGAATTTTTACTTCTTGCAGACATCAAATTAAGTGCGGGATTAAGGCCGGAGTTGTACAAGCTCATGATAGAAGCATTGAATCCCGAGGAGGACTTAGGGGTTCGTTTAGCGGCGAGCAACGCCTTGAAACGGGCAATCGATGATTTTCAGTTTAATCCGGAGGAGTTTACTCCTTTCTTGGAACCAGCCTTTTCTTTACTTTTCGCACTTCTTAAAGAAGTAAACGAATGCGATACAAAGGTACGCGTGAAGAGCTGGCATTTATTTTCTCTTAATATTCTTGAGTTGTTTTTCTTACAAGTTTTTCTATTTCTTAGATGCATGTGTTGTTTGTGCTATCGTTCATTATCGAGCGTGTTGGTAGTGGAATCAAGCCGCATGTCGGTGCACTCAGCTCGTATCTACCTGAACTTTGGCAGCAATCTGAGGTATACAATATGCTGAGGTGTGCCATAGTATCGACTCTGATACACTTGGAAAAGGTAAATGTGCGATATTTATTAGACCAGTAGATGGATGCTGTCGCGATCTTTTTCTAATGCTGTTGTATCGACAGGCTCTAGGTTCGGAAAGCGTTATTCTAGAGCCATTGGTGGTAAGCGTCGTGGCTCTGAGTGTCGATGTTAATCAAGAGGGACACATTTATTTATTAGAGGAGGGATTGGAACTGTGGATAGCTTTATTGGAAAATACACCTACACCGACGCCAGCTATAATGGATCTTTTCAGAAATATGCCAGCGTTATTGGGTTAGCGATGCGAGTTTTCGTTATTAATAATTGTTAACGGGTCGTAATGATTTACGATGATGTTAGCTTTCCTCTCTGTCATTTTCAGATCAAACCACGGAAAATCTGCGTCTATGTCTGTACATAATTCAAATGTACGTATTGTTGAGTCCACAAGATTTCTTTACTCAGAGGGGTTCGGTGGTCATCGAGTCGTTGAAAACGCTGCTCAGTGACTTGCGGTCGGAGGGTAGGGTGATGATGCTGAGATTATTTGAGATTTGTCTCAGAACTTCTCCTCAACAGGGTGCGGAACTGATAAAGCCCGTTTTGCTAAAGATATTCGAGTAAGTAAATGTTTCTGAAAAATATCTTTGTGTCGCACGGATATTTAGATACGTGATGCGATATGTTAACAGGAGTGTTTACAATAGCGATGAATATCCATTGGTCATGACCATGAATCTGTCTATCGTCGCGAGAGTTTTACTAGGTTCCCGTGATATTTTTGTACAGGTAAAAAACATTTTATCTTGACCACGATTTTCTTATATGTACACGTTCGTCCGGTAATGAAGAATATTTTTGCAGGTAATCAGCGATCTAGCGCAGAGTATAGGAACTGAAACCAGAGAAGATGTTGTACTTGGAAAACTGGTGCACAGTTGGGTTACCGCAATGCCGCTGGTGGCTCAGACCGAAAGGCGCAAGTTACTAGCCCTCGCGCTGTGTTCGCTCCTCGGGGCAAACAGTCCACCCACAGTTCTCGAATATTTCCCGCAGATAATATCGAACATTGTCGAGACGCTTAACGACATCACGAAGTTTGACGATTCGGGCTATCCCGTCGAGTAAGATTCTTTTTTGCGCGCATATTAATTGGAGCAAAGGCGCGAGTCATAACGCGAGATCTTTTCCAGTAATGCAATATAACCGCTAGTCCTAATGTCTTTTTATAAGGGTTTATCGTGAAAAATATTTCAGTATTATATTTACTTGGTATCGTAAATTACTTTAATTGATCATGTAAGATTTTTACAAAGAAAGTGGAATAGTGGACTTTGAAGTGCATAACAGAGTGAAAATTGTTTTAGCTCCTTAATGATCGCCGATCAGACCAGCCCTTCGCAGTACGAGGATGTGGATTATGAAACCGAGCATGCTCAACGCCAGAAGAGACTCGTCTTCAACGATCCCGTACACAGTATATCACTGAAAGATACGCTCCAAAGTCAGGTGAGAATCATGAACGTATTCTAAACTTTTTGGGACAGTCGTCCAAAGACTCAAGTCTTCTTCGAAATTGTTAGCTGATCACGCTGCGAGGTATAGTCGGTAATCATCAGTTTGACCAATTGATGCTCACTCTCAACTCCGAGATCGACGAACAACTCAAGGACTACATATCGCTGTGAGGAAGAAACAAGATCCAAAACCGCTAATGCAGGATGTTTCGACAAATGCTACGTAAACGTGCGAAGCTTTATGGCGCTCTTCTGTAAAACGGTACTATTTTATTGTATAATACTACCATCTGTTTCATTGTATTAATAACGATAATAAAAGTAATCTTGGCCTTGTTTGTTTCTGAAGCTTATAATCTCTGACTCCTCGAGATAGTGACACAGTGATATAATATTTTCTCACTTAAATACACGCGATTGTGCAGACTCGTGAATTAAACTCAAATTTTGGCTTCACAGACAATTGCTCTGCACCATCGGTGTTTATTTCTACCAACTGCTACCAACATAGATCAACTTTAATTTCACGTTTAACTTACTTTTTATCTTCCAATTTTCGGAATTAAGAAAAAGATAGAAGGGTTAAGTTGAACCGAGATTAAAGTTAATCCGCATTGATAAAAATCGACATTAGTTATTCATCGTCCCAAGTTTATTTTTAAACGCCTGATGACGTAGTTTATTTTTTAATTGAGAATTTGTCAAAATTAGAGGGGAAAAAAGCTACTTTTGACGAGGTATTTTCAAGATACAAGATACAATGTTTACAGGCTCATTATTACATCGTCTCCCACGTGCTCCCCTCCCCTCTCCCACAGTGAATCAACATACAATTATTTCGTTCAATAATCTTCCGCAAAATTCAAGCGTCTTATATCGATCAATTTTCGTCGATGTACATATCGATTTTCTCGCGCGTATCGATACCCCCTACTCCGGGCTGCGGGACGGCATATGGCCCCCGATTCGGTTTTTAAATCTCCCCCGCCCGCAGCGGGATGACTCATTGCCGCGCCGGACGCGCGACCCTCGCGCTGTCTGGCGGTCGTGCGCGAAGTCGCGAACAGCTGTCGCGTTCGTGTGGCCCGTGGGCCGTTGCGTGTGTGTCAAATCTTGGCAGGGGGTTAGCTCCGTGAGAGGAGTCGGTGGAGCCGCGTCGTGGGCCTGCTGCGGATTGCGGTTACTGGGCCGTTTGCTGTGAGCCGCGTCCGGCGAAGGCTGCCCCTCGGCGGTGAGTGAAACCGACGTACGACACGTCACTTATCCGCGTATACGTACACCTCGTCGTCTCTCCGCCCCGGAGCAGCCGGGGCGTGTAACGCGCGCGTGTAACGGGCAGCCTTGCTCCGATTACGCGTGCACGAACGCTCGGCGCGCGCTCGATCGATTCGCCCACGACGACGACGCCGAAGTCGCCAAACGCGTGCTTTTACGAGCCGAGAGAGAGAGAGAGAGAGAGAGAGAGACAGCGACAGCCGTCTTTGGCGGATTTTTGAATGAGCGTGGGCGTGTCACGTGACCGATCGTATAGCGTACTTGTAGTCCGCCCTCGCGCACATCCTCGGGGGTACGGACCATTGATGATCGCGGTCCGTGTGGTCGCCGCAGCTGCGAGCCTGTAACCGGAGTCGAGAGATCCGGCGTTCACCGCGGTATTTGCTCTCGTCCCCCTCCTAGATCGTAGCCCTATATCTACGAAAACCGACGCTCGAATAGACGCTACGACAGGCGAACACCATGCGAACACGCTCGATTGTGGTAACGTCGATTGATCTCTTTAACGCTTGAACCCTGTAACACGTACCGTCCGAATTAATTTTTGAAACTTTTATTCTTCTACCTAACGCGTTTATGTGCATTTTTTGGTGTTTTTTTTGACTACCACGTGTGTCGAAATTTAACGACGTATTGAGTAGGAGCAGTGACGACCTATATGATGAATAAAAACTGACTCAGCACTTGAGTATAAATTGACACCTACACGAATTTAACAGTGTATTATTATTGCAAAGACTTGATAAAAAAGTGAAACTTCTGCATGATTTTTCAACGCTGAAATTAATTAGCGAAATTTTAATATTTCGGCATCGAGAAGCATTAAGAAATTCTGCTTTTTCTCTCGGATTATGATACATTAAACAGTGGCAGAGACGACGCGTAATACGACGATCACAATCAACCGATATCGATAGAATTAACTCCGGATAACAAGCAATTAAATGATTAACTCTAATTGGTATCGGAGTATCTTTATTTAACAAGTCCGCCGATTTTTTCGTCTCGCGTTGTTTCTTTTTCTCTTTGCGTGCCGTGGAAAATCGATACGGCTCTCTCGTGCCACTTAATATGGGCTTAATGACAAATAATTTAATATTCGTCGCAGGTCGTTCTAATAGTTCAAACGCGGCGAGTGCCGAAGTGGTATTGAGCCCGCCGGGCGCGGCCGGCAGAAAAAGGAAAAAAACCGCTCTCGCACATTCGCGATCCTCCGCTTTCAATTCCTTTTTATTACATCCAGCAGCGCCATCCGCTTTGACCTCCGACTTTTAACCGCGTACACGGTCGCGTGTCGCAGCTGCCCGGCTAGCGCGATCGCGAAAATTCATGGCAGGGATGAGACTTGACCCACCCCCCCCCCCGGTCAAGCGTCCTTTCGCCGCGTGGAATAAAGAAGGCGTCCCTTTTTCTTGGGATTCGAACCCCCCGGCGAATACATTATTCCCGAGCACCTCCCGAGTAACGCGAGAGAGACTCTCAATTCAGCCTTGTATGCAAATTCGAGCGAGTTTGTGAATAAATAGGGAGTTGAATTAAGAGAAATGGAGAAGAATTGATACGAGATTTGCTCCGCTAGCCTGCGACTTTTCTTCCGGGGGAGAATAGGCGAGTTAAAGGAGATCAATGCGTATTGCGTCAGCGAAGTTATGCATGCTAATCTTGCAGTTCGCGATAGGAAATTTTTGAGCTCCCTACATCTTCTTTTATTTTTTTTATTTCTTTCTATTTAATTTTTTAGGTAAATATATTAGGAGCAGCTGTCGATGAGTAGCCGTTGATGAGTTTTATTACCGCGCTTAGCGATATATGCGAGATAAGATAATGATAATTCAGAAAAAAAGATAAAATAATTTTATACGGCAAAAATTCGAGGGAAAAATATGTAATAATATACACTAAATATATAGAGGATACACATTAAATTTTCGAAAGAGTACAGTTCGAAGGCATTAAAGAAAAATTTATGTAGATAGATAATTATTTCGTGCCTTTCGGCTTTCAAATGGTTTACATATCCGACAGTACAATATAACATTATTTACCGATAACGTATCATAATTTTATCAAAAGAAATAACAATATCATTTTAAATCGTATAATTTTAATTTGCATTTTTTTTTTTACATTTTCTATTCATTTACTACGCTTGTTTCATATACTGTTACTCTATTGTTATTATTTGTATCCCAAAGCTAACGAGATCTTTTATTAAACAAAAATTTACGAAAATCCAAATTTTATTTCTATGCAGATAAAAGTTGACTTTTTACTGTGCGCAGCTGCAGAATAAGCCAATTGGAACGAGGTATGATTGTGGATTATAATGTCTACATCAGTATGTACGCAATGCAACGTAATGAAATGTTGGTGTTAATTAATATTTCGATGCGCCAGATTCAACGTATAATGAGAGTGGGCAGAATTTAACGTAACGCGATATTTTCCCCAGACCTCGCCAATAATTTGTGGTATATATTTGCACGCGCTCGTCCCGCCCCGCATCCTGAATTTTCATTGACAGTATTTCTTATTTATATTTTAATGCGTCCGTTTTAAAGTCTTCATGGTGATGTTGTATAAGAAACGATTTCACCGTGATCACATATTGCGCGACGGATTAGGATCGCAAATGAAAATAAACCATATATGCCACCGAATGCAAATTACGAAGTTTCCGACGTTTTACATGCTAATTTAATGCATGCACGTTCTAAATGGCGCTGTCAAGTCTACCGTACGATTGACAGCGCTATTTGAAACGTCACGGCGAATTGAATTTAGCATGCGATATTGTTATATACGAGAATTATATCGCGACAATTTGTCCGAATTAAGTGCAGATGATGCACGGGTGTGTGTGTTTGTGATTTATTTACTTTCAGCAAAAGAGAGACAAACGTATAATTGTGAGCACGGCAGAGATATCTCGGCGTGACAAGTAACGTTAATTCTTTCGCGCTATATCGTAGTAATTAATCTTGGCGTAAAATCGATACCAGGACGTATTAATCGACTCTTATCGATATGAGAGAGAGCGCGGAATGAGCTGGCACATTTATTGCTAACATTTGCGAAAATACGAAGTTATCCTTCGTATTATAAATAGCGAATATCGCGGATGTGTATTATTATAATTCGATAAATGACCCTGCGTGAATTCATTTTTCACTCGTTATATTAGCTATACGCTTCGATTACTCTCTTATTAATTAAGTTCTTAATTTTCTAACATAGCAATCAATTCACCTTAATGATGCATCGCGCGTCGACTGCGCCGATGCCCGGCGTAATCAGTTATATTTAATTGGGATTATAGGTATATCCTTTTTTTCCGCGGCGCGCGTTCTCAACGGATATAGATTCCTCGGGGAATGTTTGCGGCGCCTTATTACCGGTATTAGCGCATCAGACGCCGATTTCCACTTTGCGACTCTAACGAATAACGATTTAGCTATATTACTGCTGAAGATTCGTTATAGCGAATGCTCGCGGAATCGTCTCGTCGCAATTGCTCGTGGTGAATCCTGGGGCTCGATTCTTGAATTTATTCGCGAAAGAAACGTATATGCGCAAATTTTGCTCTTACAGAAAAGTTACAAGTCGATTGGCTATCGCATCGCTTTTAACCAATCAACTTGTAACGTTTCTGTAAGAACAAAATTTGCGAGCACGTTTCTCTTACGAATAAATTCAAGAATCGAGCCCCTGTCGCAATGCTCGCAATACGCGTAACGCGCGAAATTTTCGCGATCGATAGGATTCGGTTTTTGATGGAGACTTGAGACTTGAGACGAAGACAGTACACATTTCTACAATATACAAAGAATATAATAATCAAATGAATTATATGTATGAACTATATAAGTCATCGCACGTATATTTTATAATTATTGAGCGGGTCCGTTCCATAAACTCATTTTTATGTTTATATTGCATTTGAAACAGCCAACAGAGGTTTGATATCAATATGTATATACAGAAATTTCATTATTTATTCTCATTAGAATCATCTTATATGTGTTCCCCGAGATAAATTATTTAAATTTCATGTTTGTGAATCTCTTTGAGATAATTTGAGAGATTCTTTTCTTTAGAGTGTCCACGTAAATAATTTAGTAATTTATAACATCAATTATAAATGAACCAATTAATGAGATTGTTGTAATATTCTTTTTACTTTTTTAAAAAAATGAAAAGAACAAACGAGATAATTTTTTCATAATAAAGAAGGAATTTTGTTATATAGAAGTTTGTAAATAGGCGTCGAATGAAAATTTATTGCGAAACAAATAAAATACGTGAGTTTGAAGTATTGAGGTGTTGAGCGTATATATATCAAAGTGTACACTGTTAAATATCAAAGGGTGAAATTTAAACCAATACCCTGAGTCAAATAACATTTTGTTATTTTAAATAAAAATAAACACAACTACCACGTGTGTCGACATTTTTTGTTTAAACGAAACAGTATTATTTCAACTGCACCGGTTTGGTTAAAGTATAATATCAACAATATATTGAGTGGGAGCCAGTGGCGATCTGTAAGAATGGTTAAAAATGACTGAAACTCTCCGAATATAATTTGACCCTACGAATTTAACGGTGTATAAAGCAAGTTGATTTAGCTGATAAAAAAATTTTGTATAAGACTATACATTAACTGGAATTGTAACGGAGAGATTAAACATTTAGACGTAACGGGCACGTTCAAAGTTTATTTTTTTCAGGATTCACATATGAAAGACAATGGGAATCTGTCGTTGCTACAAGCTTCACGAAATGTCTGTGGGTATTATACTGTTATCAATTTTCGTATATCTCGAAACAGCCGAAGCTACGCGCGCCCGGCTGATTAAACGGGAAAGAGCATATACATGCGACGATAAGGCTCGTAACGCGACAAAGGATGCGAGTCGCGAGGCATTGCAATCGCCGCCGGCCGTCTCCTGCTGCGCACGATGATGCGTATTTTTAGAAATATTTCGCCGGCGGGGGTGGTTCGCATGACGGATACAGCGAACTTCGATACTACGACGACGGGGAGGGGAAGGATTTTATCGAGTGATACCGGCACCATGACCCAGTCGTACGCGCTCGTCGGGATGAAGGTTTCTTAGCAACGACCCCGTCGCGTCAAGTTTCGCCAATTCGCCAGAAAGTTTTCGCGTCTCGAACAAATCAGCGCTCGACTCCGCAGAGAAAATTCCATTTCAGTCATTTCACTGATCTATACGAGATACGGAAACTAAGGGGAACTGTTCTTTACCGGTCTGATGAGCTTAAAGTATAGTTGAGGATGGGGAACACGTATTTCTCTCTGTGAGCATAGAAAAAGAATTATCTGCTATAAAATTGGTAAAAATAAAGGTATATATGTCACGTATTTTTCAAAAAGCATAAAGTATAAAAGAATTTTTAACACAGTTCGTTGGTTATATGTGGAAGATAATTAAATAATGCAATTACGTCACATGTGATGAAATTGCATAAAATTACACATACATATCAATATAGTGTTTATTTTCTGTGCAATATAACTAATGAATTATATATTTAATCTTTTACGTGTGGAAATGTTAAATTATATCATACGTTACTGTTTGCATTATCTTATTATATATATAATTTAGAAAATATAAATATAGGTAATATATCTGCATAATATAAATATAAATAATGCGCGTCTGCGTATATATAATATATTTAAAGCACCTGCACATCACAAATACTGGGAATTGGTGTTTGTGCTCGTAGGGCTAATTGCGCGTTTTAATGAGAGGATATATTTAGTTGACGGAATAATTTAATCATTGAATGTATGCATTCGTTATCCGTAATAGGACTAATAGTTTTGATCATTTCTGATGGGAATAACATGATACTGAGAATAACGTGATCTGTTAAAAATGTTAAATTATTACGGCGTATTAAATCTTGTACGTGGATGGAAAAGCAGCTTTTACACCCGTGGCCGTGTTGCGTTGACTATGTACACGTGCACCGTGTACCAAACTTTTAAATGTTCAAAAATCATTTTTCTCCCAATTTATCGTGTGTCAACGTCGATAAACTTTCGCCAAAGAAAAAACATTTCCGTCATATTTTTTTTTATTTTATAATTCGAGTCCGATCGAGTCGAAGCAATATTGTAGTTAATATAATTGATTTCCAAGAAACTACCGCGGATATTTTGCAGATCGAGGACGCGATTAAAAAGTATGTTCTGATCTAACGCGGTTCATCCCTTTTTGACGCTAATTGAGCGTCTTCTGGGAAATTAAATGCGATAGTGGAGGCGACGGTTCGCGAGTCCGCTTAAATTAAAAAGAGTTACTCCGCGAGGAGATATATGCATTTGAGCCTGAGCCGGAGCGCAGAAGGGTCGAGGTGAGTAACTGGCGCAAAAGGAAAAAAAGGAGCGGGAAAGATGGGAGGAGGGAGAACTTGTCAATTCAAGAGATCGCAAATTGTATTACGGATAACGATTACGAGAAAGGGACTGATTATATTCATAATTGATACGTCGTTGAGACTATTGTCACGCGTACACAGTGCGCAAGAGGAGAGTAGGAAAGGCTCTCTTGAAACAGGACGATATTAATGAATTGTAAAATCAATTCGCCTTTATATACCGCTCCGCGCGTTCGTTCATTCGCTTTTATTACCAATCTCGTTTCTTCGAGGGGGCTTATTTATTCTTGTAATTTTATCCGATTACAAAGAGAGCTCTTCCTTGGAGAAAGACAGTATATACGCGGATGGTCAACGACCTAGAAGAATATTCGAGAAATATCAAGGAACTGTTATGCTATTGCAGATTATATTTCGGGGGTGTTAGACAGACAATTCTGACAGATGTCTCATGAAAGATTTCACTCTGGGAAAAATAAAGACGGAAATAATCCATTTGGGGCCCACGATTACGCGTAACTAAAAATCGTAATTAGCTATTCTATCTATTTTAAAGATTTTTAAATTATATCTACTATATAGTCAATTATCTCAATTAGTTCTGTCGATATTCAGTTACGCAAAAATAATTTTTATTTAAGGGTCACTAACCAAAATGTTAATTATAGAGTTACGATATCCAAATAATTTGATTATCTAAAATCGCAGGCCCCAAAGTGGGTTATATTTTTCCCAGCAATTATAACAACGAAACGATATAATAAGCGATAATTTAAATGTTAAGTGTGTGTGTGTGTGTGTGTAGACTTTAAGAAGTAAATCTTATATATATATATCTCTGTATGGATATGAAATACATAACAACAGTGTAGGCTCTTGCTCTACAAATAAATTAGAAGATCTTGCGTCAAAAAAATATTTTGACATGTAATTGATAGAATCACAATTCTTTCTAATTTAAAGTTAAATAGAAAAAAAACAGGGAAAAATAATATATTAATTTTTCAAAGGATTAAAATGTGATATAAATATTTAATTTTTAATGCATAATTTTTTTTATTCGTAACTGTTAGTTCATAGATCCATTTTTCCACTATCTTTTTGCGTTACAAAGTAAAAAGTTTTTTTATTCGCTACGCGGGAGTGGTTTAGCGATAAAACGCTGCGTCTCCTTTCCCCTTCACGTTTTACACAGTAGCGAAATAATTCATAAAAATGTCATTTATATTCATTTCTGTCACCATCACCTTGTACTAATATTCTTCTTAGCGGATCAACCGTGTTAAATTGGATTTTGTTCATAAGAATGGGGATTTACATGTTGTCTCGTCCCAGGAAATGACAAACATTGTTCACCCTATTCATCCCTATTGCGCGCGCGCTAATTCCAGAAGTGAGCGTACACCGCAATGACTCCTCGCCGTTATAGCAGACACCCGGTATAAGTATAAAGGGAGCAAAGGCGCGCGCGAATAAAGTCGAGGGTTGCGGCGCACGTGGAAGGAGGAGAGAGAGAACGATAGGGAAAGGGCAGAACAGAGGTGGATCTTGAAAATACTTACAGGAGGAAATTGTGTTGGAAGTAAAAAAGAATTACATTCTCCGACCGAAAAGAAGCTAATTACGATTATTATTATAATTTTTGATTGCGAGATGATAATTCGAGCCTTCGGGAAAACGTCTTGCAGAAATTAAACACACGAAGAAATTAACTCAACCTTCCGTGCGGTTTCCTCCCTGGATCCGTCCCTGACGGAAGAGGTGGCTATCGCGAGAGGAAAGAGTAGGGAATGGTATCGAAACGCGAAGCGGGTGAGAGACGGGAAGAGGGGACCAGCGAGAGAGAGAGAGAGAGAGAGAGCGAGAAGAGGGAACCGGAGAGGGGAGCGAGCGAGCGAGCGAGAGAGAGAGAGAGAGAGAGAGAGAGAGAGAGAGAGAGAGAGAGAGAGAGAGAGAGAGAGAGAGAGAGAGAGAGAGAGAGAGAGAGAGAGAGACCGAGAAACCGAGCCGTGGCCGCGTATCGATCGGCCAGCAGAAAACTACCCCCTAGCAGGGGACTTGGCGGTGTGCGAGAGACCGATCACGTACGAGAGTAGTCAGTGGGGTGCTCTCTCGCGGTGCTCGTGGGCCCACGCGGATCCCTCCTGTTTCCTCCACGCACGTAGAGGCACGCATATCCGCTCTCGCGTCCCGTTCCCATCGTCGACGCGAGTCCAACGTCGAGAGTCCAACGTCGTCGGCCCGTGTCCACCAGGGCGTGCGTTTGTGGGGGTGCGCATCCGGTTCGCGGCCGGAGGGGCCGAGAGCGCTCAGAGGCTCAGAGAGAGGTGAGACACGCTCCTTGTCTCGCGCTTGTATTTTGCATCGCGAGGCCCCGTCGCGTCGTCCACCGCGCTACCGCGCGTTGCATTTTGCGGCGTTATCGCGACCCAGCGGGTCGTTCCTCCCGTTTCCCGGCGCGCGAGGACCGTCGCGGCTCTTGCAATTCGGTATCGTGTGCAGTGCGACGCGAATACGGGGTCTTCCGGAGCGAACGCGTCGTCCCGTTCGCGGACTATATGGATGGCACGAGACGACGTTGCCGCTGGGTATAGCGAGCTCTCGGGTGACGAGTTAGAATTCTTGATCGCCGCCGGGGGGGTTGTACTCTGAACCTAACTAACGTGGCTGTCTTCATCTGCCTGCGCGTTTGATCGGTCGGTCCCTTTCTATAGTCCATTTTTACCTGACCTAGCACTACACTATAGTTACCTATATAGCGTACGCCGGTGAGGCGTACGTATAGCTCTCTATATTCCCGTGCTTATACCACCAGGTGCTACCTACTGTAGTACCCTTTATCCTTTTCGATATCGCGTATCCATTCGCACAGCCTATAACGTTATAACGTCTTTTACACGTCTAACTATATTCCGGCTGAATATTATATATAATTTCCTGCAGTTTTTACCGCAGTTTTTTTTACTGCAGCTTTATCTAATCTTATCATTTCTCTTCTTGCATAAAGTTCCTACTTAAATTTCATCAGATAGGATTATTGCGCCACGTATTATCTTTATGACTCTATATTTTACTATTCAGTACTGCCATCTATTCTTTTAATATTATGTTCCACTATATATATACCGTCCGTTTATTTATTAACAGCATAAATTTTAGCCGTTAAGGCACACGCGAATTTAACTTAAGAGTGCAAATACTCGGCGCTTAACGGCGCAATCAGCACATTGGTGATGGGTCCAATTGTTGTGTCGCAACGAAGTCGGGACGGACATTAACCATTGTTGTTGTCGGGACTGTGTGTCAGTAATCCTCCATCTTCTCATCCAATCGCCCACTTGCCGAACCTTGTCCCTTTGCCTCCGATTTACCTCGAGGATCTTTCGGAGCCGCGATACCGATCGGGTCGATCGAACCGTCGTGCGTTTTTAATAAAGCTCTCGCGATTATTACAGGCTTACAGTTAGTCTTATTAATGAAGATGTTATTGCATTCATTTATATATATATATATATATACGCCCATTACTATATTACTATAAGTAAGGGGATTTCAACGTTATATCGCGGAGCCATCAATGCGTGCCATTCTGGAACATATATAGACAGCGGTTCTTCTCGTTAACGGGGCGTTCATTCACTTCGGCGAATTCCGCTGCCGGCATGCACGTTAGCGGAAACCTCGATTCCTGCGATCGACAAGGATCGCTCGGAAAGAGTTTTCGTCGGTCGATGATTTTTCACGACGACTCTGCGAGAGCGCAAAGCGAGCGTGAAGAGTTTGAGTCCGGCTTACCTTCGGCTGGTGCACCATGAGATTAATTAATCGCGTAAGGTTCCGACGACCTCTGCGTGCTCGTCGGAATCGCCGACCGCTCGGGTCAATTATGGACTTTGCGCCTGCTTGTAGAGCTTCTTCGGCTCGATACGCGTGCCATGCTTTCTTGAAATTCGCGCTCTAGGAGTCTATTCAGAGTTTATAAGAGACTTATGTTGCTGTATTCGTATATGGGAACACGTCGATATTATCGTCATTCCTGTTCGAATATTGCAGATTTAGCGCTTAAATATTTCGCGATCGTTTAAGATTTAAGATTCTCTTATTACGTAAAACTTTTAACCTATAGTAAGCCTCGTGGATATTGCGTCAGGAATCGATACCCGGCGCTTGCTCTTATTGAAATCTGCCATGGATTTATGCATATCTCGTTGCTGGAACCTCTCTGCTGTATTACATGTCTATTTCGGATGTGCCGATGCAGAATTTACATCAAGAGAGCCATCAACGAGAAATACGTCACTTTTACTATTAATCGAGCAAATTCCCTTTAATTCATCATTATAGGTTTTGCGAATAAAATTTCTGTATTGTACACCAAACATATATATAAATTTATCGACTCGCAGTATATTGCCTTTATTGAGACGCGACGTACGGTAACTCGCTATTGTTAAGTCATCCCATTTTGTCATTCATAAATTTTTTAAAATGTATATACGCTTCCTCTATTTTTATTGCGACATTTCTGCATGCCAACCGTTATAAAAAATCGATATACGCAGTTGCATTAATAAATGCACGCATAACTTGCTGTAACACAACATTCCCAATATAGATCGACCAAGATAGACCAATACAGGCTGATCGATATCGGATTATAGAATATGACAGAGAAGTTCTGTGACTCGCGCGGTCAACAGATTTAAATAAACCATGGATTTATACAGCGTATCGCTTGCGCCTTTATTAAAGGGTTGTAAATTTATGATTCGTATGCATAAAATTTGCTGACGTTCTTTTTACTTTCCGTCGTGCCAAAGCTGTAGCCGCTTTGGAAGTCGCGCGTGAGGGAACTATCGATATACCTACGTGCCGTCCGTTAATAAGAGCAAGCATTACTTACTCTCATTAGAGCCTGTTAAGAGGTCGGGTCGGCGCGGTACGTTGCGACGTACGGCTTCACGCGTGTGAGATCATCCTCGAGGGGCCCCCCATCGCCGTCGTCTCCGCCTCGTCACCTTCACGCGAGGCGAGGCGAGGCAACCGGCTAGTTACATCAGCGACGAGTCATGTCCGATGCTGGAAAACATACGGCCGATCGATAACATTGAAAATCATCCCGTTCGCCTTGGCGAGCGGCCAACAGCCGTCGCGGCCACAAATTCGAAACTTTCGTTCTATTTTTCCCCCGACGCTCGCAACTTTCATTCTTTTCTCTCTCTATACGAGGCTCTCCGTCGCGTCGTCGTACATAGAGATTCACACGTGCAACCTGTCTGACAGTTCCCCGTTTTCCGTCTCTGTTACAGTTACGGGGTATACGATTTACGCGTAATCCGGGAAGCAACGACACGACTGCACGACCATGGCGTTCGCCGGGCTCAAGAAGCAGATCAACAAAGCGAATCAGGTGAGCATTCGTCGTGGAAGCGTCCTATTCCTTCGGCGACTTCACAATGGATCTTTCCACCATGCGCGGAATCGATAATATCTTTTCCATAAGAATAACAAGCCCGCAAACGGAGGTTGAGCTTCGAAAGCAATGTACGCTAAATACCTTTTGAAATTATTTGAAATATATTGAGATATATCTCTTCTGACTGAATAATAAAATAAATCAATACGCAGCGCTGACAGGAGGCATTATTTATCCTCCGAGTATTCGCCTCGCGTGGATTATTTCTTTTATCAATTTGTCGATTTCTTTTAACGGTATATCTAAATTGGTACCGGTTCGCGTAATTGAAGTTCGATTTTTCTTTCGCGAAATTTCATTTTAAACTCTAGTTTTTTCAATTTAACTAGCTATTCTCATTGAATTAAACGACAAAACGCTTTACGATTATTACGCTATTGATTTAGTGCTTATAGGAGCACTTTGTAAGTAGGCATCGCGCTAACGATCCGCTGCGGCGCGCACGATTCGCCGATACGGCGTATTCATTATGTGGAACACCGTTGAAAGTTTAATCGTCCACATTAACGACTCTCGTCGCTACATTACTCCAATTACTGGCGATTGATTGCTACTTAGGCGTCGCGAACTTTCGACTGCCAACGCCGTCCGTCCCCCGTGAAACGCGCGGTGTCTTAATGCGATTACGCGTCGTCGGGAAATTCGTGATATTCGCGTAAGTAACGCAGCCAGATTTACCCGGCGTCACCGCGACGCTCCCCGCAACGGCTAATGTAATCGAGAAAACAAGCAAACGAGCTCTCCCCGAAACTCGAGATCTGCGAAACGCAGATTAATTGTTATCACGTGAAATATTATTACATGAATTGTCCTTGCGTCGGTGAAATCGATATCCCCCGGCATTCCTCGAGAATTTTCGACGTGCATATGGGAATTTTATTATTGGAGAATCTCTCTCGCGGAGAGGATCTCAGAATCTGAGGATAGAAATCTACGAGTCTGGAATGCGTGAAACACGAGAGGGGGAATCTCAGAATTACGGAAAATATCGCGTAGTGTATTAGTATACGTATTTTACATCAACAGGAAAATACTCTTTGCGGAAAATAATGCATGCTTTACACAATTGCATTTATTGGAACGTTACTGAGAAAGCCAAGTTTGACAACTGGTTGATGCGAGTTATCATTTGGTTCAGCATGCTATGTGCGGAGAATTTTCGTATCAACTGCAGCCGCGGCATTATCACGCTGTCACGTTTAATCTTGAAATGACGAGTAGAGAAGAACTGGTAACTGGTTGCTGCTGCTTGCTCTCAATACTAAAGTCGCAGCGAGACCGTGACGAATTTACGGCTAATTGTTAATTGAAAGAGACATGCTTAACGAATCAATAATGATCCTTTAATGAAACGAGGTCGTGCAGATTTTCAAAATTAAAAAGTGCAAAGAATTTCACATCAAAATATAGAAACAACATCCGGTGAGGGTGAGACATAACACATAACAAACTCAGAGATATAACAAAATGATAAATTATTACATATTTGTTAAATTGGAAGTGCAAAACATCAGACACTATCTAATTTGTTTTTACTTGAATAAGTATATATGAAAACGGCGTAACACTAATACTGACAATAAGCGTAAATTTGTCAAACGAATGAGAATTAATATACCATTTATTTTGATAATCTTGCTTTTGATTCGAAATGGCTTGTTAGAATCTATTATTTCGAATAATACCTCCTAATTATACAAGATTAAGCGTAATTGTATCACAGTGTGCTTGCGTGGGCGTGGTTGACCCGCATGGTCTTTACGAGGTATATTAAGCTATCTAAGGCAAATTATCAGAAAAAATTTTATATAAAATTAATTTGCTAATTATTTGCTATTTTTTGCTTTTAAAAGTAATTTTTTTGCTCCAACTATTAAAAAGTTACGAAGGGCTGGATAGCTTAAGATTACGCTATCCAGCCACCGTAAAAAACAGCATATACATAAGTCAAAGCAAAAAATTAATAATACCAAAGTTATTTGCTATTATGCTTTTTTGCTATTTTTTGTTCACACTATTAAAAATTTACAAAGGGCTGGATAGCAAGATTAAGCTGCCACGCCATTGTAAAAAACAGCATATACATAAGTCAAAGCAATAAATTATTCCTATAACTAATAGGAATATAGAGAAAATAAAAAAAAACGATATATTTTATATACCGCTATTTTATATGCGCTATTTATTTATTACATTATTATTACATTACAATATTAACCCTTTGATACACAAAACTGTCAAAATATGCGACACGACAGATGCTCATGAAGTAAGCGCAGTAAGAGAACCAATCGGCATCGCAAAGTATTGACAACAATACTTCGATAGATTCACAAGTATCGATGACATGCCTTTTTTAGAAAGGAGATAGCGAGGGAAACAGACTTATATATAATGAGTAAAATATAAGTTTTCTAAAATTATTTCGCGAGTAAAAAATTCGAGACTTAGACATCTTGAGAGCAAATAATTCAGGGAACATTCTGATGCTATAATAATGCGAGAAATTATTTTCTTTAATGTGCTTTACTCTTAAGCGTCACATTTTGATCTTGATGTCTTCTTAAAAGCTGGAGAAAAAAAATTACTTTTGCAACCAAAAAATAGCAAAAACGTAGCAAATAATTTTGGTATTATTAACTTTTTGCTTTGACTTATGTATATACATTTTTTTTACAATGGTTGGATAGCTTAATCTTAACTTTGTAACTTTTTAATAGCTGGAACAAAAAAATTACTTTTAAAAGCAAAAAACAGCAAATAATTAGCAAATTAATTCCATATAAAATTTTTTGTGTTCTGATAATTTGGCTCAGACAGCTTAATATACCTGTCTTTGCGTTATAGTATTTTTCAGAATTGTGCAATTATTTGCCCCTGACGGCAAAAATCTCTACGATGGAAATATCTCGTTGAACATATATGCGTCATGCGTAACTTACGCTCTAAATACCGTGGAAAACTTGATTATGAAATTCTTAACATTAAAGACGCGAGGCTCTCTGCGCTTCGCGTTAAACGAGGCGCGATCCACGCGCTTATATGTGTCGTGCGAAATTCTGCCTATATGGCATTTCTACCGTGTGCATTGTCGAGACGTAATAATGAAAATTGCTGCAATTATTCCCATGCGCCGCTCGCAGTTGCAGGTACACGGTAAAGTACTATTTGCGATTATGCAAATGCGTCAGTTTGTTTTCCGAGGGGAAATATCGATAAAAGTTACCGATACAGTTACCGCGCTTTCCGCAATTAATATTATGATTTACGAAACTCCACAGAGAATCCACAGAAGAATTAAATCAGTTATTATATTTCATTATTTATTTTATATCTTTATATTTTATTTTATTATCTTTATATTTAATTTACTTTTGTATTTCTTTCTTAATAATACAGAAAGTATATAGAAGTAAATTAAATATAAAGACGATAAAATTAAATACAAAAGACAGGGAATAAACAATAAAATCATAACTAATTTAATTCTTCGTAGCTGTTCCATTACGTTTACTTTTCATTATGTACAGACTTGATACGGTGGATTTTGCGCATGTATCTTGATTTTTGCCGAAGAGAATTGAGCGTAAGGAAAACTCTCCTAAGTTTTAATACAGTTTCCAAGGGATGTCGCGTCTCGCGTTGGCGGGATGTTATCCTGGCCTTAATTACCGCATTGCGGGCCGTCGCAAATGTCAAATGAAAATCCATGTCGTCGAAGACGGCGGCGAGGCGCGAGCGGCGAGCGAAAAGTGTGCGCTAGCGGCGCGGCGTGCGAAACAATGCGAATTATTGCCTGCCGCTTGAGGCACACGATTGTGTAACGAGCAGTTTTAAACTGTCGATCAGGTAACTTCTCGGGAACGGCACGATCGGCTACCGAAATTCTCGCTGATGCGCGATGATGGCAGCCGCAGCTTTTGACCTTTGCATCCTTAATTGTGCACACCACCTTCGAATATTTATAATAAACGAGAAGCACCGATCGAGATAATGCGCCCCGGCGAGATATCTGCATCCAAACTGCTTTTAACGCGTCAACGCGTTTCGACAAATACCATATGTTATTTTAAGATGTATCCAGTAAAAAATTTTGTTCAATTAAATAAAAGCAATAAAAATAAAAATTAATAAATATTAATTAAATGAGCTTTTATATAATTTCGTGCTAGAACAGGTGGATTCCTCGATTTTATCTCATTCTATTTATTACGTTATATATTCATGTGTGGTTTAACGCTTATATTTAATATAGAAATTTTTTGGAAGCTCGGCTTGGTTTCTCTATGTAGTAATTAAAATATTCATTAACATATTCATTGTACTTTAATATAACAATAAATTTTATAATAAATGAATAATTCAACTTTAATAAATGTATTTATTAAAGCAGAATCATAAGAGTTTAAAATTTAAAAAGAAGGAGAGAGAGGAAGATAAATTCATATGCTTGTATTAGCGATTATATTTAATTATTATATAATTTGAAATGAATACCGGCATTTTGTATTCGCAAGCCCTGGCTAGCTATTACGATTTATTGAAGGCGTTTCCGGCTATCGTTGTATACATACATCTATTTTCGCATATAAAGCGATAGTTCGACAGCGTTACTGCGCATCGTAAATAACGCGTGCTCACCATATTGCGCCTCGACGAAAATTGCATGTTTATCTCGTAGCGCGAAAAACCCTGGAATCGCGGACGCACGCACGCACGCACGCACGCGTATTATATACACGCTCGCATGGCACGTGCCTACCTCACTTTATGTGCCCTAATTGCATTCGCCGCACGATATATGTGCGCGGCTGGTGCGGCGAATGTGGGGGCTTTAAGTGCATCGTCGCACCGTTGTGTGATGTGTCGCGTTGTTATGCCGCCGCCTGATCGAACCCCGCAATATCGCCGGATGTCCTGTTCGTCGTTATCGATGTTAGAACGATGGCGAACGGATATTTTTACGGCGCGATGTCGTGAACTCGCCGATGATGTTACCTACGAGCCGATCGACCGTGCGAGCTTTCGAGAATGTGTGCTCCGCTTTTCCGCATGTTCTCGTGTTTGCCTGAAATTTGATTCGATCCCGTACGTGCGCGCACATACGAGAGATTTAAAGGTACATACATCGTCCTCGGTAACAATTTAACGCTTACACGTGCGTTCGACGTCAATCAAATGGTTATATAATTTAATAAAACAATGTGAATCACTATTTATAAATTATTTGGAAAAATATTTCCATAAATAATATTTTTAAATTGTTGTTCTCACATGTGAATAATATTATTTGTAGTTGAAACCACAAATGCTATCGTAACGTTAATGGTAAATATATACGTTTGCAGCGAGATACGAACATTGTAAAATAACAGGTACAACATGACAGGAAAAATTTATGAATTAATTGATGTAAACGAGTCGATTGCTTTCAATATGTTCTAATCAATATTATATCAAAAATAATATGAAATTAATACGGAGAGGATAATTTCACTGCATAGGTTTTTAAATTATATATGTAATGAATAATATTCCGACTAACAATATTTAAATACTGAAATGTCCTGGTCGTCTCTTTATAAGGGACAGATTCTCTGACTCGTTTCTCTTTTTATCTCGGGGATATACGGTTCGTGGATGTGTAATTCTAATCTCGACTCGGTATCGCCCCAAGAGCGAACACGTCTGTGAAATTCGATGCTCGTACCGGTCAATCTGGTTGCTGCTTTAATGCGAGTGCAAAGGTCTCGTTCAGGCACGAATGTGCCAGTTGAGTGGCGCAATTAATCCTTATGTAGATCGACATCCTTATCGAATCCGTGACACGGGTACCTTACTTTAAAGGCGCTTTAAAGCCGAAAGAGCGATCCGCGAGTCCGCGCCGAATGTGTGTTAAAAGAGTTTTGCGATACAAACCGCGACTGCACCGGCGCGGGCGGCGCGCGGTTAAAATTTAGATCTTATTCAAGCCGATCGAGTTTTAAGTTTCCGCTCGTTGCAAGAGTTATGAATCGGTTATAAAAATATATCGCTCCTTCGGGGTTTCAATCTCGCCGATGACGCTTTTCCAATTATATTTTTACGTCATCCACGTTATCGTAGTCGTTAGAGAAACGGTTACAAAAATAGAACCGGTCTTAACACAAATCTAGAATGTATAATATAATTTGTAATTCATGAAATCTTAATAGAGATCCTGTAGTTTTATTTCTCTTCTTTCCTGGAATAAAGAAAATAATTATACGTGATTGCTCACGAGGCCCATTTTCTATTTATCATTTACGTTATTTTACCAATATTATTAATACAATTACGGGCTATTATAAATTTAATTGCAATAGAAACACGGATATTTGTACATAATTTAATCTAAGTGTAATAAAGCAATTTTTTGCAACAAATAACAGATATTTTGCCATGTTATACGATATCTGCTTTACAGCACAAATTCAGTGTAACAGTTTTTCTGAAGAAGGAAAAAAATCTAAACTTTTTTCCTTTATACCACAGAAAATTTTCAAATTTTATGATTCCCGTGTCGGGATGATCCCGTTTATGCCATAATACTTCATAGGCGCGACTCTAAATCGCCGGAAACTGGATGCTCGTCGGTATAAAGCGCGCGACATTGCGAGAGACGCGATGTGGGTCAAATTTACTCCAGGATGGCGTTTACTGGGATACGAGTGACGGCGTCCCTGTGCACATCTCTGGAAGTGGGTCGTCGTTAAATGGGTCAGGGTCTTTCTCATTCTCTCTCTCTCTCTCTCTCTCTCTCTCTCTCTCTCTCTCTCTCTCTCTCTCTCTTTTTCTGTTCCTTCTTCTCCTGCGAGTAATCCCACTTGCAAAGCTCGCCGCTCAGCACGATTAAACGTACGATACCATTTCCGTGTCACTCTCTTTCTTTTTGCATATACAATTGATTTCACAGGAAAATACAAATCGCACGGCATTATACACATCGACATTATTTGTTCATATATACAAAGAAATTGATTTTTTTTAGATAGAATGTGGCATCGCGAATTGATTGGATATATTCTTGCGATTATCGATAATTTTAGTTGCTCCTTACCGGGGTAAATATTTGAATTTGCGTGAACAAAATTGAGTTACGCGCTCAAAATGCACTTAGAAGAGGACTTTAAAAGAGCTTAGAAAAGATTACCGATAGCTAACTTTTGATGTAACTTTTTTTCCATTGTTTGTACTACAGAAATTTTTAAGTAGAAAAGAGAAAGCAAAGAGAAAGAGAGAGAGAGAGAGAGGAAAAAAGCAGAGAAGGTGGAAGGAAGAAAGACAAAGAGATCGTTAACCCCGTTAGTTAATCTTGATACTGTGGTGCAATTTGACTTTTAATTTTGCAGTGTTGCTATTATCAAATTATTATACTTTAGCAAACTTTTTTATACATCATGTATGATACATTGTATAGCGTTATATCACAATTTTTTAGATAACACAGAACTGAAGTTTCGTAAGAAAAATTTGATCTTGCGCAGATAGGTAATTAGCAAATTTCGATAATGATTGATGTATATATGAAATTTGATTTATCGGTAAAATATCGAAACAATTTTGTATGATATTTATGTTTTAAATCCGTTAAATCCGGTAATGTACGTAACTTTGACACGCGTGAGTAGTTAATTCAATAAAATATAATTGATGGAGCTCATCGAAGTTTTGGAGTAATCTCGAAGCGAACACTTGAAATTTCGTTTAGCAGAAATTGGTATACAGTCGTTCGTGTTGCGTATATGCGCTCGCATGCCAATTTATCTGACCTATTTTCCAGAGCCTTGGCAGGATATGCGTATTATCCTTTTTTCACCATTGCCATTGGCAAAGACAGGGAGCGATATGTTTCGTAGGTCTTGGCAGATCGACGGACATTATTGTTGCGGGTATTATTGATCGAGGAAAGAACCGTTCCTCCCTTGTCGATGATATTTTCTCGGCCACTAACATTTCCCCTCTCTATGTACGCTTTCCGTGATACTTATTCTCAAAGTCTTAGCTCCTGACTTCTCTCTCCGGAGATATCCCCTTGTCGGAAGTATCCCGAGGAAATCTCCTGCCGTTTTTCAGGACGATCCCGATCTACGAGCGATTGGCTGATCTCTCGTCCAACCGACGTGGTCCGTGGAAATATTATATTCTCGCATACGTAGCGCGGTTTACGTAATCCATGAAGACATTTTCGGAAACGATCTCGTTCGTATGGGGCATTAATCATACAAGCGTGAAATCCTCGACCGAGATATTAAAAGATTGACGGAAGTTTTTAAAAGTAAAATACGTATCATATCAGTCTTTTGCCTCTTTTAAATCCGATGGTTTTTAAAAATTTGTCGTTTTTTAATGATTTTAAAAATTTTTTATTCTTGAATATTCAAATTTTTGGAGTCTTAAATTAT
Source organism: Temnothorax americanus (assembly GCF_048541705.1). Taxonomy (NCBI): domain Eukaryota; kingdom Metazoa; phylum Arthropoda; class Insecta; order Hymenoptera; family Formicidae; genus Temnothorax; species Temnothorax americanus. The sequence continues at coordinate 896,619 of NW_027509253.1, read as the reverse complement.
CGTAAATCTCTGTATATGCTTACGTTTATTTTCGATTTATATCTTTTCTTTCAAGAGTTCTATATAATATATCCAGATAAAGTCTTTAAAGTTTTATCGAGAACAAAAATTCTACGCTTATAATTAAAGCAATTCAGGCAATAAACGAGTAAATTTTAAACCTATTATTATTACTTAACATAAATTATTCAACGAAACGCTCGTTGAAATATAGAGACTTTCGTGATGTACCTATCTCACTTAAGTGCTTGAGAGTAAATAAGTCTCGAGAAATTTTGTCAAATCAAATCGACCCAAGTTTTGACAAGCACATCTTTCACGCGAACTTACCAGGTCGGATTAAGAGATTTGTAAAATGGGTGAAGTGCGTTATTCATTCAGCAGCTATAGATTTTAAGCTAAGGATAAACGGATCTCTCTTGCAGTACATGACGGAGAAGATGGGCGGAGCGGAGGGAACGAAGCTCGACGTCGATTTCGTGGATATGGAGAGGGTGAGTAGTGTATTTTCGTATCCATCTCTCTCTTTCTCCCTCTCCTGTCTCTCTCAAGTTGTATGTGTGTTGTGAGATGAGGCGTCACATTTTCGCACGGTTCCTTTGTGAGAACGTCAGGAACGAGATGACCAGCATGTTCTATTTACTGGCATTATTACTGAATTTCAAGGATTTTGCCTGACTTTTTTTTTGGCTCCGCTGAGGATCTTTATCTATCTTTCAAAACGTTTTCTTGACGTTTTCCTGTTATATGAAGCCAGAAGCCAGAAGTCGCGAGATTGACTGTGTTATAAAACGAATAAGTTCTGGAAAAACTTCTTACCGCCGCGGCCGGTACCTTTCTATAGAATACTTCGCTTTTTAACTTCGTCATAACACAGATAACGCGATATAATTTATGTCGAGAACCGTTTGTAAATTCCACCTTTGTAATCGCTTTTAATTTTCTGATTACGATTTTCTCTCTGTGTGTATTCTCATATTGTTAAAACTGTTTTTAGAATTCGATAACAGTTTTAATTTTGAGATAAGAATGTATAACCCAAGTCTTATACAAGAGTTATTTAATAAAATAAAACCTTTTGAATGTTAAGATTTGCCGAAAATGAATTGGATCTTCTCGATTCTTATATAAGTAAATAAATTTAACGTAATTGGAGAATAAAGAATTGTATAATAAATGAAAGGATAATTAAACAAAACAGAGGATAATGTTTTTGGAATTTATGCCTCGAATTTATGCATTATTATACTTTGCGGAAGTATTATTCCGAGAAGAGCAATAGTCTCTCAAATGAGTTGTCTTTTATTACTATACTCTTGAATCGATGATCATCCATTTCGTGCGTATCGCGAATATAATTTCAAAGCTTCATAAAGAATTCCTTGACGTTCTCGACGAAGTGAATTGACAAGAGACGAAGGCTTCATATAAACACGTCATGTATATAGAAAACAGACGTCACGTACGAGCTCGTGGAGGAGCTGCAGATGAAGACGAAGGAGTTCCTCCAACCAAACCCAACGGCGAGGGCGAAGATGGCTGCAGTCAAGGGTATCAGCAAACTCAGCGGTCAGGCGAAGGCGTCCACTTATCCTCAGCCGGAAGGTGTACTTGGCGATTGCATGCTCACTTATGGCAAGAAAATGGGCGAGGACAGCGTTTTCGGTACATGCAGTTTAAACTCGACGATTGCGCGATTTTTCACGGTTTTTCGTGGAGAAATTCAATCCGCACTTTCTTGTCTAAAAATGTTCTCGTTCGCGAGGAATCGCGTCTCTTAAAATTATTTTCAATACGACTATATTGTTGTTATTTTTGCAAAACTGAGATTTTTATTCGTTTATACCGTTTAAAGATTTTATTTTTTTCTTGTCTTTTCTACAAAAATATATTATTCTTTTTTGTACGCGACAATTTTTTGGCAGGAGATAAGAATCATCTGACAATAATTTCAGATAATGAAAAAAAAATGTCTTTACACAAATTATATGTTTTCACAGCGGGGTTTAGTGACATTTTAATATTAAAGAAAGGAAGACGTATCGAGGATCGATAGGTCGTAAGCGTCTCACCTTATCTCCCGCTCCACTTTTATCAATCCTTACAGCCCAGGCTCTCATTGAAATGGGCGAAGCCATGAAGCAGATGGCGGACGTCAAGTATTCGTTGGACGATAACATCAAGCAGAACTTCCTCGAGCCGCTGCACCATCTGCAGACCAAGGATCTCAAAGAAGTGATGGTACGGTTATTGGAAAAGTTGTGTATAGTCGCGCTCGGCTAGGCGCCGCTTTTCTTCACGCTTCTCTCGCACGCGTGCGATCATCTTCGATTTCGTTGTTGATTTCAGCACCATCGGAAGAAACTGCAAGGCCGTAGGCTCGACTTCGATTGCAAGCGAAGACGCCAGGCGAAAGGTACGTTGAGATTTTCCCCCTTGCGTGTTACCCTCGCTTCTCGTCCTCTCTCTCTCGCGTTTCCGCGCTCCTATTGATTTATTATTCGGGCGCGCGCGAGCAGGCCGCCGCCGCGGCCGCGGCCGTCGTCGCGCGTGTCCTTGCCACGAACACGTCGTCGTCGTCGCTCGCGATATGCCCGCGGAGCGACTACGTGTGATGAGTTGAAATAAAAACCGTGACGGAATTGTAACACGGAGTAATGACGCCGGGCGAACGCGCCCTTCGACGCGTGATGGGAGAGGAGCTGTGGCCGCACCCCCGCTCGTGATTTTAGAGATGACGCGGTGTCGTAAAAGAAAACGCGAAAGACGGTATTGCCGGGAATGCTATAACGGCGAAAGGTCACAAACTGCGAAATCGTCGTTGTCGAAGAGATAAAAGTGTCGTGACCGAAGCGGAGATTATTTTCCTCCGACGGAGAAAAACTCGCAGTTAAGTACGAGCACGTGTGTCGAAAGAGAGACGTGATGAATAAAGAGAATGATCGCGTTACTCTTTGTGGAAAAAAAAAAGAATCGCTGAGATGTCGTTTTTGAACGACGCTTTTTTTTATTCATTCATTTTATCATACATTTTTGTAAATGTACTTAAAAAAAGAAGACATGCATAAAAATAAAAGTTTCGAACTCTTTTTTTCTCATCTTTGTGAGTTATATCTTTTACTATGACATAATTTTAATGGCTCGATACTTTTTTCTTTTTGTTATACAAATTTCAGCATTATTTAATATTATGCTGACGAACGATCCGTTTTGACGATTATATCGATCGTTATTATTGCACTTTCGAGATTTTCAGGCAATTTCCATTTCGATTCTTCACTTATACTTTTCCAGCGTAACGTCGGTGGGTTTTTAGGCTCTTCACGAAGACAGCTTCGTCTCCCATTTTCGGCATGCGTGTGGGAAAATAGAATTATGTTTCGTATACATGATTCGCCTCTGTAGATTAGGATTGTCACGATAAAATCGTTGCATGAGTAGATGCCGGTGGTGCAACTCATTTTTTTTTGCGATAGAAAGGCGATCCCTTGCTCGCATGCCGCGTTGCATGAGCACGATCACGATCAAATATATAGAATTACAAATCAGCGTTATATATATGGACTTGAAAGTAGAACGCGAAAAGAATACTTTTCTTTTATGTCCGTTTTACACAGAGAACATTATTTTTGATACGACTAGCTCGCTTACCGCAGCGCTAAAAATACAGAAAAAAATGTGTGCAGTGGGTTAACAGATTATTTATCCGTGCACTTGCAATTTATATAAATATTAAACGTATTAATATCTTTAAATCGTGTAACTCAATAAATTTTTTTTTTATAAATGATACGAGAGAGATATATTACTTTATATTACATATATAATATTTTATAAGAATAAAAAACATATTGGGTGTAATAATTGTTAGATCCAAGTCCGTTAAAATTAAACGAATTTTGGCACAACAGCTAAAGTATACTTGGTATTTTTAATTTGTTCAGAAATATAGATAATTGGATTTAATTAACACTTTTATAAGTAAATACTGCCGATGTGTGTATGGCGCAAAATAAATTAGTATTGACACTCTCGATCGTTGAGCGGGATGATAATTTTATCAGAGTGCTCAATGACAATTAATTAAACACGGTTTTTTTTATAGCGTTAAATACACCTAATAACAATTCTTGTAAGTTTTATATACTTCGCTTTTATGCTATTTGAACTATTATTAATTTGAATTTATTGATACGTTTTCCGCGGTCGCGATTCTTTTGTGTTATTTGCTCCGAATGAATTTGCGCTTTCTGCTGATGATCGATGTGATATCTGTTTTTGGCAATCGCTTAATTATTAGCGACCGGAAAGAGATCCGTCAGTCCGCATGTTGGAAGTCCAGCGCGATCGGGCACATCGTCGCCATATGCGGGTATGACTTCCATTACGTGCCATTTTGAGCTTACATCCCGTATTTTTGGAAATTTATTACATATTATCGATCAGTATGCTTCTACCGTAAATTTCCTGTAAAATTTTTAAATAAAAAAAAATTAAAAGATAAACCTACATAAAATAAAAATGTAGGATATTTTTTGGATTTTTCAAAAAGACGCTTTCGAAAGATATTTTTAAATATTCCTAAAATACGCGCTTCTTAATTATATATTTCTATAATAAATTAAATAAAAAATTTAAACTGTTGTGCCGCACAGTCTTTATGCATTGTTGCTAGTTTTAGAAATGATAATTTTATCAAAGCGCACTCAATTAAACACGGTTTTTTATAGCGTTAAATACATTTGCGCGCTCGTAGGGCTAATTACGCTTCTTTATTGTACCCCGCTATACTGTATAAGTGTTTAGATTTAGAATATGAAGCAATCCCAGTAGTGCAACCTTTTTAATGCCGTTGGCGGGGCGACCGTTTGCGAACAGGTTCTCACGTTTCAGACGACGAGATTCGTCAGGCCGAGGAGAAGTTCGCGGAGAGCCTCCATCTGGCGCAGATGGGCATGTTCAATCTGCTGGAGAACGACGTGAGTCGTTGTTGCTAATCCGAGATGTTGCGCGTTGCGCCACAGATCGTGATTCTTACGTCGTTCTTTTGCAGGTCGAACAAGTGGCACAATTGGCAACTTTCAGCGAAGCTCTTCTCGAATATCATCAACAGTGCACCGAGGTCCTGAAAGGGTTGACGGAAATACTCTTCGAAAAGTATGTCTGATCATATGGCGCAATTAAAAGTCGTTATAAAAATCGAATGTGTCAAATACGAAGCTGATTTCCATAATTTTCTCGAATGCGCGCGTTAAAAATGAGTATTTAAATTAAAAAAGTTACATGCACACTCTCAATTATTTCGTTTTACTTTACGAATATTTTTTCGTAATATAAAGCGTAATATAAAGTATTGATATAAAATATTAATATAAAATATTAATATAAAATATTAAACAACAATGGAAATATTAATCGACTCTACTGGCCATTATAATCGCCAAGATAATACGACCACGATTTGGTTCGATTATCGTCGGCGCGCAGTTACTATGGTTGGAATAATATTGTTTAGTTTAATACAGTTTATTGCGAGATAAATATTACCACATGCCTCAGTGGTCGAATTGGTACGACACCCATCACTGAGGGAGGTTCCAGGTTCGAACCCTGGCTGAGGTAACATTTTTCGCAATAAATTTAATTATTATGAATGAGATACTTATATATAAGTATCAAAGATTACATGACGATAATCGAACCAAATCGTGGACCATATTGTCTTGGCGATTATAATGGCCAGTAAAGTCGATTGATATTTCCACTGTTGTTCATTATTTGACTGGCGAAGTAAAAGTGATTCATTCTGATAAAATGTTAATATATAAAGCGCGTTATATTAAATATATTTCTTTTCACAGCTAAATAAATAAGCAAATCTCTTGCGTAAAAGAAGATCGAGTTGTCCGTCTTTGTGTCTATGCATGTGAATGGTGGCAATCATTTATTGGCAATAATATTGCTCACGGATAAATGTCTTACTCTTCAGGAAAGAAGAGGCCGCAAATCGACCAAAGTTGGAATTCGTGCCGAAGACACTGGCGGATCTGCATGTGGACAGTGGATTGACGCTGGACCATATGAACGGTGGGAACTTCTCTCTTCACGGTAAAATGCATATTTCACAAAATACTCCACCACACCACGCGACGACACTCGGGTGGTCTGGCTGTTAACTGTTTCTCATTCCTTATTCTCTTTCTGTCATGCCCGAGGGGGAGAGGGAGGGGGGTGGCGTTTACGTACTACCCTACGTACTACATTGACCAATATATTGCATTCTCCTGTCTTTTTTACCCTGTATGGAACGTCTAACGCCTCTCGCAAAATATTCGGCGAGATGTGTGTCTAATATTCTCTGTTTCATTTTATTTTCCGCACGTACAAACTCTACTGCGAACTTAAGTCAAAACTGAACCGGATACGAGTCGTTTAATTCAAACACGGATTCAAGTATTGCAATATATATAAATCAAGCTTCCTTGAAAAATTAATTGGAACGTTCGATGTTCGATTAAGATGTCGCAAGAGATAAATCGCGGATCCGCTAAACAGACGGATTCATTGTACTATCAATTACGGGTATCGGATGTTAATCCTTCAAGGATCGACCTCTGCGATTGCGCGCGAAATACACACATATACGTACACACGCACACTCTCGCCACACTGTCATACCGTTACCCTATTCTTCTTCCGATTGTGCTGTGTGTATAATGTGGCATACCTGTCTGTCCTTTTGACACACTGTAGGGTCAAGTCGGGCCGGCTCTCCGCTCGCGGACGGGAAGCGCTCGCAGCTCGAGCTATTTCCGGCCGGAAACCCGCCACAATCTACCAATGGTAAACTTTGCATGGGGGTTTCCTCGTCTCTCTGTCCGGCGAACAAACAAATTCCTTTTCGAGACCGCGCGAGAGGGCGGTTGCACCAATTGTTGCGCTGTTAAGGGCGCTTAACGTTCACCGTAATTGCCTAAAGTCTCTCGCTCTATCTAGTAATGATCCAGAAACAGGATGTCGAGTCCAAAATCAGGAATTAATAATCGAGGCTGCGTTGGTGCGACCGATCCGACTGCGCAATTTTCTTATTCTTTCTCTTTTTCTTTCGATGAGATTCTCCACCGCTTTCTATAACGACGCTGATCACTATGCACGTTTATTAGACAGTGTCGTGCCACCCTGTAGAAGAGGGTTGCGCTGAATAGTTTTTAGATCGAATGAATCGAATGAAATCCAAGTTGAGCAAGAAGGAACATAGTGATTCATACAAATTTTACTAAATTACAAGTATTATAATTGGATTTATATTTAAGTATTTATTTCAATTTTGTAAAATGATAACGTATGGGAACATAATCTTTCCTATTTTAACTTGACAATTTTTTTAGTTTTAGAAGTGATAAATTTTTTGAAAAATCTCATATTTTTCTTTAAGATATTTTAGACAAATAATGTAGAAATTGGAAGAATTGTCTCCTTCTGCCGCGAAGATTTCAATTAGCTCACGCAGCTTCTATTGGTGATTAAGCATTGATTTCACTCGAGGGGTTTAATTGTATCCTCGAGCGTTTTGGGCCACGTTTTATTTTCGCATTTAGAAAGAAATCGACATTACACACCGTTGCTTTGTGCAACACGGTTTTTTCGCGTGAGATGGTTTCACAACCACCAAGGCAGATTGTTAAGTGTGTAGTTTGAACGTATCTGATGCGACATACGCACACTGCGACGTGTTTTTTTTTACGTTAGATTAGCGCGGCTTCTAGTAGTTTAGCACACTCGTGCTGACTATTTTCAGCTTCACCCTTGCCCTCGCCGAGCAAATCGCCAGCGAGAACGCCGTTGACACAAAGATCGCCGTGCTGCACAGCCCTGTACGACTTCGAGCCTGAGAATCCCGGTGAACTTGGATTTAAGGTAAGTTCATGCGATATTATTCGCCGAAAGCCTGAGCCGTCGTTTAAAAAAGTCTGAAGAACATTTAAAAAATGTTTAATATTCTTCGGACAATTATACATAAAGATAATCTATCTTTTCAAAGAATTTTTAAAAAATCTATTTCACGATTTTATATTTCAAGCAGATCTTGTTTATTACGAATTTGACTTGTTTCTGTTCCAATCTCTTCGATCAACCGGAACCTTATTTATTACTCGGATTCTTGATCTCTTTAGAAGCGAATGATTGACGAGGTTTGTATCTTAATTCCATCTGCTTTGCAGGAGAACGACACGATCACCTTGACCCAGAAGATCGACGACAATTGGTTCGAGGGCAGCCTGGACGGTCGCACCGGTTACTTCCCCGTGACCTACGTGCAGGTCGTAGTGCCATTACCCTAAGAAGACGCCGCGCATTTTGAAGCCAAAGACCCTGCGTATTCGTTCAGTAGCGTCTACCATTACAGGATTATTCTGCTCTCCAGCTAGCCTAAAAAACCTAGACGACTTTTCGACGACATATCTTACCTATCTATTGTCACTTACGTTGCGATTTCAAGCTTACGTCCAAGACACAATCCCGAGTTTCTCTAGACCTTTCTCCCCGCCAGCTATACGGAGACCTCCTTCCCCATAGACCCCCCTCCCCCCGAGAATAGACCTGTTACGCATATTAATGTATATATATAATGTTATAGTGTATTTTATTGACGTAAGGACCGCGCGCGCAGAAATACACATGCACACGAATGCATAGATACATATAGACGTACTATACGTATACAGACACGCAGAAACCTGTATTAATACACATATACATATATATATTATATATATACACGTACGCATATCCAAACACTCAGACACATCAAAGTACCTACGATAGCAGTTCACTGTCAAGGGCGGCTCTCTCCTCTCATCTACTTTTCTACATTATCTTCCGTCTCGTTGAGATGCTTTCGAGATATTTTCAATACAGTTCGAGTGCACAAAAGAAGAAAATCGAGCCTAGCGTGAAACGATTTATGGTGGAGCGCGCGAATTTTCCGATAGTTCCCTTTGGCATTTAATTAGTTTCACCGCCGAAAGTGTCGTATCGTTTCGGTAACGAGCCGATAACTCGGCGCTCTGTTTGTTCTGTTGCAAACTATACACTTTCGTCCGGATATTATGTATCGCTTGTGGATTTCGGACGGGGTGAGATTACTCCAGCCGTTATTAAATTCCTCGTTAAGATAAGTGGAGGCTTCTAGCTTTAGCATTACTTCATTGTGTCGAGATTGGCGTTAATTCTGATTATATCTTCGCTTAATACTTATATATTATTAATATTAATATTAATAATATAATTATTAATATCAAAGAGAGAATTCGAATTGCTAATCAGTACTAGATAATTCAATAAAGTAATGACATATTAATCTAGAAAGTCATTAAGCTTCCAATATAAAAGACACTATTAAGCGATCTTGAGATTCTTCTTTAACTGTTGCATTTTTTTAATTGTTACATACATAATTGTTACGTGAGAGTGAATTTTAATGCGGCTGGAGCAGTCTTATTCCGCTCTACTTACTCGCCCTCGATTCGCAAAGAATTCTTGGCCACTAAGTCGCGTATAAGTTTCTTCATAACTCTCATTTATCATCTTAATTAATTAAGCGGCTTTTCTCGCGAGAGTTCGATCATTCAAAACCGCGGCACGTGTTTTGCGTTGGTCCGCGCGGCGCAGCAAACTCGTTACTCGTGTAATGTACTCGTATAATAATAATGTTACCGCATTTCGTATTTCCATTCCTCAGTCGAAACGACCGTTCTTTCGTCTGCTTACCGTTCGTTCTTCGTTTTCACCGTTTATCCTTTTTTTTATTAATTGCTAGGCGATACTAGCTAGAAGTTTAGGATTTACTTTAAGCGAACCTCGAAATGGCGGCAAATCTCTTCCACGAAATCATATATCTGTGATTGTTATAGATATTATAGTTGCTGGCATTGATTGTTTTTGACAGTGACGATCCAATTCGGTTGTCAGAAAACTTCCGGGTGGATGTTGACGATAAAACAAAACTTGGAGAAAATGGAAAATCAATTTATTGGAAACGTTGTTCAATCAACTGTTTTTTGTATTCGCGTGACTATACTACTATTTCACATTTATTTTTAATTGCGGAAAAATACTCGATGATTATTGAAATATTTAGCTGTGACAGTTTCGGAATAAAGATAATGAAAGATTGTTTCTGTAGCAGAAATATTAATACGCTTTTAAAATTATGTGAAATTGTGAAAAATAATACATTTTTAAATTTGTTATATTAATATTTATAATTTTTTAAATTTTGTTTTTTTTTTTTATTGAATTTTCAACACGCCCGAAACTTTTCCGACATTCTTTACGATATTTTTTACATAATTTGCATCGCCTTAAAGAAAATTTTAATTAATTATTTAGAATGTAAATATCGTTTTTCGTATGTTTGAAAAATGGCCAGACGCAATAGTTTTAATTAATTATTAACTTTCGAACACAGCGCAAGAGTAAAACAAGAATGAGGAGTAAGAAACTTCCCGTTTAACCCAGAACGTTTATGCATCAAGTATTATGTTTTACATGAGCGCCCGGCAACAATTATACTTTCGCAGCGTCCTGACGTCAGATTTCCTTTCTCCCCCTTTTTCTGACTTTGTATGAGAGTTCAACCGCCAGAACAATGAAAGTAATTAAGGAACTTGGTTATTTGTTGCCACGTGGATTTTAGGTAAATCTTCGAGCGAGATATCAGCTAAGCATAATGTAATGACACTAGAGTATATTACTTACACGTATACATATTGTCGATAGAGGCGACGGCGAAATCCGACCGCGTTATCTGTTCATTATCATTGTTCATATATTTTATTGTCATTATTATATCATTGTAATCGCCGCACTGGCAAAACGTTCTTGATTATACATATACATTGAATTCAGAACGAGATTCTATTAAATCGAAGGATTTCAGACTCGGGACATTTTCCGAATTGAGTGTGCCGTTAATAGGATATAAAGACACAGATACGCAGGGGACGTAGGATAATCTGATTTCGCAGCGTTTCAGCTTTTCCAAATAATTTGTGCCGTTCGTTAAATTACTTTTCGAACGGTAACGTAAGATTCTCTAAATAGATTGTAGAGCTAAAGAATTTTTAAGAAAATTATAGAATTTTCGTTACGTATAGTGTGGCGCGGTATGAAGAAAGACGGATGGCTTAAATTAGTGATAATCCCTTACATTCCGTTGGAATTAGAATACCTATAATACGAGTATTAAAGTGACGTAGTTGTATAGTAGAGATGCAGTCAAATCGGAGAATGTTCTTTGTCCCGCAGAGCGATACGCCGATAACGAAGGGCACGTTCGTTCACGTTTAACATAATTAAAGTTTATGATCGCTATATCGATTAACATACTACCGATGTTATCACTTGCTGCTATCACCGTCGCCAGTTAAGTCCTTACTTGAGACGGACGTCAACTAATAAACGGTGGACAAGTCGTGGAACGTAAAAGAAAAGAGGTCCGCATGCAAGTTTCACCTCTACACTATTATCGCTGTGAGATAAAACAAAATTCCTTTCGGAACTCGAGGTGTTATCGATGTTGTGCAATATTAAGAGTTTAACATCATCGGTGTTTAGCCGGTGGGGGCCATCGTTGGATCAGTGTTTCTCAAAACATCGCGAAGATTTACGGGGGCACAGAGGGAGGGGCGAAAAAGTGATGGGCGATTGTATCGAATATGACTGATAACCACTTCTGTTAATTAATGGGCATGAAGGGTGTAATCTTCTGCTAGAAGTTTGTATTAATTTTTTCTCTTGTGTAAAGGCGATTCGAACTATGTCGAAGCCTACGAATCACTTTCGTTCCAGCGATCTTGTCCGATGCGAAGCGATTAATCCGCATCGAACGGACGTGAACATCGGAAATGACGATTTTTACTCTCGGTTATTCGCATGGTGTAGTTTGTGCGTCACCGTATGATGGAATTACTTTCTGGAAGCTCCTTAAATTCGTGCGAAATAGAATCTAAATTGGATATGAATAAACATGCACGGTACGGTTCGAAATTATCGTCCAGCATTCTTCGATGGGCAGAAATTAATTACCGAGCTGCAATATTAATAATACAATAACACAAAACAGACAACGATAGTTGAAATTAAGAAGATTTAATTTCAACCTTTATCTTGCAAATAGATAATATTAACGTGTTTAATTTTTAATCAGCCTTGCATTGTATACAATAACAGAAATCCAATTTAGAGAAGGTAAAAAATTGGTCATTAAATTTCTGATGCGAATAACCGGAGATTAGAAGAAACAACTTCGACCCCTCACAGCTCGATCATGATTTTTGTTTATATAATGAGAGATTGGTGAAGCTTTGTCAATTAGAACGATAGCAATAAAACGCTGATTATCTTGCGTAGAGAATTAAGGGCGGATGATGATTGTTCAGGGTCCGGAGCTAATAATTTCCAGGTCCCCAGTAAACAATGGAAATTAAAAAAAAAAAAATTTTTTATTTTACGGAATTTTACGCAATTAATAAGATATTTTTAGTATTGAGATATATGGATACTAGACAACATATTAGTAGTTTTCGAAAACCTAGCAAAACCTAATAATTTTCACGAATTAATATTTAATACATTTTAATAAATTTTAGTAAATCATGAGGTATATTTTAAATAAAATAATTAGAGATGTATAGCTTAAAATCTTAATTTAAAGTCAATCTTTTAAAACAGCATCCTAATTAGACAATTGCACATTTAAAATAGAAGGAAGTGGCAGTATCTTCGTGATACTATGTACAGTCACGAACATTTCAGGAATGGAATTATGGGGATCGCTTGATTAGTTGCAGGACCCGAGCTTAAATATTCTCAATTACTTTTACAAAAATCCGCTCCTGATCGATAATTCTCGCTGATCGGCAATGGGAAGAAATAAATTTGAGAAACACTGTGCTGGGGGAAGAAGAGAGAGAAATATATACATATATATGCTATTACTACTTGTGCGGGAAGAAATTTATATTACTGCGTGATATACTATGTTAATTTATATATATCGCGTCGGTCCGCGCTTTGCGTTCGATTGTTCGTGGACCGGTTCGCGCAATCTGGCATGGCGGATGAAGAAGAAGAAGAAACACGAAAAAAGAGGCGGCGAGATTGGCGCGATCGCGAGAGAGAACAAACTTAACGATAAATACTAAAATCGGTATCTTATTCTATAAATGTTGGCTATTGTTAAATGTTGAATATTGTTCAGCGACGAGTTCGCGCGTCTTCGCACGAGAGAAACACGCGTTTTTATTTCACTTAATATAATTTTTATATTAATACTTGTAGCTCTCCGTGATCTAAGATAATTTCGAAAGAAGATTTAAATCGCTTATTATATATAAACTGCTCGAACTTTTGTGTATAGTCAATTGTTATTGTATATTGTTTTTAAATATTTCGTAGATATTTATTTATATTTTACAAAGTGTACTGAAAAAATTGTTTAATTCTGTTGAAATTCACTCACCATCTTGGAAATAATGGATAATACTTTACTTAACTTCGTCTGAATCTACACGGTTCACTGCATTTTATTTGTTGTATTCGAATATGTATTTAAAAGAGAGGTGAAAACAAAAAATGTGGACAATTATATATTGAAATATTTTAAAGATTTTAATATAAACGCGTGCTTCTCTCGGGCGAGCATGACGAGCTCTGCGCGTTCTAATTGTAATCTAATCTATTTGGGGATCGAGCGGACGCGCCGGATCTATCGATCCCCGCAGAAAAAAAATCACTGAGCATCCTTGGTCACGGAGATAGGAGCTTCTGGTGTTTGCCCACTTTCCCTTATACCTTCTTATTGCTCTCTCTCTTTCTCTTTTCTATTTTTCCTTCCTCGCATTCTCCTCTGTACGTAAATGTCTCTCCGACTTCCTGCACGTATGCGTGCGGGATCGGCACGAATCTCGTGTTTCTCGAAGTGTCCCGGGCCCACTTATATTTTGTAAGCGCCAGAAAATCCAGGATCTGCGGGAGACACGAGATGCGTTATTAGAAAAAGAAAATCGGTGCCCTCTCGACAATATCCTGCCCTCCCCGGACGCACCCCCCGCCCCGAGCCGTTTCCCGTTGATCCCCGTTTTGACGAAGTGCAAAGGGGGCGACCAGTGGATGCAACACAGTGATACTTTCAGACAATACATTACGATTAATTACACTTGTATTGGTAATAAATTAATCTACTACGATTATATTGAACTCGATTAAAGAAAAATATACGATATATATATATATATATATATATATATATATATATATATATTCGATTTCGGTCAATGCTAAATGATTATTATAATACTAATTGAGAAATAAAGTGTGCTCTATGTCACGACGTCGATTTTATTCCGCACTTCGAATATTCTGTTTCCGTATACTTATCTTTATATACAATTAAACGTTAATTGTGTGTTGATACACCGTTAAATTATTCTTCTATTCTTTTTGTTTCTTTTGTACTGATTATTGATTCGATTTTTTGAAATGTCTGCTTCAACTAATGCAAAGATTTTAATAATGATTAATTATTATCTATAATTTTAGTTGATGTGATTCTAAAATTTGATTCTGAAATTTAAGAGATTTAATTATCGTGTCGCTTTATTCTTTAATTATACTCACAATACAATATTTTATTATTATCGTGACGTAGAATTGCATATTTTTTAATCGTACTCGGTTATCTAAATAATCTTACGCCCATTGTACATCTCAACAAATTTCTTTCTCTTTTTTTTTATGTATTTCAGATTTCAGTTGTTATATAGAAATGTAATCGCGAGAGAAAAAAAGAAATTGGAATAAGAGAGAAAAGAAAAGATTGGGTGGCCGGGGCGAGGCGCGCAACGCTTCAGATCATTTGCAGAGTTAACCAACCCTGTGACATGATTTACCGGGGGGGGGGAGGGGGAGGGAAGGAAGGTAACGTACAGCGGTGGTACGGGCATACCGCATCCATAATGCATGTGTGTCTTCCCTTCTGTGGACACATAATTGTATGCGATATTACCCGGGGGAGCGCGACTTCTCTTCTCGGCGCGGCCGCGGTAACAAGGCATACTATCATCATTCTGTTCGGGGGGGGGGGAGGGGTCGAACCGACCCTATCGTAAAAGGCCATCCCCTCGCGGTTCGGCGGCCACGTGGTATCACGGGGATCCACGAGAGCGAGCCCGGGTCGCCGCGGCTGGATCTTCCTCTTCTCCCACTCGGGGATGGTGGTCGTCGGCGAACGCGCGAAATATCGCCTTTTGATGCCCAATTACAGAGGCGCCCGCTTCTTTTATATACGTTCCTCCTTCACAGCCGTGGCCGGACGCTTACCACAGAGAGCTTAAATCGACTTCCCTCGGGACGGCCAGCGCGATTTTATACAGACGTTGCATGGCTGTATTATAAAAACGATCGTGCTGGAAAATGTGATGGACTTTCAGCTGAAAAAAGAGGGACGCTAAAGCGACGATTAATATAATTTTTTTTTCTTCGCAATAGAAAACTTGAAATAGAGAAACTCGTGATTCTCTGTAAATCGAAAATCTTGCGGTATCTGATTTAATATTTGGTATAGAGAGAGAGATTTATATTAAGTCTCGCCAAGCGAGAACTACATGTTGTATCTTTTAGTTGCGAAAGGAGCCGTTTAATCCGGAATTACGATTTCTAATCGAGCCGCTTCTCTTCCTAAGCGAGGGTGGTGCGCCGGGCAAATAATTTTTGGCCGAGCGAAACGATGAGAGGAGGTCGAATTACTTTCCACGGGGTCACGCAACGCGAGCCGCTATTTCTTGAAATAGGCGGGTGGGGCTGTTTTTATTAACGTGCACGAGAGGAGGGGGACACGTAAGCGGCTTACGTCCTGCAATTAAAATATTTCTTTAAATACCCGCCGCCCCGACGTCCCCATTGTGGACGATTGAAGGCGCGTATTTAAATCGCGGCTCGTTATACGCGACCTTTTGCGCGAGAGACCGGAGGCGCACGTAAGTGGCGCGAAACGAATCGATTCGCGATACCTCTCGTCGATTTCTCTCTCTCGAATCCTAATTTACGTTCTTCTTCCCCGGGGAATTCTTTCCTGACAAAACACAGCGCAAGATTTCCATTTTTCAGTGTAACTTACGGCGAAGTACATTTAAACAAATTGGAAAATAATTTATAAGCTGTACAACAAAATTACGAGAGACGTTATACGTAGTTTTTTAATTCTATCTCTCGATATATCTTTTACTTCAACCTCTGACGCCAGACGCCAACTATATAGTTTGACTCACCACAAATCTTTTTTTTCCTCGGCTGTATATCTCCCTTCTTTCCGGACAATTTTACGCAGCCACGAGAGCGTTTACGTGCGCGATTGTGAAGAGAGGATCTTCGTGTGTGTCTCTCGCTTCCTTACAAATTCTCCCAGTTACGGGGTTGGCTGGCTTCGCGAAACGGAGCCGATTTCGGCGAACGAGGCGCGCGCGCGGACGGATATATCCCCCGGTATCGTCGAGACGTGACGTACTTACGGGGAAAAAAATCGGCGCAACGAGAAAAATCTTCCGCTCGTACTTGCAGATTCCTCCTGAGAGACGACTCGCGAGGCTACATTCGCGAAGCCAATTTGCCGGAACATTAGACGCAGACGATGTCTTTCCGGACGTTCATTATTGACACTCTGCGTTGCCATGATCCACTATTCAGAGAGAGAGAGAGAGAGAGAGAGAGTACTGATAATATATAGAATCTGCATTGAAGCTTTAAATGTAATTTTTCCTCTTTTTTCTCTTAGAAAAAAATTTCTTTTGCTTCTCTAAAATTAGAAGTAAATATCGAAAAAAAGAGAGAGAAAGAGAGAAATAAATTATTTAAATATAATATTATAGTTCAAAAAAATCTAGCTATTGTCTTTTAAATTCTTGACCAACACGCGCGCCGAATTTTTCATTATTTTTAAAATTTATAAATAATGATAAATAACGTAATGTTAAATTAAACTCTTTCAATATATTTATATAACGCCTTGAAGAGAAAATACGGACTGAAACAATTCCCTTTTATAATAACCGAAAAAAAATGGTTTCTTACTATATTTAACATCATAAAAAGATTATACATCCGCCGGACTGGACACGTTATAATTCTGTCAACCGTGCATTTCGGAGCGACCTTTTTGCCCGCGACGGCGATACACTTTCGAGAGCGTCGCGTAAGTACCATGTGTGGTCCAGATCCGGAATTCTGCTGACGACCGTCCGGGGACCGCAGCAGGGCTGCATCAGTTAAGGGTTTTTGCTCACTGAAGCGTCCTTACGTACCACCGAAGCGCGGGAGGGATCCCCAAGGATTTTACACGGGCTGGGATATAAGCGACGGCCAAGATTACACCGTACGACGTCCTGCAACGCGGCTGTTCCTCTCGCAATTGAAAAAGATCTGTTTCCTGTGGAGAAACGGCCGGAGCGTTGCTCTCCCGATAAACGTATCGGAATGGTTTTAATACGGTAAACGTGCGTCGCGAAAATGGATGAGGAGTAAGAAACTTTGCTAAAGAAACTTCGATGAAAAACCGTCGCTTTGAAAGAAACCACGTTTGTAGAGTGATTCACGAAACTGATCAAGTCGTACCATTGTTAGGAATTTTTTTTGAAAATTCCTGAACGAAGATGTCTGTGGAAGAAGATATCATAGACATTTATTTGTTTATATGTTATAATTGATAACACTGAAAGTTATCGTTTTCGTCGATTGTCTTCTTTGAATCAGTTAATCATAGATAATTATTGTGTAATACATTTGTTATAAGTTACGGCGATATTTTAGCTGCAACACGAATGAATTGTTTAGATTCCTTTTTGCAAGAAGCTATCGTCGTCATTATCGATTTTTGTGCTCAAGGGAAGTATTATTGGGGGGAACTGGTTTTTAATCGAAGAAAAATCTGGTAAAATAAAATACCATACATCAAAATTATGTCACCAGGAGTTACGCAACAATAGATGACACAGATTCCCATGTCGTTTACTGGAGGAGGTGGGAGTGATTGCGTCACGGGTTTTCCAGCGATCATGATCTTTTATTAGAACCTTGGATTACACTCGTGGATTTGTTCACACACGCTGTCATCTACAATATGTTCAATGATGCAACTTACGTATGTTAATCTACTAGAGTGGCGCGGTACTTACAGCTGCGGCCTACGGCGTAAAGCGCGGGGGGGGGGGGGAGAGAGAGGGGGGGGAATTCTTTTTCTCTTCTCTAATTCGACTCGTATCCATCCGGTTCACCTCGATCGGCCTAAATCGATTACGCAACGAAGTATAATTGCACTGTGTATATCGTCCTCGTGGTAAACGTCTATCGATTAATAAGCTACGCTGCTCGAGGATGCGCCGGGAGCGATTTAGCGTCGCGATGGTACTCTCGACGACATCGACGATTACTGTGAATTGATGTAACCGAGGTCTCTGGGACCCAGTGTGCCATATTTGGAGTGCATGACTCCAAAAGGGATTAAATCAGTTCTCATATTTAAATATCAAATTTTCCAATTGATAATATTATTCTTAGGAAAAAAATTTGATATAATAAGTTAATAAAATTCATTACAAATAGACGTCATCCAATAATCAGTTTTTATTATCAGTTCCTGATAATAAAAATAACAATTAGCTGTTTTTAACAAATACATATTTTATTATTGGGAAGTTAATATGGTGCCTAGTTTTTTATCACAACGCTTAAAATAAAAGACACGGGTACGTATGATAATCTATAAAGGAATTAGATAGATACGCGAGGAACACGACGCATATATGTCTTCCAGCTTTATTTAGAAAAAAGTGCTAAAAGTATCTCATCCAAATATATTTATCGACCTTTTTCTCGTGTCTGCACCGAAGAAATTAAATGCAGAATTAATTCTGGAATGTAAATCACGCGCATGTTGTATCAAAGTCACACGGCTGTCTTCATTTATCTGCATCCTCTATATACGTGCGTGTTACACTGAGCTTCTCGCGAATTTTACTAGAAAATTATGGCGATCGGAGTAATACGAGACTAGATTAACGAATCCGCTTGAAATCGTCGAATTCGTAAGTGTCAACGTGACTTCCGCCTTCGCTTCTGTCGAAGACGATAGCATCTCCGGCGGACATTGTTCTAAGCGTCGCGCTCTATATTCACAACGAATACCTAGCGAGTTTCCTGCCAAACTTCTCGATTCGATCGATCTGTCCGCCTGCTTACGACGCCGTAAAAGGACGAAACGCGCAAACATCCTGCTAAAACGAATCGCCGCGTATCCTATCAGTAAAGATCCATTACCCGGACGCGACGAGAAGCTGCCACTTGACGACGCGATAAAATCGACGTCTGTTTCTAGCCGGTATCACAAATACGTAAGACGAAATATTTGCTAACGTTTGCTAGTGAACGGGTTTCACATTTTGCGCGCGGAGGGGCCTTACGACGGCGAGACTGGGCTCGATTTCAGCGAATGCCGCGAACGTGAAGCGAATTATAAATTGAAGGGTCTGACGCAACACCGTTTCAACGCGTTTTCCTAAAAAATCGAAAACATTAGTTTACATTCGATTTAAATAGTATTCGTCAAAAATTAGATTTAAATTCAATATACTACGTTCAATTTGTCAACTTTTCAAGATTAATTTCCTCAAGTGCTTGAAAAGGCATTAGACCACTGTTGCGCCTCAACCCTTAAGTTCGACGATTATAGAGATCGACCAGAGTGTGCTTTAAGGCAACGGATGTGTCGCAAGCTTACGGAACGGTTCGGGTTAAATGTGTCCTCCTCTTCGTACGCTGCTGCTCCTGCATGTCGCGATTAATTCAGCCAGCCCAGCTCGATTAATTGGTCGGCGTGGACGGACTGTGGACTTGGCCGTAAAACATACCGCGTGGAGGACGGCAAGCCGAGCAATCGGAGCCCGCCCTTTCCGCGGCCGGCTCGTTCCCTGCAATAATTATCATCCGGTAATTAGCGGAGCCCGATGAACATCGACGCGCTATATAATGGAGGCGTTATATAAAATCAACCCTTCGCGGTCACGCCACTGTTTCCCGGTTGGTGTAGCAAGATCTTTATCGAAGACACGTAAATAAATCAGTAGTAGAAGCCTTAACTAGTCCGACGAGGACTTGTCAAACATATCTAACGTGACAAAGTTATACAGGAATTAAAAAAGTTAAACTTAAAATATACGAGCATATTATAGGCATATGTTTCTGGACATCTAAATGTTATTGTCGAAAGTACACCTTACTTTCGAAAGTAATTAATTTGATCTTAGAGTTTTAAGAATTAATCAGAAATTTGAAATTATAAATGCCCACTGCAGAAATGTGATTCAAGCAAATTGAGTGGCAGATAGTAATCCTCATATAAATAAAAATAATTCCGTAAGGAATTACTTAGAATTCACGAGAGATTCATTCGTAGACCGATTAGAGTCTCATTCGGCTAATTTGCGCAAACGACGGTTCAGTCAGACGAGAAGGTGGATTTGTTTTCGCATGACGAGCTTAAAAGGCGGGCTCTGAAAAGATCGTGCGGTCGCGCAGGGAAGAAGAAAAGAAGAAGATCCGAAAGTGCGGGGCGTGCGGGCTTTTTCCGACGGCTGTACGTTAGTCAAAGTGCCTGATGGCGTTCACCGCCAATGATCCTGTATTCGTATTCATCGCGTCGATGCGGCACCTATCTCGTTATTTTCGGCTTACGCCCGCGCTGAATGGGTCCATCGGTATACCACGAGCGATGTATGTGTACACACGCGACGTGTGCTACGTATGTAAAAGTGTGTATATACCGTCTCTCGTCTGAAACGCGCGTCGTATTTGCAAACATGTTTTCTGTGCTTACATATTATATCATCGCATCGCGCGCTCGTCGAGTATATCGTCGAGAATATTTCCACGAAGTAAAAGAGCGATATACTGACGTGATTTTAAGAAAAAAAAATATTAAAATTTTAAATTTAACTTTTTAACTCGGTTATCTATAAATTAAATTTCAAGTTTCGAACTCTTTAATTACGTTTCACTTTCATACGATTTTGATTAACTCGCGAGTTTGAAAACTTGTGAGAATTGTGCAAAATCAATTATCTTCTAAAAAAAAAACGTTTCTTTTTGATAATATAATTTTTTTGTGGCACATCTTGCAATAATTAATATATCAATTACAATTTGTCTGTTTGAATTCTGATCTCGTCTTTGCCTGCATCCGTCCGTCAACTGGTAATAGTTGTCCGCTACGATCCTAGTTAATCCGAAGGAAACGTATATCACCGTGCGATATTGTGATGCATCTCGTCGTCGTACCGTTGGGCTCGGAATCGCGGGCGTCGCGATGCCGACGGAACTCGACGTCGGCAACGGCCACACCGTAGGGTACGCGCAAGCGTCGACGCAAATCACGCCCCTTGGCCGGCCGAAGGGCCACCCGCACCCCATTTCCGCGTTATTACAGCCTGGAAGATCCACCCCCGCGTCTGAATATCAAGGCAACCCTCCGCGCGCGTTTCCACTTAACACTCCGGTCGCGACTAATTACTCTAATTAATTGGAACTCCGATCTTCTCGCCGGGCCGCTTGATCCATGGTAGTTACTAATTAATTACTAATATCAATGGGGGCAGCCCGTTCTACGTAGAACGGCGCGCTTTGAATCCGGCGAGCTCTCGGCTATTCATGCGGAAATAACGTGTAAACGTAGCATACGGGGGAGGCCGTTCCGCGAAAATGCGCGAGAGACGATTTTCCGCGACATCGACTGAGGGCCCGGCGCGGATCCTGAATTATATCGCGGAAAAGCGCATTTCGAGCGACGTTAATTGGAAATGCCATCTCTCGTGGAAATTCCAGGAATTATCCCGTCCGTAGATTCTGAATCCGTGTTTTCAATTTATCATGGTAATTTGTAACGTGATGATACTCGATATTATAAAATCCTGTATATATTTTTACTGCTTTCACATATTAAAATATTTTCCAGATCTATATATATCCCTGCCCAATTAATTATCGGTGCGCCTCTCGGTACGACATGCGCGACCTTAAAGTTTGTAAGTTTTAGATATTCTTTAATTAGCTCACAGACAGTTAATTTAGTAAATGTTTTATTATAAATGAAGAAGAGGTCTGACTAACGTTCTCAGGATTTCGACTAATCGAAAGGGTTTCTCTCAAGCTCCAAAAGCTAATTTGCACGGCGAATCTCTTGCTCACCCTTCAGAACATTGAGATGCCGATAGTAGGCACTGCCGTGCCAGGTCTCGGGACTTCTCGCCGGCGGCAATTCCGTCTTCACGTCGCGCAGAGCCGCGGCTTCCTCGGCGATCTTCTCAGCCTCCCGTTCCTGGCGATAAAATTTTGATATAATTAATTTCTGTAAGTGCGGGATATATTAACCCTAAAACACACAGCATCGCGAAAACACATGGGTCTTTGAGACCCATATGTAACTTTGATTTAAATTAATATTTTTGGACTTGTTTTTTTTTATTTTGAATCTCTGAGATTTAGAAATATGCTTGAACAGGTATTAATACTAAATTTTATTTCGTGAAACTACGAAGTTTAAAATTGAATATTGAAAATAAAAAACTCCGAGCAAGTGAAGTTTCCGAGTCTGGGAGACTTATGCTGTGTATTCTAGAGTTAAGAAATGTACACTTGCATCTTTATACAAAATTCAAAATGAGCGGTAGTCGATACTTAAAAAAACAGAGAACCAAAATATTCAGCGAGAGAGAAGAAGAAGAAGAAGAAATATATCTTAGTACATTTTCCATTAAAACATAATAATAACGAGTAGTACAAAATAACGGTGGTGTGATAATTTGCAAGTTTATTTTTCCGCCATTTGTTTACTTTGACGAGGACTCTAATGTCCGTAACGTCACAATCCGTGACATCTCGCGATGTAAACCTTTATATCGGCCGACGAGCATTTTTCATTTTACATTAAGGAACTCGCGTCGACGTTTGGTCAGCCGGCGAGCTCGCAGTAATAATATCGTCGCGGAAGTGCGGAAGTCTGAAAACAGGAATCGTCATTTTCGTGGCGACAGGTGAGCAGCGCCGGACGCGTGGGGGAGAAAGGGGAAACGAAAACGGGTCGGCAAACAAACGGTCGCGCGATATGTCGCGGAACTCCTTGACGTAATGACAGCCGTGGAAATATGGGATGACGACCCACTCATCTTGATCAACCACTCAGGTATGCAACGATGACTTGCGGGGGTGACAAGGACGGCGTTGGCGGCGCGAGGGACCCCCGCGCGTCCGCGGCGATCTATACAATCTAAACGCGCGGCTCGCTCCCAAAGCGGGACACACGGTGCTTTATTTAATGCTTCCGTCGATAGCGATCGTCGAATTACTTAAATTAATTCCGCCGCCACCGCGCGCGCCGTCGCTATACGGATCGATCGAGGTGAATTATTCACTCGGCTCGGCCAGGGACGAAACGAGCAGTTACTCCACCGCGCCGCGCCGCGCGTCCTGCCGCCGCTGTGCCTCGCCGATTAAAAAGTCACGGAAACGCGCATTTACCGTAATGTCCGTGGAAGGGAGTTTACCGGCCCCCCGGGAGCCTCTCGGAAACGACTTCACCCCTGGTACGCGCGATATTTCGCGTCACGGCGAATGCTTCGGGATTTCCGATGGTAACTGTTAAAATTCCAAGATTTCCCCTTCAGAAATATATCTCGCGTGCGAAAACGTCGAGCTGAAAGATTATTTGGAAGGATTATTTCGCGGAATTATTGTTTCATAAATAGCAGTACTATGTCCATCATACACACGACTAATATTTTATAAATGCGCGCTTTGGAGCACCGCGTTATGCTTCTAATAACATTTATACACATCTGAGAGAAAGCTAAATTATAATTAAGAATACGCATAGATATCTTAATCATTCGATGAACGTATATCACAAATTCTTTCTGAGACATTTAACTTAATTTTTTTTGCATAAATGATCATACCTGAAATAATTTTTACACCCCAATTAAAAGTCATTGCTATTGTTATACATATTGCGTATTTTTATCGTTCTATAATTTATTAGTATTTTAGGATAATATGTAAAGATTTACTCAACATTTTCTTAAAAAAAAGTAAGGAGAAACAAAAGAAACATTTAAAAAACAAAAAAGCACATTAAAATTATTGTGACGCGAGCTTCAGTTAACATAAAACATAGTTCGCGCGCGCATAAACTTGCAACATTAATTGCGCTAATTACTTCAGTGTTGGGAAGTCGAGTCCCACTGTAATTATATAAAAAATTCTAATACTAGTATGTACAGTCAAAAATAAGATGGAAAAAAAATTAATTATGGATACATACATATATCAAAGGTAACCTATTGCGGCTCTCTATATGCTCCTTACTTTCTTGATTTATTAATCGTCTGAGCCTTTGATACTTAATTTATGAATTTCTTATACCTATCATCTAATATATCAGTATATTACTAGAACCTTCATAGCTGCCGAAAAGGCATGTCGATAAAATTCGCCTTGCATTCCCAATGACTCGTTAACCGCATAACATTAACAGGGGGTTTTACCCTTATAGCTTAAGCGAGTCGTTTGTAGAGCGATTCGCTGTGGGCGGTCTATTGCAGGGATGTTACTTAAAAATTGGCATATGTCGCGGCTTATCGATTTCGTGCGCTTCACGGTGTTCGTGATGAAAAGAGGAACGAAAACTGCGCGCAGTAGCAACGGCGAAGACCCACGACGGGAAAGAGCGTCACGCGAGGATGCATTTTTAACGACGACGCCCGTGCTTTCTGCACGACTCGCTCGAGTTCTCGTTAGCTTAAACGCGTTACGAAATAGAAGCAACTACGTCGCGCGAAGTGCCGAGCGTGAACTTCATATAAGTTACACGGCTCACACGAGTTACTGCCGGGAAAATAGAGCGGCTTGTAATCACTTTACGTCCTACTCGAGCGCCAAGTATGACAGAAGTTAATTGCATAAGCGAGTAAGTTCTATGAGGTTCTTAAAGATGAAGTCGATTAAATGAGCGCGACGTCCGTAAAACTCCAAGCATCGTGAAAATATGAAAGATTTCGAATCTGATTCATAAATATGTTGAGTAGCTCAAAATATTATAATTCGTAATGAAATAATCAAGCCGTTAGATAATCTGAAAAAATAAAATCACTAATAACGCGTACAAATAATTTATAGTTGTCGTTAACGAAGCGACACGACAAACGTCGCCGTATCGAACGCGAAATAATTATTAACGTCGCGTGGTTATAATTAAAGCGTGTAACTTTAGCAGGTATAATTACAACGAGAGGCGGGAGAAATTCCTTTAGATTTTTCGTCGTAACCGGCCCCTCGATTTGCGCAGCAACGCTAACACGAACGTTGTTAACTGATGGTAACGCGAACGATTGTCCCCTTTCTTCTCCCTTGCAAAAGTAAATGTAATCATCGTCGTCCACGCGCGCGGTTACGTGTGACGTTGTAATCGTCACGGTGGTATAAATATTTCATGTCGCGCACGGACGTTACGCGGTACAATCGACTTTAACTGCCGTTTCGAGGCCTGCTATCGCGACTCGTGCATCTCGGCGATTATCTCGATGTACGGCCGCGCGCACGTGTACGACGCCCTCGGAGTTGCGTGCTTCGCGATTAAGGTATATTCGCGCCATTCAAATAGCAGTGTTTAGCGCAAGAGCCTGCAATTTGTCTATTTTCATCTCGCCGCTAATTTTTAATTTAGCAAGAGACTACCGCCTCTGAAATCCTTGTTAGATAAGCTCTCGAGAAATGGAGCTCGAATTTCCGTATCATATGGGATAACTCTCACTCTTTATTACTTTCATGTATCAAAATTATATACAAGTTTTTGCACAAAGATCGGAAAAGTTCAAGATATTTAGGTTTATTTATAAAAGGATATAATAGAGACAATAGGTTTGTGCAATTATCGTTCGATGGAATCACGTCGCGCGGCAGAAATTATCCTTCCAGATTTTTTTCATATCGTCCAGCCCTCCGTCGTGCAAGGATTAATCATGGGCCGATGCTCTAATGGACTACGTCAATTAAAGCGCCGATAAAATTTTCATGCTGTTTGGGATTTCGAATAATTATGTTTTGTGTACAGAAAGAGAGAGAGAGACTTGCTTGCAAAGGGGGAAAGAATTGGACTCGAAAGGGGTCGTGCTGTATCCATTGTGAGGTAATTCGACGAGGTAAAAACGTTACGGAGGGTGACTTTTGTTCGACAGGCGCGATGCCGAAAAATACACACACTCTCTTCCCCGCGATATTATTTTTCTCGACCGACGATTTTAATCCTCATCTAAAAAAATCTGGTAAAAGCTAAGTCCGCAAAAAAACTCTTAAAAAAAAGCAACTTCTTGTCTATAGTCTCGTATATACAATTGACTCTTAATATAATTACTCTTGCCGAAGATAATAAAATGAATTTAGTGAAGCATTAAAAAATATATTCTTCAATATGTGCGTCTATTAATTTATCTTCTGTTCTTCCTCGATATAACATATATCAATCGTTATATAAAGATGCTTTCCAGTTCGTTGAATAAGGTAATTAATCTGCGTAAAAATTTTACTGAATTGTATCGATCGACTACATCAATTATAGCAGAAACAAATGGTTGGAACATTATCGCACAGCACGATTACGCAGCGAGGAAACGTTCGCTATTGGAGCAGGTGGCCCCGCACGATGTATATATATATATCCTATGAAGTCGATGCGCCATTACATATCTTTAGGGTCGTCGGCACATATGTTCCTCGTGATATCCATGCAACCTCCGTGTGTACATACACGGAGGTCTCTCGTTGCTTAGTGGCGAATCTGTTCTCGCAAAAGATCAATTCGCCACGCGATGAACTGTGATCTCGAGCCCGTATGCTTCAGAACGGATTAAAAGCGATGAAACGCGAGGAGCCGCGCGTCACGGAAGATTTACAGTCTCCTCTTCATGTCCCCCTCGTGATTGTAACGTAAAGAATTAAGCGCGAGTAACGAGCGTGTCGCATTTAAAACAGAAAAATTGTAGAAGTTGTGATTTTTTTTTTATTTAGAATGCGCTGAAATGCAGAAATGCGGACATTCGCTATAATAGGTAATTCGATTTGCTATTAGTTGAAAGGTAAATTATTTTAAAGGAAATTAATTGTGGAAAAGTACTCGGCAATTTATCAGAATTGTGATTAACTTTATTGCAATAGCAATTGTAAAAGACTGTAGGTGCTATTTATGATTTGCGATGTACAAAACGAAAGAATGCTTTTTTGCTAAACTTTTTCGCATGGCAGTAAACAGATATGCGTTAGAAATAATTCATCCTAAGATTTTTAGCTCAGCACTTGCAGTACTTATTTTCGAGTTAATTTGCGTAACATTATGTTTCTCATACCTGAAGCTGCTTAAATATCACATTGAAAACGACGTGGAACGTGCGGAATAGATGTAACTGCTCCTGTGTATTTGTGGCGGTATTCCCAGAAGCATCCTTCGAGAGACGGATTACCGAAGATAAAGGAGAGGCTGGTGAAAAGAATTTATGAAGAGAGAAAGAGAGAGAGAGAGAGAGAGAGAGAGAGAGAGAGAGAGAGAGAGAGAGAGAGAGAGAGAGAGAGAGAGAGAGTAGGACACGAAACGATTGCCGCAAATCGCAGGGAGTCGGACCGGCGTAAATTCGAGGCATGTAAGTCTCGTTATGTTATCCACCTCGTTATTATATCGCCGGCACGTGACGTGTACGAATGCTAGCGTGGTGAAAATATCCCGCGGATGTATGTGTATACGTGTAGTAGGAACATCGAATCAACGGCAGATGACCGGCTGCGAAGTTTTGCGAAACTTCGTAAGGGTCGAGTGAGACAGAACAAAATTTATCGCCCGTTTGAAGATAAGAGATTTTCTCGGAAGTTTAATATAATATACATTTAGAATTTAGAAGCTACTAATTATAAAATTTGTATCGCATTATCGCATCCATGCCAGTCCATAAATACTGTTATTAAAGAAAATGAAGATAAATAGAGCGAAAGAGAAAGGGAAGAAGATATTCCGAAGACATACGATAATCAAGAGAAGAAAACAATGGGAGAGAGATCGAGTAGGTTAACGAGAAAGGAGGAAAAGTGCAAGAGATACAGCGGAGACATCGCGTACACGCCGCGCCGCGCGAGAGAAAGAGATACAGAAACGGAGGGAAGGGGAGCGGACCCGGAGAGTTTCCCGCTTGCGGATGAGTTCCGCGTTCTCCCATTTGTAACTCCGTTCACCCGGCAAAGTAGGTCCCCCTGCGTCCCGTCCCCCCCCCCCATCATCGGGTGCCACCCCCGCTTATCTAGCGCGTCCTCCCCGGCGCATCCCCCCGGCCCGGCGGAGACCGAACCGACGCGGCTGCCGCCACCGCGCCGCGCCGCATCCGGCGGACCGAAAAACCCCGTCCGCATCCCCCGCCCGGCCGACACGGCCGTCTGCCCATCCTCGCGTTATGGCGCGCTCGATTGTTTCCAGCCCCGTTGATCCAATAAAGGATTACGGCGAAACAATCGTAGCGTGCAACGCGCGGACGGCACCCTCTCCTCTCCCGTCCGTCGTCCCCCGGCCTCGGGGGTTCACCGGTGTGTCCCCGGCCCTGGCATACGCGGGATGGCTTTTACGTTAACGGCGAAACTTTCGAGCCGGCCGCGCCATCGAGACTGACGACTGAATGCGGTATATGTATTGCAGCTCGGGATACGGCTGCCTTCTTTATTCTTGCAGGATTGGGAATTCCGAGTCTCGCGTGTCATCCGCGCTGCGGATTCCGTGGGCGCGGTGACCACCGAGTGGATCGATGGAAAATTTGCAAAGTTGATTGTAATCTTCAGTGTAATATATATATTTTTCGAATAAGAATAGGTGAATAATACTTGTGAGCCATAAATATAGATAATAGTTAAAGACAATTACACACACAAGAAAATTATAAAAATCCATAATTGCTTCCTTTATTCCTATACAACTTGCATCAAAGAATCTGGACATTTCTTAGTGGTTTAATTACACATTATACAAAACAGGAGTTTATTACAGGAGATCTTTAGACAGAATTCCTTAATTAAACCAAGTTTGAGCAAAGAACAAGTGGAAGAGTGCGTAAATGTGATCCCGGGGGAAGTGGGCAAGAGAGTGGACGAAACGTTTTTGCGAACGCGATTGTGAAGTCGAGAATGGATTGGGATGCACGTGATGCGCGGAGTTAATACGCAATCGCGTTAGTCGAAATCGCTTCCGGTCGGACGGCCTCGCTCGAGCTTGCGGGCCGCCCTGGTATTATGTCGGCAAATTGATTATACTCTTCTCGATAATGCCGGATTTGTGCCCCGGAAGAGCGTTACGTGTCCGATGGCGCGCGCGCGGCCCAAGAGTTACTCTCTCGCTCCCAATTCTCCGGGTATTATCGACGGTTTTTCCTTTTTTATCGCCGATACCGATACCGTCGATGCTGTCGAAATCGATGCGATTTTATGGCGGACTGATTACGATCTTCCATCCTAATCCATTTGTTTGTATTCGCAATTGAACCGCTGGTTGTAAGCTTTACTTGTAATCTTTTATAGAAATGTTTATAATTTTATAATATTTGTAGAACTACGTGAAAATCTTTGATGTATGTCCAATATTGAATTGATTTAATCCTCTTCTATTGTGATTTGAATTTTTATTTAAAATTAATACCAACTCAAATATAAAAATTATATTATCTGTGAAGATGTAATTAAAGAATTGTTAACAAGAACAACTTTTTAAAAAAATTTTATTCTATAAATTGATTTAAATAAATTGTGTGAGATACTCAAAAAAGAAATATTTCAGTAAGAATCAGAAAGCCTTATATTTCGTGAAACTATAATTAAAACGGTTTATGAGAAAAGTGCATTTTTAATTGAAACATACAGAAAAATGGTAGCCATTCTTTTGTGAAAACGTCGTCTCATTCTTCAAATTTTCGAGGAAGAAATCTATTTCGACTCTAATGTAGAAATTTGTGGCGCGCGCTCCGCGAAATACTGAACAGAAATATTGGCGTTCACTGCGGCGAAACATTATTTGCAGCTTCTCAATTTCGCGTGCGAGGTATAAAACAATTTTCGCGTAAGCTCTTCCATTCAGGTGGCCATACTGTGAACACCGTAACGGCGCTAACGAGTTTCAATCCAGCGGGAAGGGGGCCGCAGGGGTTGCATCAAAACTTTGGTGCTTTTGATCTCCACACACGACGATTGCGCATAGAAATTATTTTTTCCACCATTTGGCGAGTTTTGCTAGATCGTATTGATTTTTGCTCTTTCGCTGCTGATAAAAAGCGAAACGTTTATATTGCTCTAATATCGAATCAGCGGAAAATATCGCGATAAAATTACTTAATGCCTGAAAATGTAACGTGCGTCATCGTCCTGGAATTGCAAAAATATATCAGCGTTAAAAATAAAAAGAAATTAGTAAATATATAATAAAAGAAGAATGCGATGTAACTTCTGATTCAGTTTGATTCAGCTCGCTGTATCAGGCATTTAACAAAAATTCGAGAAGAAATAAGAATATATATCTTTCAGAATACGTTCTTGTTATTTACATTATATTCTTATTTCAACATATTTTATTTTATTTTTACACACTTTTACAATAGATTTTTTTTTAAAGAATGCGTTTTGTCATATCGAGCATGAGTCAAGCGAAGCTGATCTCAAAAGTTGGAGCAGCACGGAAATTCAGGCGGAAGAGAGGCGAGAGAAAGAGCGACCGCGGTGATGCGGGGGATGATAGCAGACGGAGGGAGTTGTATTGGATTTGAGGGTCCCGGGGCGGAGCTGGTCCGGACTAATGATTATAATTAAATCAACAGTCGCCGCCCTCGACTTCCATGGAGTGAGCCTCCATTTCGGCCCGTGATGCGCTGTATTTCTCACCGGCGCGAGATGCAGCGCGGTATACGGACAACATCCGGGTGCAAATAGAATTGAGTAAGAGGTAGCTGGGGTTGAATTAAACGAAGGGAAGAATGAGGTGACGCGTCGCAGTACGTTTCGGCCGTCTACGGCGACAAATTTTGATATTCGATTTTGAATCGTCCGAATATTTTTAACGTATGAACTGCAGAACGTCGCCTAATGAAGGAAATGTTTTACTTATTTTAAGACGAGATTGTTTAAAATGTGGAATAAATAGAACATTAATTACGAATTGAGGTTTAGTAATTTACAGTAAAGTTGAATGGTGTCAGATATTATCATGTATTATGTCAATATCCGTTAATTTGTCGATGACGTCGTGTTTAGGAACGCCATGATCGTTTCGGTAAATCAGTGACAGTATATTTGCTCGATAAAATAATTTTGCTGAACGAAATGTTACCAGGTTAAGTTGTTTTAGACGTAGAAGATAAACGTATAGATACATATCATAATGTGTATACGACAATCGATTTAATCACAGTGTCCCGGCGGACTGGGGATATAAGGTCAGAACTTGGCATTTCCATGCAGCGGGAGTAACTTTAGCTGTGCTCACTGGCTCTTAAAAATGCCAGCTGGGGTTCCTTAATTAATGCAGTCGACGTAAAAGCTCAAATGTCAGTTGCTCGTTGACGTAAATTAGGTCACCGTTATAAAAGTTCTTAATGAAATATACAACTACTGATGAGAGAACGAGAATACAATACTTTAAAAATTGAAACTGAAAAAAGTGCGACTAATATTATTTAGCATATGAATGAATAACTAAAAAATGAAATTAAGTAAAAGTAAAGTTTGATAAGTAAACAAATTTCTCTCGAATTCTTGAAATTTATTTAATTCACGATTGAAACATTTTGCTTGTGTAAGCTTTTGAGAAAGATTTCAGCGATTAAGGATATGTTTTATTATGTTTGCGATTCTTTCGGGAAAGAGAGT
Organism: Temnothorax americanus; assembly: GCF_048541705.1. Taxonomy (NCBI): domain Eukaryota; kingdom Metazoa; phylum Arthropoda; class Insecta; order Hymenoptera; family Formicidae; genus Temnothorax; species Temnothorax americanus. The sequence continues at coordinate 864,585 of NW_027509253.1, read as the reverse complement.
CGCGCACAAAAGATACGATAGAAGAAAAACTGTCACGTGCCGAGAAAGAGAAAAGAAGTAACATATCTCTTCCGGAATTTAATGGCCCTCCAGACGGTCGAGGCGCAATTAAAAGTTGCGGTCGAAACTAACTAAACCAGCCGTAGTTTGATTTAAACGTTTCCGACCCCCGTTCCGCTCCTACGTGACGTTGCTTAATTGCATTTAAATGGATGGCGGAGGAGATTCCGCGAGGTTCCATCTTCGTTGCTTTCGAAATCCAGAAAGCTCGACCGAAGGGAGTTCACCGGCGCGATGCGATTCGGACTTTCAGTAATCACGATTGAGCAAAACATCTTAATTGATCGGCGACGATTTACTCTTGCCTCCAAAGCGGGGCTCTAGTTAAAACTGCAGCAGAAACAAGTATCACTAACACTATAATAAACATGGATATAATATATCAACCGTTGACTAAAAAAAATGTCGTTTTAAAAGTATACTTAATTATTACGCGGCTATCAAACGAAAATCGAATACTCTTTCGAGTTCAATTTTAGAAACATTTTAGAAACCTTCAATTAACTCCATACTAATCTTAACTAAAAACCAAGTTCGGTGTATAACGATCAATATATTGTACCTAACTGGATTTATCTCATCAAAGATTTAATTTAATTGTTGAAGTTAAAGATCCTTGTGTTACGATTGACAGTTTTGCATGAAATTTTAATTACAAAAACATCAAATTAAAATTTATTTAGAATATACAAAAGCATATTATTATATATACAAATTACAAAAATTCGGAGACGGAGTATAAAGCTTGTCTCAAGCTTTGAAGCTTGGTATTTTTGTAATTAACGATAGCTCGGATATCTCATTGTGCGTGCCTCGGTAACAAGGCCCCGAGTTTACAGTTCTGAAAGAAGAAGGGACAGAGCTTTGCGAAACTCGCACACATATACACCAGTCAGAGATTCACAGATGTTGCGAAAATGAAAATATCGTTCTCCCCGTCTCTCGCGAGCTCTCTCTATCTCTCTCTCAGTCTAGCCAGCGAAGCGAGAAATAACTGCAAATAACGTTCGGGGATTACTCAGTTACCGCGATACACTTGTACTCCGGTACTCTGGATCCTTCCATCGTGGCTCATGGTGCAGTAACTAGGTTTCCACTTCCTATCTGATGTACAGAGAGAGAGAGAGAGAGAGAGAGAGAGAGAGAGAGAGAGAGTCGCTTGCACCTTTGTGACAAATATCTCTCGTGTATGTACACGCTTCTCAGCCATGGCAAGGGAGAAAGAGAGAGAGTAGCATAGAGAAAGAAAAGAGAGAAAGAGGGAGAAAGAGAGAGAGATTCCGGACAAAATACGTCCCACTCGACACGTTCACTGACAAGGGGAATTGAAAAGCTGTCTGGCAATCCGGACGGCTTATGCCGGTCCATCCCCGTCGTCTCTTCTGCTCTCTCTCTCTCTCTCTCTCTCTCTCTCTCTCTCTCTCTCTCTCTCTCTCTTTCCAGCGAGCTCTGCTCTGTTTCTCTCAGCAACCACTCGTTCAAGGGAGAACGACCCTTTTGCTGGTTTCGTCTCGGTCTCTCTTTTGTGCATGCACGGCGGCCGATTAACGTCTTCAAGTGCCGATAAACTACACTAGGGCCACTTCGCTAGTTATATATTTTTTAAATGGATGGAAAATACGTTAATCGGTTATCCCGCTCAAGAGTAGATCGGCATTAACCCTTTAATGCTAGCAATTTCGAGCGAAAAGTGCGAGGGGGGTTTTAATTGAGGGGTCTGTACGTAAGAAGAAAAAACAACTCATCCTGAAAAAAAAAACGAGCTGGAAGATACGTTTTCTAGCTTTTCCACGTATTTTTAACATTCAAGGTTTGAGTTATCTTTGTAATTTTTTAATTGAAAGTAATTTAAAATCATAGGTGAAAGAAACCTTGAGATAAATTCTCCATCGACTCGTTGGACTCGAGCCGCGGAGAGAACAGAGGGACTAATGTAGCGATTAACATAGCAAATAACGAGGAATTTCGATTGGCTTAAATTAATGTCTCCATTAGAAAGGAATTAATCCGTAACTTGGCAATTATTTCCACATTTTCCATTTTCCTTTCGATATAATATCACGCGTATAATCATTACGCGCATATTTATTGCCGGGGCAAAGCAGCGACACGGCAATTAACATCGAGGTCGCCGGTGGAATTTTCGACGGTGCTCGGGTTAATTATTCCGCGGCAATTTAGCCGGTAACGAGCCAGCGCGGAAGCGGTGGCGGCGGCGGCGGCGGCGGCGGCAATTGGGTGCCCGGTACAATTATTGTAGCAACGTGGCCTCCGCCCCGACCATTTACATCGTAGCAGCAACGTAATACTACTCGACTCCGTCTCTAGAATTTGCTCTGCGGTCTGACTGCTCGTGCGCCGGCAGTGTTGGGTGACCCTTTCGTCATCATCAATCGCGATAATTATTGATGTGTCGGTAAATACCCCCGCACGCGTACAAACGAAAACACGCGCAGAACAGGTCGAGCGCACTTACGGAACCGGCGCACGTGCGACACGATTAAACGTTTCCGATGTATGCGGACATTGCACGCATAGCGTCACGGTTTCCAATGAACGTTGCCAACGCGGTAATGATGATGCCGCCGCCGCGCACCGGTCGCCGCAACATCAAAGACGGATTAAGGAAGCGAATCCGTGGTCGTCACGAAGGCTTATTTAGATCGGGCGGCATCCGATGCGACATCGATCAAATATACGGGACAGATGTACACCGTACCGCAAAGGTTTGCTTTGATATTAAACTCTTCGGTGAGCGTGATATTGATTTTTTTTCCTTGGAAAAAGCTTGATGAGAAGATACCGTTTCTATCACGACTATTTAATACTTAATACGTTATATGATGATAAAAAAAAACCCACATGCAACTAAAGTTTTTGCTTTGATTTAAGGAAGAATAAAGTTCTGTTAGTTAATTATTAGGTCGCTGCACTTTGTTTAATAATTACCTCTGTATGTAAGAAGATAAGCATATCGTTTAATTCGCTTTTGGCTGTTTAAATTCCAGCTAGAAAAAGAAATTCCCGATTCCAGAACTGTCGAGCGAAAAAAATCAGCTGGTCCCTGGCCGGCTGTGGCCTAAATGCTTTTCATTTCGTGTGCGCGGCAAGCGATTTCTCAAGGGGTGAACTCGATTAAACGAGCGAGCGTCGGATACGACGCTTAATTCGATTAACTTTGCGGCGGCAGTCTGTTTGCCGTTGGGTGTCGTATTGCGGGAAAATATTTCGCTGGCCGTTTACAGGGGAAGACCGTCGCACGGTCACGCATTACGCGGGGGTGCGGAGCTACTTTCCTTACAATGCAAACATACTCCGTTATTAAACCGCGCGCGGACCTGTACCTTTATTCACTTACCAGCGAGTGAATAAGAGTCACGACGTAATAAATTGCTTTTCGGGATAAGAATCGACGGTTTGTGCTATGCAGACTGCTAACGATAACGTGACTCCTTCAAAAAGAAAAACAAATTTTACATATTGTTACTTGGATAAATAAGCAGGCGATAATTTTGTCTTTTAAATATATTACATATCTTCTCTCAAACGTGTAAAAAAAATCAATCAATTAATTCTTTAATTAATTTCTTTCCTAGATAATCAATTTAGACTTTTTTCCTAAGATTTCTTAAGAGCTCTCTCGCTTGTGTGTGTGTGTGTAAAGATTTCCTAAAAGATCTCTCACGAGACGTGATCGCGTTGTGACCACGTGCTGGCCACGTGCGATCGTATAGCGGCGCGACTATTATCAGTCTACCGATCGCAAACACTCGACGATAAGCGGCAATACCGCTACCGCTGGAAACATGTTCGTCGCCTCATGGCGAATCCACCCCGTTGTCGTACGAGGACATAATCGCGCGCGTCCGACAAACACAATCACGCCGCTATAACGCTAGCGTACCCACGCTAGCCGCGCACGCGATCGACCGTTGCACGCGACGGTGACGGTTTGCACCCGGCTTTCTCGAGAGGCAATCGTGACGAGAAGTACGTCACGCTCCTCTTTGCAATTGTCGCCGCACAGGTAGAACACGAGGACCTCTCTCCGATCTTTATCCAGTTGGTTTGACTAATACATTCCTTTTGCTTTACTTTCGCGAAGTACAAAGTGTCTTTGTACCCCTACAAATCTGTCGACAGTCGTATAAACCACCCGATAAATCTTCCGATAAACCTTCTAGGTCGGAACTCACCGTTTCTCGGGGAGGACTCCAGCACTGCGGCGACGTACTTCGTCCGCTGTGGCTGCTCATCGCGGAATTCGAGGCCGAGTGAAGATTCTGAAGGCTCGCGTTGAGCGGCGTCACCGGATCGTCCTCCGTCGTCTCGATGTCGACCTCGTCGTCGGAGTTGTCCTCCTTCTGGCTCGCGTCCGCCGGTCGCTCCGGGATGACCGCCGGCTCGACGATGGGCGGCCCGCGAATCACCGGACGGAACGCGGATTGATGCAAGGGTGGATTGACGGTCGGAATCAGCGGTTCCGTGGGGCTGGAGCCGCTTATGGGCGGCGGTAGCGGTCCTGAAAACCGTCAGAGTGCGATTGGTATCTAATTGAGATCGAGTCGATGACCTGGGATCGATTGCAGAGAAATAGATAGCGTCGTAGATAGAGAATACTTTATGATTAGTTCTTTAAGACTTCAGTTTTACATCAATAGCTTTATATTCCGGACGTAAAGCATAGAAAATATGCTTAACAATCTTGATTTGATGATCATTCATTTGTCAATTTAACGAATAACTTGATTAACATTGTACATGATAACAAAAATTATCACAAGTGCTTGAACTAATCAATCTAAGCCAGGAAGACAGATTATTTTTAACGCTGAACTTGACAAATTCTTGAAAATAGATTTAGATTTTTATACGCTATTATTCAATTATTTAGAGATTATTTTTTATCTCGCCTTACCGGGAAACAGAACGGGACTCCGCTTAGCCAACCAGGGCAGGGCGTAGGACGGAAATGCGAACGGGCTAGGTGTTTTGGCCGCGGCGACCGCCGCCGCTTGCTGATGCTGATGCCACACGTAGTCCATGACGAGACTGCGGGACAGCGGCAGGGGTAGTTCCGGGAACGGCGGTACACGGGGATGCGCCGGTGTCGGCACCAGGGTGGGCATCTGCGCGGCGCTGGTCGGCGACGATCTCGGCTGCTTCGCCGGGCTCGGCGATTCCCGGGAGCCGTTCGAGTTGCCCAACAGGCGTTTCCTGGTGCCGCCGTTGAACATCGCTTTGACGTCCTCCCAGGCGTGCGTCACCTCGTCCGGCGGGGTGCCGGAGAGTTTCATGTGCCGGCGCCATGAGTTGAAATTCGCCGCGTCCGGTTGCACGTACTTGTCCGACGGACCGATACGATGCGAATGGAAGATGAACTTGTTAGGCGAGAAGAATAGACCGCAGTACGCGCACTTGATACACTTTGCGCGCGAGCTGTTGTAACGAGCTGGCAGGAAGGCACCGCGGCAGCCCCAGGCGCATTCGTGGTGAACGGAGAACGCAAAATCTTCGGGCAATCTGCAAGGCGTATCATGCGAATATTTATACAATTGTGTATCGAAAAGCGAAAATCAATAATGTTCAAAAATTTGAAGCTTAACAAATGCCTAAGAAAACCTGTATATACAATCTAAATGTTGAAATAAGTCTCGTCTATGAAGTTAATTGTCAGACTACATATTTTTATAAATCAGAACGAAAATTATTCGACACTTTTGATTTCTTGTTCGATATAAGAGTATAGCAATGTCTTTTGCAAAAATCAATGCACTTTTAGGAGAATCGTGAGTTGCCTTGTACCGACCTGGGCGGTGCGTTGTCACCGAGAAAGGACTTGCAGAGACGTTCCGCCTCCCTGCGTGTGATCATGCCGCATCTACGCGAGGACACCGGCATCGCGCCGGCACGACGAAGTATCTCCAGTTGCACTGGCGTACACTGCACGCAGGTGATACCCAACGCTACCCGACGATTGTGGATCTCGTTGTAACTGAACTGCTTCAGCAGGGTGTTGCTGATCTGTGCCAGGCACAGTCGCTCTTGGCCCTCGATCACCAACGACACGATGTGGATCCCGTAAAGCGACACGGTACCCACCTGCAACTCCTATCGGTTTAGATGTACTACGATGCCCTCAGATTCGGGCGCATCGCGAGATGTTCGCTCCCCGAACGACTCTGGCAATTTATGAAATTATTCTAGTAGTTACAAATTCGATGCCAAATCGGTATCGCGTAATGTTAGATTTCTGCCTGTCGTGAGAAAAATAAAATACAAAATCCAAGACACGTTACATGGTAATAGTATATAAAAAAAGCTCTGAATTAGTATGTAATTTTATATAGAAAAGTTTTGTTTTAATTTTTCTTTTATACTCCTCTCTCTCGCGCGCGAGTAATCATTTTACGTTGGCCTTATAGATTTGTATAATTTCCAACATTTTAATTTGCTCCATTTAATTTCAAGACTTACATTCCCGTGTCTCTGCGTTACCTGATTCTGCTTCGGATGCGATTGTGGTTGCGGTGATTGCGCCGATTTTTGCGAAGAAGTCAGCGGCGGCATCGACAGCACCGCCGGCCCATCCATCCTGATAAAGAGATTATTACCGGATTACAGTATCAGAACCTATCTAATTGCAATCTCGTTTGTAATAATCTTCAGTCATATCAGGTCGAAGTACAAATTAATGTTATAGACAAAGTTCGCATACTGGCAAGGCAATATTGATAGACTATAACAATGAACACTAATATTACGCTGAGCGTTGAGCGTAAAAATTATGTATTTTAATTATCGAAAAATTGTCTGAAAATCATGAATTTTAATTATCAAAATACATAACGCATTTGCGAAAATTAAATGTTAAATTAAAATTAAATTAAAATTAAATTAAAATTACATTAAATTTAAATTTAAATTTTTACGAACGAAAAACCGCCTCAGTTTCTGACGATACCGCCCAAGATGTGCATCTTGCAAGTTCCTATATTGTTTCGTTTAAAAAACGGTAGTAGTTTTTATTGACTTTTCCTATAATTGCTCGAAAAATTGTGATTGTTTTAACAACGTTTTGAGAATTGCTTGTAATTTTGCGCGGGCTATATTGCGTTATCCGGTGCCCGGGCCTATTCGACCTAATGGAAAATGCAATGCCGATGCGACGCGACAATAATTTGCCTCTCAGCGCGCGGTTTTTATCATCATCGCGGCGAGATTGATTATAATCTCTGATGTTTTACGGTCGAGCTCGTGCGCCCGTGTCCGATAATAAATTCCGCGTTTTCCACTCGCGTTAGGGAGAATAAAAAAAAAAGCATCCTCCTCCGCTCTCCCACCTCCTCCACCCTCGTTGTAATTATATTTATTACACTTTATCGATTAGCGCTTTTTCTCCCTCTCGACGTGCCGTCGCGTCCGGTGGTGCATTCAGCTCAATTAAATCGGGCCCTCGTCGTTTTTGCTCTGTCCCGCGCGATCCACTGCCACGCGATCGCCGGTCAATTAAATCGCGAGCAGTAACGCGACTTTTCATAACGTAAGCGGCAACGCGCGCTGCTCTCAGACCACCATTTATATTCGATCTTTTTTTTTTTTTTACAAAAGAATGGAGGTTAAAGCTTTCCGATAATAATTTCATAAAAGCGAATATGAAAACTGAAGGTTGGATTATAAACAACATTCGCGGACTAGAACTAGCTTCGCAAAACCATGGCATCATTTCGCTTATTTTATACCAGAATTAGTGTTCCAGTCTTTGTATAAATCCTGATTTGAAAAATGTAGACGAGTCATTAAATAATTTCGTCAATTAGAAACTGGCGAGTAACAATTCTAATAGTTGATTATTTTATAATTACGGAATTTTATGTATCTTTTCAGACGTTGCATTTCTATTATCTTTATAAGTACTTGACTCTGCCCGCTCTCTGGATCCTACATTGAAGATGGATTAATCGGCGGCAAAAGCACGATCGCGTTTATCCGAGATTCGGAAAACACGTGTGCCGATTAAAAGGTGTGATTAAGTTGTTTTCGTCGCCGTCGTCGTCGTTGTCGTTGTCGTTGTCGCTCGAAGGACCCTCCTTAATTATCGGGCGGTGTGATTAAGCGAATCCAAAGATCCGCTGAAATTAAACTCGCGCGGTCAAAGCCGCTGGTCGTCGTATTCTCTCCTCCTCTCTCGCGCTCTCTTTTTCTTTTTCTGTTTCTCGAAAATTTACGGAACAGAATTAAGTACGATTAAATCCAGTTTCTCTCGTTTAACCTTCTTTCCGGCTTCTTTCCGTAATCGGTAATTGGTCGATTCCGTTAAATGCGCCGAGGACAATGGTGTCCCTGCTGATCTCTTGATTCAATCTTTTGAAAAAATCAATCAAAGTATCAAGACAATTTCTCTTTTTTAATTACAAAGATTTAATTTTAAGGACAAAAGCTTTAAGCATTAGTGAAATGTACATTTAACTGGAATCGCATCGAAGATGCATGTCGTGTATTTAAAACGTAACGCGATTCAGTGATTATATCTTTAACGTCAGAATGGAATTATACTTTCTATGCATCGTTAAAAAGTTTGTAGCGTCAAAGAGTTCGTGTTCTTGTTGTGTTTTTATATTTTCTAATTTAAAAGCGCGTCTAAATCTTTTTAATCAACGATGAATACGACATATTCACGACAGGTATACGGGGATTCGCGAGGAAATAACTTCGGAGTGGCGAACTGTCAATCGGCATGCCCTTGTAATTTTTCCACAAGTCAAAGCAACAAGGAATTGCGGAGAATTCGCGCAGAGAGGAATATAAGCGAGAAGTCTTTCTCAAAGAGAACGATTCGCTGGTTTTCACCAAGGAGACTTCCTTTGCAAGAGCCGTCGGATAAGGAGGAAGAAAAAAACGGATGCTGAAGGCGAAAACGAGAGTCGGCTTCGCGAATCGAGTTCTTTATCCTCTTAACGGAAAGCGGCGAGGAAGAGGCCGAAAAATTTCAAGTGCCTGTGTAATAAGTGACTAGAGATTTCCCCGCCGTTAGTTTAACGCACGACAAAGATTTTCGAGAGTGCGTTTTTGAAAAAGTAAATTTTTAAAGAGAAAGACGACGGAGGAGAAAATCTTTCATCTTTTTAATGACAGTTTTGTGATAAGATACCCTCGAATAAATGGAAAAGCATTTCAATATGCACCAGGCAATAGATATAAACATAAATGAGCGATATATGAAAATCATTCATTTCATACAGACGCTTTTGAATAAACTCTTCGAAAACAACTTATGACGTAAAAATTTTCGGATAGCGTGTGCCCGTTGAATGTGTGGCTTATGCTAAATTACTACAAAAATAATTTCCGGCACGAGAGGATGTTTTATAAAAAAATCGACACGATAGAAGTGAATATACGGACGTATGATAAATGAATCATTGCAACGGCGGTCTTGATAACGTAATACGAAATTTGGGCATTTTATCATGCGGTTATATACGGTTATACATAATATCATTATACACGACTGAGTTAATAACGCAATGCACACAAGACAACAGAGAGACGCGTCGCGGAGAGGAAGAGATGGTCGACAGAGCCGAGAAGGTGGCTCGGGGGATGAAGGGATATGCATCGCGGAACAGGTACGCCGATTAGGAAGAGAGATCAAAACGGTCCGTGTCGACGAGGCGAGGAGCAGAGCGGGGCACGGGGTCGGGGCCAACCCCTGGTGTTGATTTTAATTGAAAACGCCTCCGCGGAGGAGGTAGCGCGCGCGCGCGTACGTATATGTATAACGTGTACGTGCGTCGCTGTGCACGTACACGCGCGTACGAACACAAATACCGATGCAACCCCCGACAACCGGAGGCAACGCGAGAGCGCCAGCGCCCCGGCAAACGTCCCCGGGGAGCCGTGGTACGAGGGGGTAATTCAATTTGACACCCCCACCCACGCTTAAACAAGGCAGCACCCATCCGAGCGTCCCCTCCCTCTCCCTCCCTCTCTTTCTCACTCGTGTCACGCTCTTTCTCCGTGCGCCTCTCCTCTTTTGCGCCCCCGTCTCTCTCGCTCTCTCATTTTCCTCTCTCTCCTTCTCCTCCGCCTCCTTTTCCTCGTCCTCCTCCGTCGTTTCCTCTCTTCGTACCGTGCAAATTAAATTCTCATCCACCGTGAAACAATGTCGGTACCCGACCCGGAACAGCCCACCGACCGTCGCGCGAGTTTCCCGTTTCCGTCCCTCGTTCCCTTTGCCGCCCCGCGTTTCGGCGAGTCTCGCGGATTCCGTTGGTTAGCGGTCGGATGAATCGGACTCGAATCGACCGCATTAATTACTCGCTACTTACAATTATAGTGCAGGCTAAACGAACGGCCGGCGACGATCGCGAGATATCTCGTCTTAACATCAGAGAGCTAAACATCATCCGAATTAGAAGAGATATTCCGAGAGCAGGTCAGTTATATCTAATTTATGATGATTACGTATAAAGCTTTACGTTCAATAATGACTTCTTTAGTTTACGTTAATAAAACACTACTATTCCAATAAAAAGTAATTAGTCTATTTAATTTCGTTAGGTAAAATGTTTCTGTATATATATAAAAAAAAAATAAAACAGACGTTCGAGATGTGCAGACGACAATTAAAATCGCTTCAACTACACTTTTTTTTTTAATTCCACATAATATAATTAAATTAAATAATTAAGCTTCCTCAACTGTCAAAATATCGCAATCCCGATATCGTTATCCGGACACTCAAAAGTTTCGCTGTAATTGTTTCTCGATTAATCTCAGTTATAACTCAACGGGGAGAACACACTTAACTGAATTAAATTTAATAATTAAATTAATTGTCACGACACCGCAATTATTGAAACGCGATCGTTCTGAAATGTCGCCGCGAAGGACTTACAAGGGACGTCGGGGATTTTTTTTTTGCACGCGCGAGATAGATAGACGGGGATGAGAAGTCGCGACGGCGCGCTCTCTGGATTACGTACCCGCGGGCTCGCGGATTATTTAAATGCAAACACAATGTTGTACCGGGGCGCATTGTTCCCCTCTCGGTTATTTTACAATTCAATCTGCGATCCCGGGGCTCCGCCGACGCGGCGCGGCGCGGCGCGGCGCGGCCGGGGAGGCGACGGGAGCGCTCGCTCGGTCGTTCGTTCATTGTAACATTGTTAAATCTCCGTCCTTCCATCATGACTATCTTCCGTCCTTCTTCAGGCACTCTCTCTCTCTCTCTCTCTCTCTCTCTCTCTCTCTCTCTCTCTCTCTCTCTCTCTCTCTCCCTCCCTCTCCCTCCCTTAACCTTCGGAATCCTCCTCCTCGTGCATTCTTCTTTCGACTCGACTTCTCCATCTTGCGTTGGACAGAGTACACGATACCAGTGTTCTCTCTCTCCCTCTCTCGGTAATTGTACGCATCTTTCGGACTCTTCGCATAATTTATGCGCAGCTTCCTCTCCACGTCCCTATCGAAGCACGACGGAGATGTAAATCGGGACAGCGAGTGCGTAATTTTGCGCGGATAACGAAGCGCAAACGCGCGCGGTGTAAATCGCTATTAATACATCGACGTCAACGCGTCGCCCGGTCGACAGTGATTGCGCTTAACATTCCGCAATTAATTCGTCGATCTGGTTGTCGGGTTTAATTTTGGCTCTCGATTAGATCACGCCGAAAATCTCGCCGAGCTCTCCTCCGCGGATCCCCCGGTAATTCGACGAACTTGATGAACAAATATCTTCGTTTATTATCAAAATAGATCATAATTACCATTACATTGCGCCATTATTATATTGCAATTGGTTTACCAATAAACCCTCTAATATTTACAACGTAATATATCGCAGAAGATAATTTTAAACGATAACGCCAGGTGGAATTCTCTATTTGCGCTCACTTCACTTTCATATATTAATTTATATCGTAATATCGTTAATTCTTAATGCTTCTCGCGGCGAAGTATTTCGGCCTTGTCAATAGCACGTTAATCCTTTGGCCTTTGTATCTGTATACGCGTTAAAATGTTATCATCTAGAGTGGCATCAGAGGCAAACACAATGCCGCGGGCTGCTATCGGAGTCCGTCAAGAGGATCAGGAGATTAAGTGCCACTCGGATAATAATTTTAATAACCGGAATGCACTCTCTCTCTGATCGTCATAAGTACTTAGCTCCATCCGGGGAGAACGGATCTTTTACCTTCTGAACCCGGTGTGTTTTTACAATACCGAGTCGCGCGCTCAGTTATTCCCGGGGGCCGCATTTATATTTCACGACTCAAAAATTACACAAATGCTAAGCCGATATGATTCATCGTGCGTTACATGTAACTTTTCAAGTCTGCCGTTTGAAGGAGTGATTATGAAAAAAATATGAAAATATGAAAAAGTAAAGTTGGCGAAACAAAGGGAACATCATTAGGGGCGTTAATCATTCTGCATAAACGAAAGATGTAATTTGTTAAAGATTTCTTAAACTAGGACAACAAATTTTTTAATAACACAGTGAAATATCAAACAGATAAAAATAAATAAATAAATAATAATGGAATAATCTCTACATTATTCATATACATATATGTATATTCACAATTATAACGATGAATATTTAAATAATAATAAGTGTTTGTTTAATGTTTCTGTTTTCTTCGAAGAAGTAGAAAGTCACGCATGAAAATGGGACAGTAAAAGAAATTCGATTATTGAAATAACATTAATAGTAAATTCCGAACATTTCTGAAGGTTATAGTTAATGCGCTATTGAATCACTTATAGCCTAAAATATGTTTATTTTCCAACTTTCCAAAGATTTCGCTTAAAAGAGGCTTTAAGCGTGTCCAGCGACACTATAAATCGCGCGCGCGTAGTCAACCGAAAAATTAGGCGAGACACTTTCCAAACACATCCGGAAAGTTTTCGTAACTTGGGATAACGCACCTGGGACCGTAATCTTCGCTTATTATGTCAGCTTAAGCGGAAGAGAGATTTTTGTGCTTTTATTGTGTACCATTAGTTACTCCAAGCTTTTCTTATATTTCTGTTTTTTTAGGCTCTACCATACTGAATGGTTTCATAAAATCCTTCGATGACAAGAAGATTAAACTAAGACTTATAATCCAACGATTTAAAATACCGGTCGTAATACCTGTCATTTAATCTGACCGCTTCATTCTTCCAGTTTTCTATTCAAAGTGCCTATCCGCACACAGGTTGTCACCTCGAATATTTCTCGCAAGAGGCAAACCCAAGCAACGGCTAATCCCAAACACAAACAGTTTACGGTGTTTGTTAGCCTGGCACCCCTACGGCGCAACGACCCCGCGTATCCCCGCGGGACCAGTTTGCTCAGGACCCGCGCGAATCGACTATCAATTTATTTAGCAGCGTCCGAGGGAGAGATCTCTTTACGACACTGATTCCATCCCGAATTTCGCGAGAGTCATTAGAATTATTTTCACATCTCTCAATATAGCGCATTGCTTTAAGAGTAGCGATTAAAATCTCAAGTGAGAAAATAATGACGCGTATACAAACCTGTTTTCTCTACACTTTTCTGCATTTAAAATAAAAAATAAGCATATATCTAAGATTAAAGTAGAAAGAAAGGAAGGAAGTTTGTTATAAAAGAATGTAGAAACTGTATTTATAAGAATCTGAGAGTTGAATAGAAAGTTTCTGATATATATAAAAGATATATATATTCAAAAATTTTGATAGAATGCAAGCCGATTCGTACCTGAAGGTGCAAGTTCAGTCGCCAAACAGTGCCAACAAGTGACGTCTATTTCACAATTTAAGTCACGATCACCGGATGTCGATCCAAGTAGCCAATATTCTTTTGCAGAATAAATTGCAACGAAGAGTCTTCTCTTTGAATATGAATTTCGAACGGGCACTCGTTTCTACAACGGAAATTCGTTCATTTAGCTACATCGAAAACTAGTCTCTTCAGTTAAGAGGCTCTCCTAATCGGATTCTTCAATAACGAGACGACGATTCGTTGTTTCACTTCCGGCAAAAGTTTATTTCCTCGATGAAGACTCGTTTCTTCAGTCAGCACCAATGACGAACGACTTCGATTTCTTCCGCGTTACTCCTCCAGCGCTGTGTGACGTTGGAACTGACCCTAATTACGACGATTAAAACCTCCGCGCCCCGACAAGGATGATATACTTGTCTCGTACTGTCGCGGCCGACTACGGAACGTGCTCGAGGGCGGTTTACTCGCGAGCGGGCTCGATTCTCCACCGCGCACCGGGGTGCGTGTCGGGCTGTAACTTCGCGCGCCTCTTTCGCGTCACCCTCTTTCTCTCCGGTCGGCACCCCGCGGTGAGCGAGAGCGAGACTCGCTAAATCGAGACTCGGGTAGCAAAGAACCGCCCCCGAGTGTCCCACCCCCGTGACAACCAACCCCATGCCGACGAAGGCGGGGCCTCCTGGCTCTCTTGCCTCTCCGGGGGTGGCTCACCTCAGGGGTAACTACAAACACGTACTTACACGTACTTACCGTTATTATTATACCCGCATCCGACTCGCGTGCGCGCGAGCGCATATACAAACGAGAACGAGTGAGAGAGGAGGAGGAGAAGGGAGGGAAGAGGAGAGAAACAAGGAAGGAGAGAGGGTGACAGTATATGCGCGTGCGAGCGCACTTGCATTTACACGGACTTTTACATGATATTCCAGACCTAGCAAAGTCCAAATCGAGAAGATTTTATCGTTGTCTCAAAGTCGCGGTATTAATAAACATATTTTCAATATTATTTATGTATAAGATATATCTATGTTGTTACTTATAATAAAAAATTGCAAATCTTATTTATTGCAAAAAGTTTGTTAAGAAAATATTAAGTTTAACTTCCGTGAAGAATTTGGTGGGTTAATATTTTCCACAAAAAATTCAAAATTTAACCAAATCAGATTCCAAAAACATTATACAAAAAAAAAATACAAAAAATCTTATTCTTTGAAATTCAAGAGTGTTTCGTCTTGATAAAAATTGTTTTGACTGCTTAATATATTGTCTAATTGCTCAGATACATTAAACGTTGAGGGGGAGATGTCTATTAATTTCTGAATTTATCGCCGACGGACCGCGCTGTGTGTCCAAGGATACTTTGTAGGGATTGCAAGGGATAGTTTTCGCCGAAAATAACTTTCGAGATCGTCTTTATCGTGTGCACACAGTGGTAGGACTTTCTCCAACGTCGCTAAGGAGTGCGCCTACGTCAACGGCGATATTCAAGACGATTAAGGGCGCGCGCGAGCGTCTCTGCTCGCTCGTGACGCAAATTAAATCCGCTTAACACGGATCTGCAAGGGGGATAGGAACGATCTGCCGAGATGCTTTTGACCGAGCGGAGAATAATCGTCCTAGCAACAGCGACAAACAAACGACATTACGTCCTATAGACGGAGATGCGCTCACAATCGGACGTAGCTCGTCTCGAGACGATTACTAAGGAAAAAAAAAAAAAGAAGAATACCTTCTCATAAATGTAAATTCTCTTCCGTTAAAAGTAATATCTATATTTTTAATATTGAAATTATAATTGTGATCTTTTTTACATTTTCTCGAAGAAAGATCACGATCGATTCACGTATGTTATTTTTCGGCACCCTTCGGCGAAGGTTTCGTTTAACGAACCGCAAAGAGGCCGGTGCAGTTTATACCCCAGTTGGCCATTACGATCTTTCTTTTTGCCGCCCCCTTGGATCCGTAATAAATATTACGTCCGGGACCCCTGCCAATTATGCCTATGACTACCAGCGTATCTCTCTGTCTCGACGAAAAGTCACAATGCGCGAACATAAGGTCCGATCGGAGTTTCATCGTCACCCCCCTCGGAGCTGCCCCAATCGCGTCTCCTCCTACCTTTCGCACCCTCTACGCAGTCGAGTGTTCGGAAATCCGTGACTGCGTTATTTTATTAATGCCCATATCGCCGCTAACATACCGTCCGATGACGCTGATAGATAGCGGATTAAATTCGCGTAATGCGAAATTAAGCGACGCTGTTTTAAGTAAAATTGAAACACGAGCGAGAGTCCTGCTCCAATGACGTAATCCACAAATCGCAACTAGAAACTAGTAATCGCGGAATTGATATTTTGTATAATTTTTAACATTAAAAGATTACGCATATTACATATATATTAAACTGGGAGATTATACTATAATTAAAAAGTGCTGCTTAATTCTCTCTTATATAATATTACATTACTAGATGCAAAATTTAGCGCGTGAATGCTATATTTAAATGTGAAGAGAAATGACTCGGTGTGGGAATACTTCCAAGCAACCCTATAAGATATTCATAACTATTAAGTTTTCGTTCAAATAATATTTAGAAAGAAAACTAACGCGCGTTTGTCTGCTTGAGTTACTGCGCAACGTATCTGATGCTCGTGAAAATCAGACGCGGGGACCGAATGTATCCTCGTTAGCGGCCAATTACCCGTACAGCGGGCACGTTCGATTTCCGTAGTGATAAAATTAAACGGGCTTTATTATCGGCGGCTGATGGCCGCCGCGGCATAACGACGCGCCGCGCCGCGCCGAAACGATCGAGGTAACGAGCTGCGTGATACCGCGGCGACGGGCTCCGCTCCGATCCGCTCCGAGCCGCCGAGCCGCGCCGAAGACCGAAAGAAGATGAAGTGGTTAAGCGCGCGCGCCGCGCGGATCTCAATGGACTGCCAATGCCGGGGATCGCTTTGATGAGGGCGCGTGTCGGGTATTAAAGCTACCTTCGCCGACCAGTCCGACCGCACGCGGTCGATTTGCACGAGAATCGACTCTCTCGATCCCTCCTCTCCCTCCTTCTCTCTAGCTCTCTCTCTCCTTCTCCTGCCCGCCGGGGGTTGCGTTGGCAAGTCCGATACCGATCAGATTCGAAAGCGAGGGGAGGAACGGCTCCCACGTGGGCCGCAATAATCGAGACTAAGCACCACCGAAGCTCCTTTCGACAATCGCAACATTTGCAAGATCGGTGATTGACATGTGTTCAAAGCGATATATCTCTGTTCCGTTGCCGCTGTTCAGGGTGCGGGGTATCCTGTGGTTACCGTATCTCTATAGGGACGTTTCTTGATGCGAAATGAATTTCTTTTTAGCGTGTATTTTATCAATATAAATCTTTATCAATATATCAATATAAATCAATATAAATCTTTACTGCTTTTAATATCTCTTAAATTCAAGTTGATCTTCGATATTTCTATGGACTTGACATAATTAAGAAACATATCGTTCCATTACAGATAAATTTATATCAATATAGGCATATAATGCATTCGTTTTTAATAGATAATGTTGTACTTGAAGAAAAATATAGAAAAAGAACTGTTTTTTGATAGAAATCTAATATATTTGCATATTTAAACTGGCGATCGTGACGCAGAAAAATATGCGCATATTATTTAAGAATAAAAGAATAACAGTTCTTACAAGATTGAGTCGTTTATGTTAAATTCCTACTTTTTTTACACCAAGTGTGTACAGTCTATATATATATATAAAGTAAAATATATTAAATGCATATTTACATGCATACAACTATACATTCGCGGGCGCGTTTTAATTTTTCTTAGCTGATCACCGCGTTGTTTTGTGATCCAACATTATCCAACATTACCGATGCGATACGAGGGCGATGCTACACTTGGTAGCGGGTGTGCGGGACCACGTTTGCTATTTGCATAACGAGCTTTGGTCTCGGGGCGCGACATCGGCCCGTTCGGGGGCGACGACGCGTGCGAAATTTCGCGCGAGGGTCGTAATCGACGCGCCGCGAGGTTTCCGTTTGCAACACGCGTGCAACCGAGACTACCGGAGAGCCAGGAGAAAGAGAGAACGATATGTCCGTACAAGTCAACGCCGATTCCCAAACGTAACGCTGCGGCCGTCGGCATACTGCGCAGTCAATTAGTTTAATAGGCCGACAGTTGTGTTGTCCGCAGCCCGAAAGGAAGGGTGGCCCTGCGTCACGATTGCCAGACTGGGACCGCGGCTTCTCGACAACATGAGTGGCGAGTGGCGAGTTGCCGAATACCTCCTCGACATTGAGATGAAAAAATAACTCACCGGACGAGAGAGATGCACAACAGCGGAAGTCGTTGTAACCCTGCGTTAATCCGTAACACAGAAATATTTTTAGCAATTTTACAAAGCAGCATTTGAGACAATCGATACTTGAAAAGTAAATAATTATCGCGCCGGTTAAATTTTTAAAACGTTATGATTTTAAAATGCAAGAGACTAATGTAAGAAACAATTGCGGCTGCATATATATTTCCGATTAATTCGTTCGCATAATCCGGCGGTAAATCATGCGAGTAGTAATATTACGACCGTGCGAATAAGAGAGAAACGCAACATCTCTTCTCGCATATGTCAGAGATCGAATTCCGAAATTGCGAAGTTGCGCCGGAGTTTAACCTCAAAAGTGGCAGAATCCGTCACCAGCACATCAAAATAATAAATGAATAACAATAACAATGACTCACCTCGCGGTTGCTCCGCCGTCGCCCGATGCCTCCCAGGCCTCCTCCTCTCCTCGATCCTCCTCCGTTAGTCCATCGTCGCATCTCCATCGGTGCATTCACTCACGACGCAACGACGTTCTCGAGCGAAAATCGACGATGTCGTCGCTTGTGGTCGCGCGACACTTTGCACGGCACTCCCGGTATTAATCTCGCGACGCGGCGGCGGCGCGTTCTTAATTACACGCCGACGAAAGAATTACGTCGGCGAAACTACGAACGAAACTGTGCGATCCGCTCGACGCCCGTCGCCCGTCGCGTTTCGCGTCGACCGGTGATGTTCCGCACCGGGCATCCGCAATCCGCAGGTAAATACTAACATGGCGGAGAGAATTTCGTAAATCGCGCGGTTAACTTCACTCGCTCGGCAGGAGCAACCGTCGCGAGGACGATTAATGCCCGTTTCACACTAGCGATTGCGTTGCGACCAATCAGAAAGTGGCTGCTAGTGATTGCGATTTCCGTTCTGATTGGTCAAAAGACGTAGACGCAATCGCCAATCGCCAGTGCGATACGGGCAGTACTTGCTGGTTGTCACTCTTGTCAGGCGATTTTGGTTAACTGCACAATTAAATTATCGATTTATGAACACTGTGTCTATCACTCATCGAAACACGTCGACAGGAGTAACACTACCGACCTCTGTCGGGTTGCTTAGCTGCGAGTCCGTATTTTATTTATTATATACTTTTTTAAGAGCCACACACACAATGGAAAGTCCGGCTCTGTACCGCCTTGCGGCTGATCTTACTGATTAAAACGAGCATAAGTTTAATGAGATTCGTTAATTAATTTGGCTAAAATTTGGGAAAAACCGTTCCTAAGCAGCTTTGCAGCTCTAAGCAAGCCTGAAAAGCTGCTTAGAAAAGGTTTTTCCCAAATTTTAGCCAAATTAATTAACGAATCTCATTAAACTTATGCTCGTTTTAATAAGAAAGATCAGCCGCAAGGCGGTACGCAGAGCCGGATATTCCATTTTGGGGGGCTCTTAAAAAAGTACATAATAAACAAAATACGGACTCGCAGCTAAGCAACCCGACAGAGGTCGGTAGGCCCGGTCTACATAGGCCGCAGTTCGCAAAACGCGAGACACACGCAGTACACGCACAGTCAGTCGTCAGTCTACGGCTGCGTTCCTTTTCCTTTTGGGCGCTCACGCGCTGTAAGCTGCTGTAAGCATCATTCTATCTTCGTTGCACATCGAATATCAAACGAAGATAGAGCGATGCTTACAGCGCGTGAGCGCCCAAAAGGAACGCACTCTACATGTCAATCTAACAAAGAGGTTAGGTTGACATGTAGACTGCGCGTGTGCTTGCGTTTTGCGAACTGCGGCCTATGTAGACCGGGCTTTACTCCTGTCGACCCTTAATACGTACGACTTTAATAGAGACCGTGATCTGTGGATCGCTAATTAAACACGTCGCGGCGTCACTCGATTTACGCCCGTCGTTTTCGAAACACGGATTAAAGGATACGAGCGGACCCTAAAATCGAGTGACGCCGCGACGTGATTAATTAGCGATCACCAGATCACAGTCTCTATATTAAAGTCGTACATTTAATAACTTCGTATTTATATTTAATCGTGTTTCGATATATTTAGCGATCGTGAATGATAGACACAAGTGTGTTCATAAATCGATTAATTTGATCGGCGTTCTCGCGACGGTTGCTTCTGGCGAGTGAAGTTGGCCGCGCGATTTACGAAATTCTCTCCGCCATGTTAGCATCTACCTGCGGGACATCGCGAGCCGATATGGGCTGCGTTCCAATATTCACTGCGTTAACTAAAAATCTATAGTGTACGTGACGTAAATTATACATTTTGGTTACTCAGAGTGAATATTGGAACGCGCAGCCATGGGCGTCGAGCGGATCGTACAGTTTCGTCCGTAGCTTCTCCGACGTAATTCTTCCGTCGCCGTGTAATTAAGTATACGCGCCGCGTCGCGAGATTAATACCGGGAGTGTCGTGCAAAGTGTCGAAAGTGTCGCGCGATCATAAGCGACGATATCGTCTATTTTCGCTCATGAACGTCGCCGTCCGCGTCGCCGCCGCGCCGCGTCGTGAGTGAGTGTGCCGACGATGATGCGACGATGGACCAACGGAGGGAGGATCGAGGAGAGGAGGAGGAGGCCTGGGAGGCATCGGGCGACGGCGGAGCGACCGTGAGGCAAGTAATTGTTATTCGTGTATTATTTTGCTGTCCTGCGACGGATTCCGCCACTCGAACTCCTTTTGAGGCTTAACTCCGGCGCAATTTCGCAATTTCGGAGTTCGATCTCCGCATATGCGACGAGATATGTCGCGGCGTGAACGCGCGCGCGCGCGCGTCGCGTTTCTCTCTCTTATTCGCACGGTCGCGATATTACTTGCATGATTTCGCTGCTCTTTAATGTAAAAATATTTCTGTGTTACAGATCAACGCAGAGTTACAACTTACAACTCCGCTGTTGCGCATCTGCCGGTGAGTAGGCTCGAAAATGGATATTTATAATTTATATATTCTATGTAAATAAAAGTGAGTGTAGGCACGGTGTGCTTTTGGTGTGCCTGGTCAGCGGTCAGTCTACCCTTAATGTCACGCCCTTGCGAGATATCGTTAACGCCGGGGATGGTCACTTAAGCGGTGTCGATCCTATCGGTCGTATATTAATTACGTAAATAAAAGTATACATATGTTACAATCGTTAATTAATATATATATTTTCTTGCATATATATAAATTAATGTTTCAGTTACACTCCGAAAATTTCTTTTTCACGTTTGTTGATATTAATGTCTAAAAGAATATATGTCACATTTAATTAAAAAGTATTCTATTGTTTGAATAAATGCATAGAAAATCTTCTAATTTATACAATAACAATTTTTCAACTCATTAAAAGTTTGTTGAGTAATATCTTATATGAATATTAATTGCTAAGTAGTTTTAAGCTATAAAAATTTATTCCAGTTTAATTAATAATGGTCCTTTTATTTGCGATTCGATTTTCCTAACATTTCTCCCGATTGAACGCGATTCTCGGGCAACGGCACAATTTTTTGAAGAGCGACTTCCGCTACCTTAGATCAGTTAAAGTTCGTTTAAAGGGGAGATTGCCGGGCCCGCTGGTCGAAGGTATACACACGGGAAGCGTCATGCATAACGTTATTCCTCGTATCTGTTGTAATAACTGTAATCCGTGCACCCTCGATCCTCTCGACACTAATAGTCGAGGGATAATACAGATTACAACCCCCCTCGCGCGCATCTCCCTCCCTTCGCTACCGTATATCCTCCGCCGACGAATCCGCCCCCATTCGTGTTCCACTGCCGTTGTTCCGTGCCGAACGTGTTTGCCACTCGAATAGCAATCTGAAACAATCCCCGAAGCAATCGACGACGGGTTTCTTTCGTGGTCAGCACTCTCCAGCGGGAAATCGATTCCCGATTATTTTCTTCCGTTGGCAATCGCGCCGAAAAACGAGACGCGGATCTCGCTTCCGCGGCGGTATCCCGGCGCAGAACTGACGGCAAACGATCGTGCGAAAAAAATCACCCGATCCGAAACATCGATCGAATAATATGGGTCATAATTTTTGGACCCTAGCTTATCACTGCAGAAAAATTTAAATTGTTATTACATTGAGAAATGTTGAGCAAAGAGATATAGATCCGAAAATTGGAAATACACTGATGAATATTTAGCACGTGATTATAATTTTTGTGTAAACTAAAATTGAATTGAATTAAATTTCAAGATGTTTTTTCAATTTTCATACGTGTTATTCTGAATCTCGCACTCACGCTTCTCCGTCAGTAAAAATATATATCGATGCGCGCAAGTCGATAATTTTGAGGCTATACGCGACATTATTTTAACGCGACGAGTCAATCTGTAAAACAAGCTGCCATTCAACGAAATCCGGTCAATAAAGTTTATTAACCTTTTGCGGCTAAAATTATTTTCGTCGTTTGGTAACGACCGGTCCGCATCAATTTGGCAACTTTTTGTGGTCGAACGCTTCCTCGTTTCCAGATTACCGTCACTATTTGACCGGACAGGCGTGTCCTAATACTTGTGTGACATTGCCATAGAATGACGGAATTTAGATTTATGCCACTTGGTCATAAAAATAGCGTTTTGACTCTTCTGCATACGATTACAATCTGCAGTTATTCGCCGGCCCGTCTTCGAAGACGGTCGCTTAAATCAATTACGAATCTTTATTTTGTCATCATTCACGCTTTCCATCCCCATTCTTGGGAAATTACGTACGGGAGGGTTGAGCAGATCGAGTCTCAAACAAAACCACCCCCTGACAAGTGTTAACTGTAGCAACAAAACCCGTTTCGTTCCCCAACCCCTTGTATCGCGGCTGACCCTTTTCACCCTAAGGTACTCGGACTCGAGAGCATCGAGTGCTTCAAAGGTCGTAAACAAGCGGGGCATCGTATTTTAAAGATTTGCTTTCCGTTGACACGTGCATCGCAAGCTCGATTGTCTATACGCGCACGCTTGCAATTAACGACGGTATTGTGAGAATTGAATCGGTAAGTAGAAGAAGGGCTTATCTACGCTACCTGCGCAAAGTCCCTTTTATGCCGCTTGAGCAGCTGCTTTATCATTATTCGTGTATACAATATATATATATATAATATTCTTAAAAAATTAGAAAATACATTACAATATCTGCTCGCGCGAAGAATTGTTTTCCGAAAAATTTTAAAAATTAAATACAAATTCTTTTCATCTATTTCTTTAATTATCCATTTATCAAGTATTGAATAAAATAAATTGCACGAATATAAATCCGATTAAATTAAATTACATTTTAATTAAGTGCGCCGCGTAAAAAATTTTGGTAAACTTTTTCGAGTTTTCAATTTCGCGAGAAACATCGCGGCTTGTTTTTTCCGTTCCCGCGGCAATGGCCACGTTCGTCGTTGATTAATTCGCGTGGCGTGACGCGAGATCGATTAGGGGATTACGCGATACAAATCGTTCCGCGGACGCGGCGACAAAGTAACGCGGAAATATCTCGGGAAAATAGTTGTCAGAGTGGCGAGAGCGCGCGCCGGGATAGGTATTATATTTACCATTTCGACGTTTTGTTCGAGGCTCGCACGTACCGGCTATAATGGGCTCGGCCCACAATGGAATATAACCATCAATGGTGAATTATGTCGGGCACGTGCCCCGGCATAACTATAAAGAAAGAGAGAGAGAAAGAGAGATCGGCCGGCGCTTTTGTTCGCGGCGATTGCGACGATACCTCGACTCACGTGGCTGGTAGGCAATGGGATGTTAAATATCTTAATAATGGTTTTATTATGCGGTCATCTGCGAGACACGTCCATAGGGGCGCGAATGGTTGCGATATCCTTGCCATAAGTTACGAAGACGCGAAAAACGCATGAGCTTTTTTGGAATTATAAGAAATCACTGTTGTTTTAATATGTACTTGTGTGACTAATAACATTTTTAACGTATAACTTTGCAATTGAGCTTAAAGCTAATTACGTTAAAATTAAATGTAAAATTTAAGGCAAGGTATTATGTATTTCTGATCCTTCTTCCAAAAGAATTTCCTCCTAGATATCTTATCTTCATGGAATATTTTACGCTTAATTTTATGTCAATTAACTAACCGATTAATGCTTAATTGATCATCTGATTATTAAGTTATACTTAAAAACATGCAAATTATTGCAAGAATGTAAGGTAGGCTACAATTTTATATAGTATTCTTTCTTGTTGTAACAGATAAAATATTCGTGTCCTTACGAACTTTAGTACACCTAAAGATAAAAAAAGTATAAAAAAATTTCTCAGACATAATTTTAATAATTCTTAATCAATATATATAGCTAACTTGTCGATGGTATTATCTTTGGACATATCTTCGCACGAAATTGCAGATTTCTTCAACAGGGTGGCAGAATAACTATTATACTGATAGATGGGAAGTAGAAATGCGCAAATAATCTCGCAGAGAGGTCATTATCCACTGATGATCGAAGAGGGCACCAGAAGTATTCATTATCACTCGTTTATTCCACTCATCCATTTTCTTCACACATTGCCGGAAGTTGGTAACACATCTGTATGACGGACGAAAGCTAAGAAGCGAGAACTTGAAGCACTCCAGATGTTTACAGAATTATTTCATAGTAAAACCACTATGATTATACCTCGTAGTAAAACACCATGGTAGATGGCGTAGCAGAAAGATCGATGCGAATGTTACAAAGGGATGAAGCATTTAGGGTAAGGTAGAAATCCAGCTCCCCTGGCGTTTCGTAACTCGATATATTAGATCCCTGGATGTACCCTTAGTAGAAAATACTTTTAAACTGCAATTTTCTTAAAGTTAATGCATTTTGGCAAAAATTTACCTTATAAATTGTTATTCTTTGAAATCCCGCATTGAATTTAAAGTGCTTTGAGAGAGAGAAATTTAAAACGATTAAAATATTCAATATTATTTCGATAAATAAAATTGACTTTTAAGTTAAAGAATTAAATACTTAATTCTCCAACCATTTAAATTTTAAATAATTATTGAAATAATTAACAAGACGGTAATAATAAAACACGTATTTAATGCGCTCAGTCGTTATATTAGCGACGCGGGATCACTTACGATTATTTTCTACGATGACAACAATCGCTTTTGTTATTATCCCGCCATTATCACGGTGGGATTAAATTATTTTATTTCCGGCAACCATCAATAATTTTCAAAGGAGTAGATTAAATTTTCTTCGTAATATTACTCCGTTCCCCCATAAAGTTATTCACGTCATTCTCGCGACAAATTTTATTTACGCTCGTTTACGTAATCGTGCGAAATTCACGCCGGATCGTTCAAGCATGCCGTTTTAAGAAGAGAACCATCAGGTCCCGTAGATTCCCAGATATAGCTTAGGATAATCCAATTGCGAATTCTCCATGCCGTCGGCGTGGCTCGTGCAGCACTCTTCGCTCTCATCACAATCATCGTGTCGAGACGATCGTACAATGACGACCGTCAGTGTGTATTGTCGATCCTCAATAGACGTCCCTAACTAAATACCTATCGAGCAGTCACGCCTCCGAAGGCACCCCTGTGCGTTCCCCGTTGTACCCGTGAAATTGTCGAAAGGACCGTGAAATCGCGAGGACACGAGAACAGAATGCGAGTCTGTGAAGTGGAAGAACCTTGCTAGGATTAAACTAGAAGTCCCATCGATTAAGTGGACTCGGACAGAAATAGAAGTTTTCTTTCAAAAGTAGGAAAGAGAAAGAGGTGCATGAAAGATAAGAATAAATAAGAAATCAAATAAACATTATTTAACACAATAAAATAACAGACATAACACAATAATAATAAAATAATAGCAGAGTAATACAATTATTAACAAATGTAAATAAGTGTTAATAATAAATAGTAAGCGCAACAGCATAAGCCCAAGTAACAAACAAATATTAGATTATGTGTTATGTTAGTTTTACGTGGTATATCAATAAGGGAGATGAACTCTTCAAAACTGAGGATGACCTGCAGTTTTCTGAAAAGCCTCACTTGTTTTTTTTTTTTAAAGAGTATAAATACGTTATTTCTAAATCTTAGAATCTTGAACCAGAAAATGTCTACTTGAGTAATCCGTGGATTGTCCATGGGAGATGAGTGTTCCGTAAATTTGTCCGTCGACGAAAAAGGGATGATCCGATCGGGCGTTGTCAAAACAGTCATTAACCACAATACAATAAATTCTGCGATCACCCTTCTCCCTATCTTTGAAATCTAGGATCGACAACGGGCTCGAACTCGGTCCGGTAACAATGGTTTCGCACGAATTATCTGCTGGTCACCCTTCAGCACGGACATGGTACGTGGCGCGACACGTGCGCGTGTTTCGTAAACGTTCCCGTAGACTGGTCGACTCGCAAATTCTTACAAGATACAAATGTCGAAATGTCCAGATGTTTTCACTGTATCTCAAAAGGAATTAATCTTTCCTTCATCACCCGCTTGACCGCGGACCTTTCAACATGCATTATTCTGTTCCGTTATAGACGATTGAGGTGAATTTCTCATTCTTCCATAGAATGGAAGCAATAGAAAATATAAATAAAAGGAGATAACACACACACACACACACACACTCACGGATTAAGCAGAAATTAATAAATACAATTAATCTTTAATCCCCCAATGCGAATCTCGCCATTATACTTAGCACTCATTACTTATCTAGGCAGAGGGAATTAAAATGGATGGAATATTGCCTATTAATATTGTAATATATATGGCGATCGAAAAATGATCGACCGATATCTTGGGGAATTATTCATATCGATGAAATCCCGAGAGGCAGGCATTTTACGCTAATGAAAAAGAGGTAGTTATACGGAAGATTTCGTGAAAACGCGGACTCATCGTGATGACCACGCGTGTTTTCCATTTATGTAATAAAATAAGTAATTCGTTTTTTTCTTTTTTAAACTAAAAAAGAGTCCTTTCAAATTTTTTGCCGTTATTGCATTAATCGATACGGGTTGTAACATTCTCGTTACAATCAGCGGTTACGGCAAGGTTTATCATCTGACACTTTCATCCACCATTTATCCGCGTCGCGTTCAAGGGGTAAGCCGATCTCGGATCGAGCTCGGCGGGGAACAAGTAGAACGTGAGCATTCTAAGTGAATAATAAACATCGCAGTGGGGTTAGATACATGGGGTTTTATATAGATGGATTCTCTCCCTCTCTTTCTCTCCCTCCCTCTAGACGCGAGGGCACGTTTAAGGTGCCCATATTGGTCTCTTAGCCTGCGGGCAGTCTGCCTCGTTCTTGCGGGGCTACTTCTCGATTCCCTCCTTCTTTCTCTCCCTTTCTCTCTCTCTCTCTCTCTCTCTCTCTTTCGCTTTCCGCCGGCGAAATTATTATTCGGCTATTACACGACGATTACCCAACAGTATGTGGGTGTAATACGAGAAATAAGCGTGCAGTTTCATGGTGCGGTGGATCCGATGACAAACTGAATAAATCCGCCGCGCATTTAGCGCCTCTCGGCGAGACACATGTTCGTACATCTGTCTTTGGAAACGAGCCTGTGTTTAGTAAATCATCACCTACGACTCATATACGCGTGTTTACGTTCTTTGTCAAAGGCGTATTTTAAAACGTAAGGAATCTAAAGTAAAGAAACATGCAAAACGTTTATGTTAAAAGCAGCTTTCAATGTTAAAAAGAATTTGTAGAAAGTATGATTATGCAATAGTCCGATCTTATTTTTAAGATTTTCTTATGTTAAATCAGAGCACGGGCAGTTTTAAGACTTCATTCGATGAATTAAATGACCGTATGAGGCATCTCGCGACTGCGAATATAAAGTTGGACTTACTGGCTTATGACTAAGATTTATAGAGTTTGTGACTTTACCTCTTAAAGATATTACAATATATAAATGTTACAATGTAAATGTTATATACTAGATATTTTATTAATTTTACTTGTAATATACCTGACAGATTTTAAACTATCGTCTTTATAAAATCGTACGACGAAAATCTTGAAGTTTTCTTAAAAGCAATAAATTGCATACAGAGAGAGAGAGAGAGAGAGAGAGAGAGAGAGAGAGAGAGAGAGAGAGAGAGAGAGAGAGAGAGAGAGAGAGAGAGAGAGAGAGCGAGAGAGTTTGTCTAATCTATAATGAAAATATTTGCATATAAAAAAACGTCAAAAAGCGATTTATGTTACTTACATCAAGGAAACCTCTATGCGTACAGCATGCTCCTCCTGTTAAATTGAATCTCGAGGACCGACGTGGTTTATGACATGCAAATTGGGTCAGCCCACCCCTTCAGCCTTTCCTCCAAATCCTAATCCAATCCTCTATGTACAGCCTACCTGCCCCCATTGTGAGAAAGCACGAGCCATAAGATACAAGCATCTTCATACGAATCTTTTAAACAGCTCTCGTGAATCCGAAGCAACATCTTTTACTGCGCGTTTGACACTAAAATAAATATATTGAATTAGATAAAATAATATATTATGTATGACATACCGAAATTAAATTATATTATGACATAAATCTCGTATTTATTGTGAGCTATTATAGTATAGATTTCATAATTCATATTATTAATGAGTATGTACATCAGGTTTTGTTTCCATCCTATTTTGAGGGAAGCCCTTGAATTTCAGGCCTCGATCGAATATAACGCGCGTACGCAGCATGCATTAACGCTGATTAATTCAGCGGTTTTGTAAATTCGCTGTCGGTTCGGCTTGTCATGCCTTCGAGAGGCCGACAGCGGGGAAAACTCGGCGCGGGTATCTCCCCGTGTCGTTCGACATTTGTTTAATTAGCAGACGAATTGTGAGTCTCACAATTTGTCTGCTCTCGACGAAGAAATGTCTATAACGTAGACGTGCCCCATTGTTGGTTTGGACTTGCGTTGACCAAAAAATTGTCTTTTTTATTTTACAAAATAATTGCGATTACCTACATTTTTTTTAGTTTAAAAGTGTCTAAATAAAATATGTATGACTTTCATAAGACTATTATATAATTTTTTACGATTTACACTTACTTTTAATTATTTGTTTTTCGTAGATTAGGATATTTGTGTTACTTACAGTACGTAAAACACGCATCATGTGGAAGTATGAATTCCCAATTGCTCATAATTCTCTTTTTATTCACGTTATGACTCGTGTGGAGAACCCCTTTCCATGCATGGCGATCGAGGAAGCGGGGGTCCGGGGGGTCCCCTTTGTCGTCGACTTCGACAAGTATTGTTGCGGATAGTCGCGCCACGCGACAGCTGCCCGATGGTATCGATGTCGCCGGTAAGGCCTATCATGCTATCGAGATGTTCGCGATATAATCGGTTATATCGTTGATGAATTCTCTTTCTTTTATTCTTCCTCATATTTTTGTATGTGGCTTTTTATGTAGGTAAACTTTTTTACATAAATTTTGATACATGGTTCTTTGTGCGTTCATTTTAGAACTAAAATATTCAATTTTACTATAAATAACTGCGAACTATACCTATAGATATAATTCAGTAGTTATATGAAACATAAATAAATGTGAAATTTAAAGATAAAAGATAAAAGAATATGTTATTAATCATATTTTTTAGAAATGGTACCTACTATCGCATATTTGAATTATGTTTTATACATCAAGGCAGAATTTCCTGATCCTTTTTGTTGCTATTTGCTTAACAAATCATATTAATTACATTAATAATATATATTAATATGTATTATTAATTGGTAATATATTACTAATATATGTATATGTGTATTATTAATTATATTAATAATTTGCATCAACATTTGCAATGAGGATATTGCTTACAAAATAACGGACCATCATATTATCGAATTTCTATTTCCTTTTAGAGATTATGCGGGAATTTATTATTCACGATTGAATTTCGCAAAGTTATTGTAACACATATTTTCACGGTTATTAAGGTCTCGAGGCGAGAGGCATCATAGCGCTCTTGAGGCAAACGTATGTTGTTATTAGAGACTGTCTCGAGCGGACAATGGTTTTTGAGCAATCTGAAACAGAGATACGGTTATGGGCGGCTGTCGCAATAAGTATTCGAGTGTTTTGGTAGGTCTGCCGAATACCGAGTATAATGGAGCCTCGAACGCGGAGCGAAGCGGTCTCGGTGTTATAGGCATCCACGTGTATATATCTCTCTCGTTGGGAAATAACAATTTCGTGCCGCAGCGCGAGCTTCACAGTTGCCCTCCTTGTCCGACGACGTATCCCCGGCAGCGCTACGAAACGATTACCATAATTATAACGATAATTACGATTCACTGCGTACGCCGCAAACAACACGCGATTGACGTCGCGCGGAGTCTGCAAACGCGCACGTGTTATTTTGACGCTTTATCAGATTTTACGCTCAGAGAGCCACGCCGGTGCCCCAATTCGGAAAGTGAATAATGAGACTGTTAAGTATCGCTTGTGATTTAAATTGTGCGAAAACGATATTTCGCGAAAAACAAATACGCAAAAATTGCAAATTTGAATTGGAGAAGAAATTATAATTTCGGTAATAACTTAGAAACCATGAAAACATTAAAAACGCTTCAAAAAAATTTTTTTTTCGCTTTGTTTATTTAATATTTTAATGGTACAAAACGATTTATATTATTTTTTTTTAATATGACGGTATATTTGGGTTTATATTTTTATTTAAAGAGAGTGTGTGTTGGAACGGGCTAAGTAAAAGCCCGAACTTTTATTTAAATTACAAGAAAAAAAGTAAAAAATATATATGACTATAAGATAATAATTTGATCTCTGGGGTCCAATAATAAGAGGTCAAACGCCATCGGCCATCGTCGATGACGATCAATCGCCGATGAAGCTCCGATGCGAGACAAGAAGCGCATTACGCGTGCAGACGCGCGTGTATTGCGTGCATGCGAGCCGTGCTGCGCCCCGTGATCGGGCTTAACCAACCGCTTAAGCACTTCGCACGAGCGACAAAAGGGTTTCATCCCCGAGAGTCCCGAACGCGCTAATAGATTGCGCAAATGCTCTTTGCGGGAACGACATCCGAACGCTACCCGACAGGCGGCAATGGCGGCCGGGGGCCTGAAATATTCATTCGAAGCTACCGCGACATTTGGACGGTATAACCTTGGCGATGCCGTGGGCTTTGATCTCGTATTCTCGATCGCCGATAGCCGCGCGTATCAAAGGGCTCGATAAGCCTTTCCGCGCCGCCTCCCGCCTTCCTCACATTAATCCACCCACGAGGAGCGCGTGGATTTATCTCGGGAGTAGAAAACAAATCGTTCCTCCCGCAAAGCATAGTTAAACGAGTTAGCTGTTGCGGAATAGAGATATATTAGTGATTGATCAGTTATCAATAAATTATTACTGGATCTATGTTTTTATCCCGTGATATATTAAAAAAATATAATGTAATTATATATACACATAATCTTAAACAGTATACACTTAAACTAAATATAATCATATACTATATTTTTTTTATTTAGTTGCGGCAAAATAAACGACATATCGCTGCGGAATATAAAAAAAATACTTGCGTTTTACGAATAAAAGAAGAAATTACGGAAGAAATCTGAGTATTTGAGAATTAATCCTACTAATTCGTCAGTAAATTGTATGAACACCAAACGCCCTGACAAAGATTTTTGTGGTCCCCGTAAAAAGAGCCAACCGGTCAGTTCATTATCTCGAGAGCGGCGGTCAATCGGCGAAAAGAAACCCTTTTATGCGAGATCGAAGTAGCGATGGGCCGTGCGAAGGAAGGGCCGAGAGAAAACTAGAAAAGTGACCGGTTTCTTTCTCTCTTTCGATGGAAGAGGCCCCCCTCCTCATCCACGCCCATTCCAGGGCCCCAACAATGGCCATCGCGTCGTGACAAAAGCTAAACACCCAAAATATTGGCGAAAATCCCGGCATTCTGTCGCGGTCGATAAGTGGGACGAGATGCGGGGGTACTCTGGGTCGGGCCCTATTAAATATCTCTCTCGGATCTAATCTATCCTGCTTGGTTCGTATAATCTTGTTACACGGCCAAACGGTCACATTTCTCGCTCTCAGTTCCCCGATCGTAAAATCGTTCGTTGTAATCGAGAGAGAAGGCGCTTCTCTTCTCTCTCTCTTCCTCGAAATCTCAAGCGCTTCCGCTCCAATTGCCCTTTTATTCCGCTCTCTCGGAATTACGCGTCTCTCTCTCTCTCTCTCTCTTTCTCCGTTCCGGAGAGGGACAACGAAAGCGCCAACGCCTCTCGACAGCGACGGCTCGTGCGGCTCACCCCGAAGAGCGGAGTCCGGTGCGCCTCGTTAGGTGTGAAGAGCCCGCGCGGCTGTAAACACAAATGGCACCCCGCCGCGCGTCGTCGTCGCTACTTCCGCTACCCTCTCGAGTGGCAGTTCGTCGTTCAGCGCACCGTCGAGAGCACTCTGCGAAGGCACCACTCGTCAATCCGGCACCTCGAACAGTCATCGATGGTAAATCGCGTTGCTGAACAACATTTTGAGAAGCGGGCTTTGTGAAGTATATCATTGCGCATTTAGTGATAGATAATTTATTAATTGACATATTTAAAATCTTATATTTAATTGAAAGTTAGCATGTAAAATAAGGTTTATATTTTGAAGTAAAAACTTTTCAAATAACAAAAAAAATTCTGTGAAAGAAATATAGATATTTTAGACAATTTTGTAATATTCTTTAGACGTCTAAGTTGTCTGATTGATTCTCAATTTATCTCATAAAAATATAACATGTAAATATTGAAATAATGAAACTATTTGATTGATGCAAAAGAGAAAGCTTCTTTTAAATAATTTATATCTATTAAAATAATTATTATTGACTTCAAAATACATTCTTGTTATCAAACAGAAATTTGAAATTTGTTTTAAAAAAAACTCCAAACTACTGACTTTGAATGGAAACTTCATAAAGAAATTTTCTGTGTGTGTGTGTGTGTGTGTGTGTGTGTGTGTGTGTGTGTGTGTGTGTGTGTGTGTGTGTGTGTGTGTGTGTGTGTGTGTGTGTGTGTGTGTGTGTGTGTGTGTGTGTGTGTGTGTGTGTGTGTGTGTGTGTGTGATTCTCGAATTATATTTAATAAATATTTCAAACATTAAAGATCCGTCGAATATTTAAATATGATAAAAATTCGTAATCCCAATTTTACTTTGAAATTATAAGTGCAGTTCGATGTCGGCCGTTGGCAGAAAAACAACGGCGTGTTACTTATCACGGCTCCGTTGCGCTTGAAAAAAGCGAGAGAGCCCCGGAAATCTTGCTGTGAGAAACAGGCCGGAGCTCAATGGGAGAGCTGCACTCTCTTGAGTTTATAAATTATGAATATTTAAGAGCACACACGTACAAGAGAGCGCGTCCTAGTGTCCTACGCGGTGCGTCCCTCAGCCCGTCTATTGTCGTCATCGTCGTCATCGTCGTCGTCGGCGTCGTCGTCGTCGTCGGGCATCAGGTTATTTTCCCGGTCTCCGGTGCAATAACGTCGCGCAACGTGAAAGGGGTGCTTAGGAAACAGGCCGGTATACGACGTTAAAACGGCAGCATCCCTTTGAGACGAGCGTCAAAGCTAATGGACCCCACTCTCTTTGCCACGGCACGCTCTCTTCCCGTCTCTCTATAGCTCGCTATCTACCGGTTACTCCACCTATACAATCACGCTACCAACACACCAACGCACTGACGGCACATCCCGCACCTTCGGCCACCCTCCCCCCCGTGCCCTTTCCCTCGCGTTTATCCCCCGCCCTCGTTCTCTTATCTTCTACTCTTTCCTTTGCCTTGTGTTACAAAAGCGGGTCGCGAGGGGGTGATGGAAGCCCCGGCAATGTTTAGTACTAGTTGATTGCAAGCTCGTTAGAATATGCATAAAGCATCGTTGTTAAATGCCCTTTCTCTTGCGCCGCGGCGGAGAATTTAATGGATATACGCGCGACTCCGTAATGGCTGGCAGCCCCGGAAGTGTTTGCCAAGTTTGCGCTATTTGCTAAACGGCTCGCTCGTAGGAATAGTTAACTATCGTACGAATCGTACATATCCAATGAGCGGTATATACATATATTCCACCCTCGCATTTCAATATTTCTATAGTTTATTAAGACAGGCGAGTTTTGCTAATTTTCTTGTTGCCCGATATCAGTCATGTATAAAGTTTCAAAATATTCAAGTATACATCTTTGTCACGCGTGGAAATTTTTTTTCAGAAAATAATAGATTACATATAAAATTAAAGTTGAAATATATACAGGATATCTGATAATTAATAGGTGTAATACCTGCGTCATATGGATAGATAAAGCGGGTTAAACCGAATAGAAAAGTCTTATATTATTTTGTGATTTATGGCAATAGATAACGCTGATTCACAAATCTTTATTAATTAATTTCTCATTATTTATTGCCATAATCGCAAAACGGTAAAGAATTTCTCTATTCAGTTCAACCCTTTACCTATCCATGGAAGGTGTTACATATTTATTATCAGACACCCTGTTACCCTGATGTATATGATTATTATAGTAAGCATTATTAGTACTTAAGAAAATATTTGATTTACATATTTAAAATATATATTAAACAAATATTCTTAAATAGTAACAATACTTATTTAATAATTTTATAATAATATATAAGAAAATGCACGTTAAAAATTTTTGTAATTGAGAAATTGATACAAATAATATTTATCTATTTAAAATTTAACAATACGTTTTGGATCGAATTCCGGAGAGATATCGGAATCTGATTTGTTCAATCAGCCGTAGAAAGCATAAATATATACACAAGGAGAAGTTTGGAAACCGATTAGCAGTGTATTCCGAAGCATCAAAACCGTCGGATACCTCGTGCTGCGTGCTTCGACGCGAAACTCCGAGCGGGCTTCGAACTTGCCGGTCGCTTCACCGCGACATTTATTAACTTTACCAACGGGGAAACTGCCGCGAGTTTCTGCCGGATTACACGGCGAATTAGGCAAGCCGGGATTAGCGTTACCTAATTTTCGCGTAGTTTCCATTCCTCTGATATATAAAGCGAAATAAATACCTCGACTGCTTCGAGAGGATCATCAATATATAGTGTGTTTTTTTTGAACAGAATAGAACAAAACTGAGTGAAACGAATTATAAGAGAGGGTCAAACCTAAATATTAGATGTGTTTAAAACACATATATTATACTTACACACAAATCTCGATTTATTTCATATTATCTAAAGCAGTGTATTCTTTTGTGCTCTCATTGTTTGTGTTTAAAGGGGGAATAGCTAATTATATGAGATGTGAAGAATTAGTTAATTTTACGGGAGATTAAATTATGTGTACAAAATAAAAAATTAGATTCTTATTTATTACACTATGTTATTCTTTTTCTTCTCATTTATTTGTAATATCATATTCATCTTGGATTTTTTCATTGCTTAGATTATTATTTTCGAAGTCTAACTCGGCCTGTCACGGGAATTCGCTATATTTCGAAACGAGGGACGTACTTAACGTGCAACGATTGCGCGATAGAGGCTCGCTAGCTCCAATTCTCGACAGGACGTGAAGAGAGGATCGAGGAGGATGTGTGTCCTCGGATGAGAGGACGCGGAGGGAAATCGGAGAAGCTGTCAACGGAGCGCCATGCATCTGCCACTTACTCGCGCCACCGCCCTCGATCGGCGGGTCTCGGGGTGTACCTTTTTTCCCACAATGACGCACCACTTCGTCACAATTATCGCCATTATTCGCGGCGCGCGGAGAGAAAGAGAGATGGAGAACGCGGGCGCGTTTTAACGCGCAAGCCGCACGCACAATGGCCCGATATATCTGTACACGGTATCGACTGCATCTTCACACAGACACCATCCACCTATGGACGTGACCCGGGGCCGGGGGTCGCGTTGCGGCCACCCCGCTCGAAATCGATCGATTCTTCCTTCGATCGCTCGTTTTATTGTGTTTTGACAGCGGCGGCGAGCTCTGGTTTCGCGCAACCACCACCGATCGGCTTTTAACATCTCGCGCAGTCGTGGCCATCGTTCGCCGAGAGATTGATCTTATCTCTCGACGCTCGAGTTTGTGCCCCGCGCGAATTCGAGAGCATCTTAATCGCCATCCCCCTTCCCTCTTCCTAGTCGTCGACGTCGTCACTCATTGCCTTCCCTTTTGGCTTCTTCGGTTTCCTTTTGCCAGCACAACGATCGTATCTGATTGGACCGGATATAGAGTTACGTGTTCGGAGTTCCTCCGGGTCCTGTTTCGGCGCGCAAGCACAAATACGGTCCCTGATGCTTATTTCGAGGAGGAGTTCTTTGAAAGGCAACGTTTTATCGCGCCTATTTTCAGTGTTGCCGATAATGCAATGTCCCGGCTACGTAGATCCGGGTGGTCCATCGTGGCGCAAAAAAGCGCGCAAAGTGGATTATACCGGGAAATTGCATCTTTTTACACGACGCGATATTCGCGCAAATTTGCCATTAAATGCGGCTCTAAGAGCCGTACTTAAGTTCAAAAACGTTCTCCGTCGGATTTATTTATTTACACATACGCCATTGCCTGGAAACAAATAAATATAATTAGTATAATTTTTGAATAAATGAAATTATACGCGATACACACATATATGTGATATGTACACAAGATATTCTTTCCCGATTAAAACTTTAAATATTATATATTATATTAAATTTCGCACTACTCTAATAAACTACGTTAGCACATTTTTAATATAAACGAGAGCTAAGTTATATTTTTCTTACAATAAATATTAATATTTTTATTATTAATAATAGTATTTATTAATATAATAATAAATCCAAGTCGCGAAGAGATATACCATTGATAAATTGAAAGAACGTGCTATTTTTTAAGTTAGTTTTTTACGATCTTCTTCTTTCCAACTATTTGACTACAGAAGATAATTTGCAGAAATGTTATAATTATATGTGTCCATTGTTGTACACGTTGTGACTGCTAACGAAATACAATTGTCTGTCAGGTTTCCGACGATAAAACCGCAATAATATGCGTTATTTCCCAACGCGAGAGCCATACAACGTATGTCCGCGCTTGAGGGCTCGGCCGTGCGCATTCGCCGGCAGACAACGCGATATCGTTATCTGCAGCCGTTGCACGTACGGGATCTACCGGGTGGCATGTAACTCCGCGCCAATGGAACGTTTACACACCGCGTCGATGCGCAACATTGTATTTCCGTTGCTAGCAAGCGAGGCTCGGGCACATAACAGAGTCGCGAATAGCTGGCGATGGGGAGCAGGAGGTGGGGTGGGAAGCAGCAGATACAGGCTGCAAATCCGAAGGGGGAGGAGGAGGGAGCGGCAAACTGTTATTTGCAACGAGTCGCAACAATTGCAATCCGAGCCGATCGCGCGCACGTCGCGCGTCCCCCCCGCGTACCCTCTCGGTTAGGGTAAACGCCATATTGCTGCACGTCGACCCTCCCCACCTCCCCTCCGCTTCCTGCGCGATTGAAAATAATGTTTTTGTGCAAGCCGAAACGGCAGATATGAAACCAGCATGGCGGATGCTTACAAATAGTTGCGGGGCGGTGACTACGTATAACGGGGCAACCCGGGCGCCTTTATCGCGCCTTTGTCCGCGAATCGCGCCACGCGGGCCGAAAGGATTCTCTGACGGGCGAGAGCGACTGAGTCGCGGGTCTTAAAAACGGAGGGGCGCCGACGGAAGTCTCCGATCCACCCGTTCTTTCTCCCCTTTCGAGCCCTCCACGCGACGTCTTTGAAGCGAGAATGTCGATTCGACGGGTCCGAGAGAGAGATCGGTTGTAGAAAGATCTAATTACGATTCGAAAACTGGTTGTCTGGAGGATGGTGTAAACCAATAACGAGCAAACTTGCACGTCACGACATTAATTTATTTAATGAGCTAGTTTACGAATTAGGTATTCGTTAGTTTAACATTCATCCAGATATCTAATTCCAAAAGGATCTAAGATAGATTTAAGATGGACGCAAAAGTCAGCCATCTTAAATGTCACGACGGCTTCTTAAACGATGTAACTTGTTAATTTATCATTAACACGAGTTAGATATTGAAAATGGTCATCTGATTACAAACAAATTAACTATTCTATAATGATATTAATTTTCTTAATAGCGACATATATGTAGATTCCGACTTTTGCTAGAACATTTCAGTTAGAATGTTAAAAATTAGATTTAAAATAATTTCGAGAAATGTAATATACATATAATAATTGAGATTTTTTGTTATATTAAAAGCATTTTATATGCATTTTTTGTAGCAATCTGAAAATGTACATGCATAAGATATCAAATACATTTTTTAAAACTATTATTTTTTAAATTTTAAATAAAGCGGACATACAAAAAAAATTGTTTAATGAAGAAGAAGAAGAAAAAAGAGAAAATCAGAAACTATAAATAATATGATCATTAATTATAATAAGCTAAATTTGTTAAAGATGCATAGCAAAAATATGATTCAAATATCTTATAAGTAACCCATTTCACCGCACACTAGAGACTAGATGTTATTTGAAATTTTTACCTTAAATCAAAATCGCAATCCGCACAAGCATCCGAATCATAGATAAGGCCACTAAATCTCGAAAGACTGTCTCGATCTCCGTCGTCGGGCTCCATGACGACGGAGCAACACGCACAAGGTAAGAGGGAGAGAAGCGATGGATTATAGACAGAGAGAGCAGATGCCATTTCCGAAACTCACGGTGCAGCACACGCTCTGAAAACGGGAAACACGCATCGATCGTCTCTCAACTCCCCGGTCCAGGATCGGCTATGATATCGAGCTATGTTAGGCCACGTAGAGATAAGAGAGCGGAGACGTGGTGCGACGACGACGGCCGCACCATCATCAAGGCCGTCACCATCTCCACTACCACCACCGGTGACCAGATTACACCGGCCAGGATCAATATCGCAACGTCGTAGGCGTGACGACCGGTGGTGGGCTCCATTTTCGTCCGACCCTCCGCTTTTCCATTGGACGACGCTCCGACATTCGGGTTCCCTCCGCCGCACCGGGCCCCGCGCACGATCCCGTCGACCAGACACGCTCGCAAGCCCCCTCTCCGCGTTGAACACCCGTGTATTCCCCTCGCGCGATGGGCGGTCTCCATTCGCGCGGCCGCGCACTGAGTGGGACGAAAAACCCCGTCAGCGAGGCAGTCGCACTCGGCCGAGGATCGTAAATCATGAACAGTCCGCTGTTCGATGCGCATCGCGACAAACAGGGTGAAAACTGTCGGAAAACAGGGACTGCCGCGATTGTCGGCGGCGCGACGTCGCCACCCCTGGAGAGCGATAATTTACGACTCCGACATTGAGAGTCCGGCGCGTATCGGGGTGGCGAGTTCGGTGCTCGGGTCTCAATTCTCTCCGATGTTCTCCAATCTGACAATTCCATGACCACGTAGTCCAGCGCGAAAAACCGTCGCTGATCGCGATCGCGACGAGCGTTCCTCCCCCGTGGAGAGAACGATCGGTGGTGTCGGCCAGGATCAAGGATCGGTGTTGAGTCGGCTGATCGTCATGTGCAGCAACGAGAGTCCGCCGCCGCATCATCAACGGATACCCGAGGAACCTAAACCCCAACATAGTTACATCGGCCTGATCGCCATGGCGATACTGTCGTCGCCGGAGAAGAAGCTCGTGCTGTCCGACATTTATCAGCACATCCTGGAGCACTACCCGTACTTCCGCACCCGCGGGCCTGGCTGGCGCAATTCCATCCGACACAATCTCTCGCTGAACGACTGCTTCGTCAAGTCCGGCAGGAGCGCCAACGGCAAGGGTCATTACTGGGCGATCCATCCGGCGAACCTGGAGGACTTCCGGCGCGGCGATTTCCGTCGGCGCAAGGCCCAGCGAAAGGTGCGTCGACACATGGGCCTGGCGGTGGACGAGGAACCGGATAGTCCTAGCCCGCCGCCCTTACCCGCCACCCCGCCGCCCCCGACGGCGCTCGGTCCTTCGGTGGCCTCGCAACCGATATCCGCGATATGGGCGCCGCATCATCACCATCAACAACAGCAGCAGCAACAGCAACAGCAACAGAATCCCTTCCAGAGCCAATCCCTTCGACAATCGTCCTTCCAGCCGAGGAAGCGACAGTTCGACGTGGCGTCTCTCTTGGCCCCGGACGATCAGCAGCATCAGATCGAGGCGGACGTTCTAGGACCGACCAAGTCGCGCAGGTTCAGCTGCAGCGAGGACGAGCTGCACGATCTGCCGGAGGCCGATCAGGACGACGAGGATGTCGATGTCGACGTGGTCGCCGACGCGAACGCCTTACCGTCGCCGAGCACGCCGCCGTCGGTCAGTCCGGATATGCCCAAGGTCGTGTCTCCGGCCGTTCATTGGAACCATCAAAGTGTACAAAGCGGCGGTCAACAGCAGCAGCAGCAACAACAACAGCAACAGCAGCAACTATCGGCTGTACACCTTCACAATCACCTGCATGTCAGGAATTACTACATCCCGACTAACTCCGCCGGCGGGTCCAGCGTCTAATGAAGGGCTCGGAAGAAGTCGGTCGGTTCGCGCGACAGGTAGCTGCTCATGTCTGTCGAGTGTGTCCACGATTCTCTCTCTCTCTCTTTTTTTACTCCGTGGCTTCGAAAACTTTTTGGATGTTTTGATTCGTCACGACATATCCTACTCCTATCGCGTTGTTTTCTAAAAACAAAATTATTTGGCAGAGACGATTTTCTTTTAACAAAAATCTCGTTAAACCTATCGGATGAACAAATATCGAGAGATTTTGTTAATGAGCTGGAAACAAGATGAGTCTCAGAGGAAAATGCGATAAGTGATAACATATTTTCAAGTTAATTTTAACTAAGCTTTAATAGAATTATAATTAAAACTTAGTTTCAAAGATATGCAATATTGAAAATTGAAGAGTCGGTTTCCTCAGCTTTAGATTAAATAAGAGTTTATTGCAAAA
Organism: Temnothorax americanus; assembly: GCF_048541705.1. Classification (NCBI taxonomy): domain Eukaryota; kingdom Metazoa; phylum Arthropoda; class Insecta; order Hymenoptera; family Formicidae; genus Temnothorax; species Temnothorax americanus. The sequence continues at coordinate 823,486 of NW_027509253.1, read as the reverse complement.
TAATGCGGTAAAAGTGAGATACTCTGTACGCGAAGGTCTGAGAATGATAGAGACTTAAACAATAATGCTTGAATTGTAGAAGAAAAGCCATTTAGACAGTTGTAATGGAGAACTGTATGTTACACTTTGTATTATTTTTATATTATTATATATGTTGTTGTATGTATATATTTATGTAATTATATTTATATACCATTTATATATTAATTATCGAAGTCGCGCGGGTGTTACAAGTGTGTGTTTAGGTCCGTATCATTCTCAGCGCTTCTCCCAAAATTTCAGACACATCAAAACTAGGAAAAACGTCTGAAAGATATTCGTTAGACGTTTATTATTTTTTGAAGATTTATATTGTCCGAGTATGAATGTGGCACGCGTAAATCATGCGCGTAAGGTGACCTCCGAAACGGACAAGGCGGAAAATTACTGGGTGTTGTGTGTTAAGGATTATCACGCAAAAAACAGATCAATCCATTGTCGATTATATTTCTGTTAACGTCACATGGGGGTCACATTCTCGCGTGTTGTTCGTGCTGTGCGTCTTGATTGTTTTACGTTATTAGTGGAAGCTCTGCGCGACGACGTAAGTCCTGATTTAATTTGTCGTTTTGTCGGATCTTCGAACGAGAAGAAACGGAGTAAAAAGTGAGGGGAGAATCGTGTCTTTGCCAAATTTCAAAATAATAACCAAAATTTCAAATTAATGACTGAAAAATTGACGTTGGACTCCCACGTTCGGCGCATGAATCAAAATATCCAGACAATATGAATGTTCAAGAAGATCACGAAAGTCTTGCGAAGGTGTCTCGGGAATGTTTGAATTTTTCAGACGTGCTTTAAATTGCGAATTGTGGTCGTTCAAATACGAAGCTCAAATATCTCATTTTCCTCCTGATAAACGGAGATTCTCGTGTGACAGAGGCTACCTTCTTGTCGACGGACAACCGACCGACCTTTTCTATCGAGCATGAAGAATAATTTGAGTTCGACAATTCGAACGAAGCAAGCTCTGGCTATGCTCGGAGAACTTATACGTGTATTATATAGATAGATGTCTAAGAGAGAAAAGAATTATGTGTATAGACTGGAGTTCGACGGTGGAATCTATAAAGCATACGAGAGGATCAGCGATCATCGTTCCAACGTGATTCGTTTATCTTAAAAAAGACACGCAAACCGTATCGTAAATAATACTTAAAGGTAATACGCTTATCTAATATAAAGTATCTATTTAATATTATATCTATTGCAGCACCTTTTTATATACTACAGTAGAAAATCAGTTTTTGTAAATGGAAAAGTCAGAAACGATCTGTTCAACGCCCGAAAGACGTCTCCCGAAATATAATTTGTCCCATTTTTTCGCGACGAACGGCTCACGTTAACGCTGAGAGATTCTACCGGCGAATTTAGGATTTTTTGTAAATACGAGAATATACGGCCCGGTTGCCGGATGAGGCAGCACGAGAAACTGATGTACGCGGGGCATTACGTCAGACTGATTGCGATCTCCGCTTGTTTATAGTGTAATATAAAAGTCGTTTTAGGGTCTAACATAGCGCATCCTCATTGTATAATCCACGTTGGTAGAGACGAAGTTGGTGAAACAAATAAGATATATATATATACATATATTCTGTACAAACCCGAGTACCCCTCCCCCTCTCCGGTCCACTCTCCCCCTGTATGTATATGTATATGTATCGATGTATACGTACCTGTGCGTATAGAATTCAGATACGCGGATCCATGTGCGATCGACAATTAACGATCGCGTTACCGATGTCGCGCACCGACGAGAAACGCAAGACCATTTTTTCACAGTTACCTCGTAAGCATACGCCCCGCCACCCGGCGGCCTCTCTCTCTGTTATACTGTCTCGATGCAACTGAACTTTAATAAAGTTTCTGTTCCCACGAATATCTACCCGGTTTCTCTCTCTGCTAATTGACCCGACTCCTTTGAAAGAGAATGAAAATAATAATCGCATGACGTGCGCTTTTTATCGAGATAAGGAGCACCGCGCGTTATTACCGGTGTAAATAAGTAAACTGGCTTCGCCTACTTTGCCGCACAAGCTCAAATTAATTGCTTTCGCATTAATGAAAGGCCGTAAACATGGTTTTTTGTAATTGTTCCGATTTGTTGTTTTAGCGCACTCTACGTCGAGCTAATTCCTTCCTTGGAATTTCCTGGCTCTCAATTTTCCAAGATTCTTTTTCTATGTGACTTATAATTATCATCTTTTTCTAAATATATATTTTTGCATTTATACAGTTCTTTAATTTTATATCTTTATTTTTATATATACTTATCTTTCCATCTCTGGGTTTTTTCATCCCGGGAAGGTCTTCCGCTGGTCTTTCCTCGAGCTTGATCAACGATTATAATCATTTCGATACATCAGACAAATCTTCCGTGTGATCTGCGGTATTTGTGCGTCCGTTTTAAAAAATAATATCCAAGTTGACAGAAACATTCTGCGTAGCTACGCGCCGTTAAGCGACGCTTAGGGACTACTTGTCTTTTTATAAACTTTTGCATTCAGTTTTTTATTTTTTATTTTTATTTTACTTATTTTTTTATTTCTGATTTTTTTTTTCATCTCGGAAAGGCCTTCCGTTGGCCTTTCCTAGTGCTTGATCGATGATTATCACTTCGATACGGACGAGTCGTGTCTGTGTGATCTGCGGTATTTGTGCGTCCGTTTTAAAAAATGATATCCAAGTTGACAGAAACATTCCGCGCGTGTCTGCGCGCCGTTAGGCGACGCGTAGAGAGTACCTGAGAAATCTATTTGTCGTGATGACAAACAGTCAGACTTGGCCATTAGTTAATGTACACAAGCCACGAGATGAACCTTTGTTGCATGCTCGGGCTAACCGCTCGCGAAAAAAAAAGAATTAAGATGTTCATTCCCGTGAAAAGACGAGTGCATTCCTCGTATCTATTACCGTGATTGCGCGCGCCATTAACACGTCGCGACTAACCAGGAAGGAAATTAATTTACCAGAGTGACGATAATTAAGAGGCTCGGAAAAAAGATTGTAAAGCATAACACGCGTGTAATATCACTGATCATCAATATAATATCAATGATCACTGACAGAAGTTTTCCCGATATTGACATTAATGCACGTAATGCGCAGCAATGCGTTCTGTTATATAAGATTTTCTTCAAATAATTGCACAATTTTAGTCAGATATCTAATACTATTGATATCGCCGCAAACTTTCCATTTAGAAACATACGCTTAAGAGGAAAGTACATAGAATATGTTCATTCGAATAATTGCGCTTTTATCGAGTGCCTTTTGTGTTGCTGCAAAAAAATATCGCTGTCAGCCAAATATAAAGATCAAAACAATCGTGCGAGGGGAGAATATTGTTGCATCGAGAGTCAAGTTGATTGACAAGCGCCGATATAAATTTGCCGATAACCTTTCGTGTTTTCTGTAAAATAATTTCCATTCGCGATTGTACCGGACGATCGCGCCGCGTGGCCTGTCCGCGGATAGATATGTACTGTTGTCAGCTGCCCGCTCGAGTGCATGGGGATAAGGACTGCTATGCAAAACATTAGCATACAAAGATGACAGGCGAATAGTAATATTTCAAATATGCGGTTCCTTCTGACGACGGCGACGGCGCGTTTAACTAATACCGAAGCTAACAATCGCTGCAACGCGCAAAAGTATCTTGGGAAACGATAACGGCCGGTAACGCGATATCAAATGACATACTTATGACATGAGGAATAATTTCGATCTAAAAAAAGTAGAACGTATTTAGAGCGATACTAAAGCCGTTAACGATAATAATCGGTGCATTGGAAAATATTGTTGTGATGACGAAGTTCTTGTGACAAAGAATCACGAAACTTTTATTCAATTTGATATTTTTTAAGAATATTTTATTTTTTAACGCTTTTTTAGGATATACCCTCTTTATGAAGCAGAAGTTAACTACGATTATATAACTCTTAAGAATATTAAATTGCACGTATTTTATAAACGACAAAAATACAAATCTATACAATTCTATTCTCACAAAAAGGCAACGTCAAGTTTGAAACATCTACGAAGTGCATTTTTCTTCAATACGACAGAGGATTTCTCTGCTGAACTAATTGGATCATTATTTTGCGACAGACTGACAGGTCTGTTGTGAAAGGATCTATTGGAATGTTTATTCATAACATAGGATTATTCTAAATCTTCAAAGAAGATTTTGTATATTTTTGTTCAGTTACAATTATATAAAAAAGAAACAGGTATGTCAGATAATAAATGGTAATAATAAAGTGTAAAAATACTTTTAAAGATAGTTCACCCATTCACTAATGGACACATCTATTGCCAGATTAAATCTGAGGTTTGAATTCCTAAAGCCTTTAAGTCTGAAGATCTAAATCTGAAAGACAAACTAAAACAGCAAAAACCTTTTTTTGCTTTCAGACGATTCTAAAGTACAACATTTTGTATTAAAATTAGATCGTATACGAATTTTTACGTCAATATAAAAATTCCGGCGTTGCATATTTATAGAAAATTAAATACAGTCATAAAATGCTTTTAAAAATTAATAATTATACACACATGGATATCGATTATACATAGTACATTTTTTATATATGAAATCAGTAATAATCAAAAATTAAAATGTTGATAGATACATAAAAAATACTCATTTATTTTTCATTCCACGTAAGAGCTTTCACATTTGTAATGACGCGCGAAATTTTCATTAACGGCCGTATCGAAATTGGTATTGTATTATATCTGATGATATCGCAAATCTACAGTGAAATGTCGGGTACAGGATTTAGCTGTGCAATCCTGTCGGCGTGTATTTACCGACGAGCATTTCGTAGCGTCCCATTGTCTCTCGATTCATCAAATGAAGCCTCGCCAGGCAATCGTTGAGCGAGCAACTATAAATCCTCGGCGGGGAACGCGCCCAATGACGACGACGACGATGAGAGAAACCCGATAAAGAGGAACAAAAGCAATTTGTTAAATATTGCTTGTAGCAAAGTAAACGACACAAACACCGGAACCATAGCAGTGCCCGATTTGAGGTGGCTATATACCCGTCGATGAACACCAACATATCACTATCTATTCACATAGATTCGAATCCTAGAAAAATAATCATTGAAAAATATCTTCAAATTGAAATTGAATAGATTAAATAATTGAGCACATTTGACGATGAATAGTATGACGTAATATAACGTAAAAAAGTTATTCTTATGCTATTCATTATGCTTGCATTATGCAACTGCTGTACATTTTTCACATCTGGAAGAAACTTTAATTTATGAAGTTGTTTATACACATATAGAAATAGATCTGAGGGTTGTTTTATTAATGTAGACTCAAACAACCTTTCTAACTCTACATTTTTTTTTAGATGAGACCGTCCGTTGAATGGAGTAAGATTGTAAGAGCTGTGTTTGTGTTTGCCGGTAGGTCTAGCGAGTTTTCGCGTTCAAATCTTTACGTTCACGGATACTTGTTTAGACGTGCCTTCGAAGCCGCGCGATCAGCTTTCCCGTGGTACGGCGAGGGTGTTAGGAAAACAGACGAAAACGTTTAGCCGCTCGTGCAGTCTATCTATGCAAACTCCATTCTGGTTTGTTATTTCAAACTGGGCAGCCGAGCTCAGAGTTTTATTTAACAAATGATGACGAAGCATCCCGATGAAAAACGCCGGTGGAATGAGATTGACTTCGAGGGGATACATCGTGTGTCTTGAAGTAAAATCTTCTCGTTAGAGAACCCAAACCAAACTTAACCGCGTTGAGTATATTTCTGAAGTCTCAGAAAAGATTTCATGCAGCACGCACAAAAGATGAAAACTCTTAATATTTTAGATGCATATTTATAAATTTCAACTGACAATATTATTTTAACTTTTCCCTGCTTTACAAAAATAAACTCAACATTTATAAAATTGGATGAATACAGAATCTTCACTATTGAAATTGTATGAATAACTAAAATGAAACTGTTTGATGAGAGACTGTTATTTGTAATAATAAATTATAATGTACACATTGTACACATTACACCGATGATTAGTTACAATATATTAATCTCCGATTAACCGCGCGCGTGTAATATAATACTATGCTATGTTCTACTGCAGCTAATCGAATTTCTTTCTCTGAGAAAGAGTGATGTTGAAAAATCGCAGATGTTTTTACGTATAGCGATCCTATACGCCATATGAGATGAAAAATACTAGGCTTCCCGAATATTCAAAACAGGAAGCGATCTGCCAGCCTCGTGCCATTTTCACGTCGCTCACCGAAGCTATTCCCAACCGCGAGATCTCGCTCGCGATACGATATATGCGTTCTCAGTTAGAGCCTTTACGACATTACAGCGTGATCCCGCATCACGATGGGCATTGTGCCGGACGTATTTAGAGCAGATTGCCGGATCGGACACGGCGCGGAGCCGGTGTGTTTGCGACTGCGTTGCAACACGCCGTGCATATATAATCGGGTTATGCACTCATGCAACGTGTGTGTGTGTGTGTGTGTTTTGGCGTGTATGTGTGCGTGTACATGCATTACGCATAAGTCACAGCGAGACGAAGCGACACGTACACCGGATGCATGCCTCCTCCATGGTGGCGCGACCCATGCTAGCTAGATAATGCCTAGTATGGGGGGACAGAATAGTGGAGGAGAATCAAACGGTGATCTCGTTAACCCTCATGGTTGTTGCACGCCAAATGGATTTGCGGCTGCGCGCGTATTAGGATCTGCTTCTCGCAGACACATCTCGATTCCTGCCGATTGGCGGAAGTTCGATCTGGCAGCTCTTCGAAGCTTGACGTTCGCACCAAAGCGAACGCATCAAAAGGAAGAGATGTGGGAAACAATGCAATCAAAGATTATAAATTAAATTAAATTTACAACTTGATTTATTTATAATATGTTTTTATTTCATAATATTTAGAAACTATTTTTTTTTAGTAATTATGAATTTAATATACCACGAAATACATCACACAATAAGATTTTATTTAAAGTTACTATGAATTATAGTTTAACAGAAAAAAACATGAGAAATAATAAGGATATACAGGAAACATTTGAATGCAACGTGACTCGTATATATATGGATGCTTGACAACATTGCTCACACTGGCTGAATGCAAGCCCGCTCTTCCGCAACTTTCCTCTGATATGTTAATAATAGAAATTGTGACGCGAAAGGCCGGCGCACGAATGGTTGACCGGAATGGAAGAGAAATTATTTGACAAAGAAACGAACGTATTGGTCGTATTGTAACTATTTGCAATGAATATCGGAAACGCGCAAACGCATAACCTTACAAATAAATTGTGACAAATGTGCAAAGAAAATAAAACAATTTTGAGCTAATTACAAACACATTTTACATAAAAATAATTATATATGATATACATATTAATATTGTACATCAGTACACTATTAAACATTAAAGCCTATATAGCATTTAAACCAATACTTTGAGTTAAATAGTACGTTTTATTATTTTTAACTATTATGTGTGTCAACATTTTATTTATTTATTTATTTTAACACAAAACAATGTTATTTTAACTTCATCAGTTTAGTTAAATTAATGACATTGAGTAGGAACAATGACCTATAGGAATGGTTTTAAAAATGACTCAAATTGAATATCATTTGACACTTCAACAGTGCGTAGAACAATATGCACTGTTTACGATATATGTATAGTACCATCTAATATATACATTCTTATATTTTAATAATATCTTTTTTTTCCTAATGTAATAATAACGTTTATTAAAGCAGCCCCACGTCAACACGATAATGGTAACAATAGTATCAGGTTTATTTAGACCCGCGAGTATCAAAAGAAGGTCTGAAGAAGGCAAAAGGAGGATTCTACGGGTAGGAATCTATGCGCGGATTACCACTCGATGAAGAATACTCGGCCGTGCCACATTTTCGTAACTTTCCTGAAGGCCGGTGGTAGCACTCGAGAGAAGGCGGCTAGGTGCGATCATTGCGCAAATATCTCGTGTATACGGGACTTCCGACGTCGGGATTCCGCGACGACGGGAGCTTCGGTCAACACTTTTGTGTGTGGCACCGCAGGTAAAATATTAGTCGGACGGTCTTTCTCTCGAGTGCGTTCTCCGGGGCCACGGGACGCGTCAAATGGGAATCGCCCTCAACCGTCCGATGACGAAGGTCCCGCGGGACCGATGCTCTCTCGCAAGGATGAGCTCTCTCTCTCTCTCTTTCTCTTTTTCTTTCTCTCTCTGTCCCCACGTCGTTCGATCGACTCAGGTGTGACAATTCTAATGCCTAATAATCCATTTACGACACCTATTGTCGCGGTGTGGCGCGATGTCGACCTACCGATGTATTTTTATAGGATCCCATGCCGTTGTACGTTATTTTATGCGTGATTCCCGCTCAGAGATCAAAATTAGGCCGATCTCCAGAAGACCTCGATAGGTCCCACTTTACCTACATAAGGACTTCCGTTTCTCTAATATGTACTTGTGAAAGTAAGCCTGGAAATATTGTAAGTTTCTTTAGTTTGGCATCGGCAACAATTTAAATGAAAATTTTAGCTGCAACGTTTTCGCGTTATATCTCAAACTTTACGTGTTTAATTGTACATTGCACGCGTCATTATATTTTAAATTTTACGCATATTCTATATAATAATGAATATAAATATAATAAATAAATCTGAGAGCTTTACATTTCTTTAAAAGAAGACAGATAAGATAAATAAATCATCTTTTAATGAATATTCTCAAATTCTTTCTGTATTACTATATAATTGTTATTCTTTTTCTGCAAGGTTTTTATATACGATCGTTATTTCAATCCTCCTTAATCCCCGACAAGTATAACTGTAAAGACTCCTTTGGGAAAAAACTCTGAAGCCATTCTTGATGCGCAGCGATGCGTTCGCTCAAGCGCAGCGGCCAAATATTAAGTCACAATATTGTTAATTGAATGCACTCGTTTGCGCAACTCACGCGTGTTCGCTCGCAACACTCGCAATTCGCTAGGCGCAATTATTTTTCCTCGAGAGTGAGTTCCGCTGATGCTCGAGCACCTCCGGACAATCGAGATTTCCGACGAGAGAATCAAACCAGGGAACGTAACGACGAAGTCGGACCCCGCGGCGCGTGCAGCTGCCGGTGGGCCCTTCTTAAATTTCTATTCGCCGCGCGAAACGCAAATAACGCCGTCAAACGCCCGGCACAATGGCATCCGAAAACACGTCGTAGGCGAGACCTAACGATGACGACTGTTACGAAACCACTTTATTAACCCCCTCAAAAAGGTCGTATCGCGACCCAGTTATGCCGCGCGCGCCACTTCATGATTAGATCCGCGACACTTTTCTCTCACAACCATTTCTTTCGCTAAACTGCACTCCTTGGTACTTTTACATATTTCAATACTTTTTATTTACGATATCTCAAAAGATGCAGATATATAAAGAAACTGAAGAAAGATGAAATTTGAAGATTATTTATATAGAGTCGTTAATGTACCCGCAAATCGTTTGTGAATGAATCGCAAAGTTTCATTAGGAGCTTACAAAAAAGAAAACGCATATCGATGGTGTAAGTGATTCCAGCTATTCTAGACTGGATAACCACACTTCTCCTGAATAAGGAAATTTTTAGTTTTTGCATTTCACGTACCTAAAACAGCTAGAATCATTTACAGTTACACCGTCCTAACACAGCTTTTTTTGCGAGCTCCTAGTGACCAGGATATAAAACATAACAGGATATAAAAGTTTAACGGTATTCGCTTTTTTCATTTCTCTATAAAAAATTCCTGAAAAATACCTTTTTCGATCTTTCAAACCAGAACATCCCCTTAAGTTTCGGGAGTATAATAAATCTTTGGTCTTACATTACTTTCAAGCGGTTTTTATATATCAATGGTATATTTAGTTTGAGAGTCAATTTTCAGGAAACTTTTCAAACGCATATTATACGCTTATCAGCGCGCGTGGGATATTGTGTTAGATTTATGTTAGTTTACGCGTCGACGTACTTACTTGAACGCGATTTTCCGCGGTGGAAAACACCGCGATCGATGCGGTGGACGCCCGGCCGATGGACGAAAAGTAACGTCCGCGTGTGTAAACATCGTGTATCGTGCAAATTTATCGCGCCGATATTTTCATAATTCATCATTACCCCGCGGCAGACCATAATTTTATGGTAATGGTGCCGCATTAAATTTTCCCCGTGCAGAATCGACCGTGCGGCGTCGCGACCGCACGCAGTAGTGCAGCGGTGTGAGTTATTTCACGGTTGCCTGCTCCACATTGCGTTGCGTAACACACATATTCTTGTAATTATACACTTGTTTGAAGAAGAAAAACATTCTGGAAATAACAGGAATGTGAAAGATTGAGTCATCAATTTGAGAAATGTAACACGATACCAACGAATTTTAGTCTCCGTTTTCGCTCATCGAATTTTCCGCGAATTTTAGATAAATTCGAAACTTCTTTAGCGCAGTGGCTTGATTTTTTAATATCGCGGCATATCACAGCTCTAATACCGAATAAATAAATCAGTGCTATATTGCGCGAGACCGGAGGCTGGTCGCGACGTATTACGTGATTGATGTGAGTCTAACACACAGAGTGTAACATACAGGGTGTGTATGAGGCAAATATTTCTTTAGTCATACGTACTTCGACGCCCTTCAAAGTCGATTATCTCTTAAGAAAAATTGGAATGAGATTTTACCGCTCTGCAATTTCCAGCATTTCAATATCTCGATATATAATTAAGCGCGACATTATAAAATTCTATAATAAAAATTGCATCTCTGAAATGAAATAAAGAATAGAGAACATCGCGTGACTTACTACTAAAGAACGACTTGATTTGTCGATCTTTTAATATCAGAACGCTAGTTGGTAACAAATTGAACGTCGACAAAGAATCTACGGACACCCCGTATAGGTACACAATGTATCGCGGCAACTCGAAATTCGGGGATTATCCTGTTACGTCACGTGCATTAGCGTGGAGCCGATAATGGCCGTAGCAAAAGCCCACCCCCGCGAATTTGTAAAACTTTCCGCGCATCCGTCGCAGCCGCACGCGCCGCTATGAAAATTTCAGCCTCGCGTGTGAGCGTATCCGCGCGCGAGTACGCGCGCACGCATATTGCAAATTGCACGCGTGCGATCGTTGGGATGACTCCGACCGATGGACGCGGTGCGATTCGCCGCCGATCGGCTGTAAATATAAATAACGCGTTCGCGTTCGCTTCTCTCTCGCTCGCCAGCGAGTGGGCTTTGTTTGCCGCTCGTGTACGGACGGCATTTGCCGGAAAATAGCGGCACGCCTATCGCGAAAACGCGCACCGCGTTTCATAATGCGAATGTCACTGGAAAATATTTGATAACAGTTCCTACATGCTGAGTGGCCGGCTCGAACCGAAAACCTGAATTCATTGAAATTTTCACAAATTGAAAATACGTGACAATTCTGCCATAAGGCCGTTTTGATTTTATTTTGCGAACTTGCTCGATCCATTGAGATTACAGCGATTTAAATCGACTTGATGGATGGAAAAAAAATCTCGAAAATGAGAAGTTAATCTTTGAAAAAAATTGAAGTTGCTTCATGTTCTGAACATTTTTGGTTTGTTCTCTTAATAAAAGCCTTTTTTATCTTTTGACGAAAGAAGAGTAGACTATCAAAATAAATATTTTAAAAAATAATAGAGATTATAAATTACAAACATTACAATCTAGCTTACCGCACAATTTTTTCACACTTATTTCAAGTGGTACACTTTTTTTAATATTGTTCCAGATAATTTTTTCTAAATAAGTCTTCAAACAATTTCTGTTTTTACCATAAACGAGCTATCGATATCCGAATATCATCGAGGCACAACGATAATGTTCTCAAATAAATCCACATTTTTCCGATTGCCTGTCGCCGCGAAGTATATACTCGCGGGCCGTTCAAGGGCACTTCGTTCGGGCACGGGTACTTGAGGGTGTAACCGAGCGCGTGATCGAATGCGGTCGCGTCCGTGCCCTCGAGGACACGCTGCGGCCTGGCTGGAGAACACTCCTGCGGCGGCGGGCTCGAATACAAATCGGAAACAAATTCGGAGTCGAGTGGCCGCCGCCGCAGTGGTACGCGTAATGACATTCGGCCGTGCGTAAAGCATCGTCGGATTCAAAGTGTCTCCCCCTCTCCCCTCCTCTCTCTCTCTCTCTCTCTCTCTCTCTTTCTCCGGGAGAGTCCGTCTCGAGAGGGCGAGTCTCCAAGCCTCGGGCGTGCAGCCTGAATGTCGAATTTCCGCAAACACCCCAGTGTATTAAGACGTTTACGTGCCCGTGCCATCGCGCTTGGACCTCCGAAGGTGAACGATGGTAGATGATGACATGGTAAAACGATTTGACAAGAAATACGAGTGATTCGAATTTTTAAAGGAAAAATTTCAATCGATATTTAAACTTTAAATTTGCAGCTTCACCTGAAAAGTACTCGCTAATATAATGATAGGATAAAATTGTCTGAATTATCTGTTAGTTATATCTGAAATAGATATACTGAGACTGACTTAGAGATAGTCATAATCTAATAGAGATAATCATATTTTGCTCACAATGAGGTGTTAATTTCTGAAAATTCAGTTTCGCAATTTTTGCGAGACTGAACTTCTCGCGACTACCCTCGAAAACGGGTTCCCGGATGGCTTTCTCGGAAGTAATTAAAAAGAATTTGTGACGCGCGCGACGCAACGTGATGCGACGCTACGCTGGTAATCAACCGGCGCGGCGTGCCGTCCTCTTCTCTCCTCGAGACGTTTCGAAAAGCGAGCAAAAGGGACCAGCGAACGCTACTTATACAATATGTACGGCCGCGGCCTCTGTGTACGCCTCTACCTCGGCCGTTGTTTGCCGTGCGGCTCCCGGTAGCCGCGCGATCGAGGTGTCTTCGACGGTATTTCTTTACACACGCAACCGCGCACACGCTCTCCTCCTACCGGCGTGTACTTTTCCACGCGCGCGAGCGTAACCGCGTGCCCGGCTAATGGACGCGCACTCGAGACCACTTTGGCCGCGGCAAACATCGACGACGTTTCTGAAAACCCATCCGCGCGACCATCCGTCCGGCTACCTTGCACCGAAAACATTTTACGCTCCCCGAGAGATCCCGCGCGGCTCGCTGTTACGAGATGAGCAATGTAGAGTAGACGCGCTCAGGTATAGAGCACTCACCTGAATAATTTCCTGCGAACTCCTGTCATTTTCGAAGAGGAAGTAGACTGTAGAGAATTGGTTTGTGTGTGTGATTTAAAGTACATTTTAATTAAATAATAAATTGTTACATAGATATAATGTGCAATATTAGAGAAAAGGCAGATAATAATTAAATTCTACTTCTCAAATATAATAAACTACTCGTTTATTATATTCAACGCTATTCTGGCTTCTTAACTTTTGCAATTAAATATGTGTGGTTTAATGTTCGTTTATTTTGTATCGAGAGTAAACTAAACATTATATGATATTATTCATTTATAATAATTATTATTATTTAATAATTTAGTCACAAATTAAAGTGCTGACGATCATCGATGCTTCGGTCGTTTTTCTTATTATTAGCTCTAAATAGCGTCAGTCTTGGCGTTTCTTAGTGTTTCCCTCGTGCATGGCGAAACCGCCCGCGATCGCGAAAAAACCCGTCGGTTGTTCATTGGCCGGAGGTTACGAGATTAGTAATGGGAGCTTGAGGGGTATGTTATAGTTGTTGCCACAGACTCGGCTACAACGAAACTCGATCGCTCGACTCGGGATCGAGGTGCCGGCCGCGTCCCCCGGGAAGATGGTCGCCGAGCTCCCGGCAAAATTCTACCCTCCGCGCACCCTCGGGGCACCCCCCGTGGCAACGAGCGTTTAGCCTACTAATACGTGCATTACCTCGCGATTCATGCCACTCCGTTGTTAGACTTTCGTCCGGCTTCTTACGTCACGCGATGCATCGCGATTGCACTTGTCTTGTAATTATTAAGTTTCTCTGTTTATATGTCATATTTTTTTAACAACAATATTTATAACAACTAACGTATAAATATTTTACTAATGTTTATAGAGATTTATATAATATATTGTGTGTCAATTGCAATTTATAATTTGCGAGAAAAGAAATGAAGAGAATTCATTTATCTTCTCTCCCTCACTTTGAGCAATCGTGTATTTTATAATTATCTAAGTTTATATACTTATGTAAATTGACGTGACATACTCATTTTGATTAGCCCCATTGATTAATAATCGTCAGTTTTGTACAGTGCGACAAATAGGTGTCGTTTTTGATGACTGTTGTTTTTCATTTTTTTTCCCTTTCTCTTTTCTCAAGGGCGAAAGATGATTAACACAGTTTTAACGTCTTTACTGAATTTGTCAGCGTCACTACGGGTCGAAGCTCGCTGCACCTGCCGCAGATGCGACGAACTTTTTCTTTTTTTTTTTTTTTACGAACGGTTACACTCGTCGCAGCCTCGTCGTCAATTTTTTCCTCACGCGCGCGTTGACGATAATTAATACAAACGTATTCGGGGTGTATCCGCGCGACTCGTACCCTCTCGTCGCATCGCGCCGTTTCCGTCTGGGCACATGCGAAACGAGAAAAATCTAATGACTTTATTCAACGTCACTGGGCCTGTAATTACCCGCAGGCTGGTACGCGGGAGGAAACGGCAACCCCCTGGCGATTAGCAGCCCCTCGGTGATTACCAAGTTAGCCTAAATAGGGTATAGTGTTTAGGGAGAGCCTACGTGGATCCAATGCTAATCGACGGTACTTACATATGGACGTAATCGACGGCACGTGGAGCGGTATATCTTGAGGAAAATTTTTGCGAAAAGAAATTTAAGACACACGCGTAAGAGTTATGATAACTCGCTAGTTAAAGCATAGAGTTTCTCAAACCTTTTTTTATATTTTTGGGGATGTCTTTTGTTGCGATTTAAAATAATATAAAATTAGACAGTAATAAAAAAACTTCTTTTAAATCCGCATGTCGCAGAGATATATAACATATTTCATTTTAAGTAACCAAGAAAAGAAATAACCAGATATGTTCAATGCAACTTGAAAAATATCGAATTGAAAGTTACGATACTTCAATCGTTTTCAACGCTTAATTTAGTGTTAAAAGAATTGTATTTTTTTTATTAGAATTTTAAACATAAATTTGGAATAATTTTTTTACAATTTCCAAGTCACCTGGCCATTTAAGTAAGTCGGATTTCCACAAATTTCAGCTCATCAAAATCCGAACGCCAGTTATCAAACAATTTGTCAACGCGCCGAGATGCGCCGAGACGCGCCGAGGTTAACGTAGCGGGAATCGAGAAAGAGGAGACGTGGAAGCTGGGCGAGCTGGCAGGGGAGAGACAGAGAGCGTTCTCTCTGGCCGTTTGATATCCGTTCAGAAATTCCGCTCACGTGCAAGATGGCGGCTGCAGTTTGCCCTCGACATCTCCCGTTTCACTCTTTTACCCTGTCTCCGTCGCACCACCTCGGCCCAGCCACCTTCTCGCTTTCGTCTCGCCCTTGCCCTTTAACGGTGGGATAACTGCGACGACGGCGACGACGGCGACGTCGCCCGAGGGTTGCGTCGGCGACGGTCGGCGTCGGTTAGGCGTCCCAACAGTTTGACGACATGCCCATTACATCGCTGCACCCCGCTGCCACCCAGTTCGGCACGACGACGACGTCGGAAGAGCGCCCTGACAAAGTGGCGCGCACGTGAGGGCACGAGGCCTCTTTCCTCTCTGTCACCCTCCTCGCCATGCGCTCTTCCCTCAGAATCCTTCTCCTCCCCGAACGACGGGGGGGGGGGTGGAACGACGGCGGAGCTCTATTTGCCCGTCTTTGTAAAATAAACGCTCGCGGATACGCCCCTGAATACTAATTTCGCGCCGCAGACGCTGCAACCCTCATCCTTCAACGACCATCCCCCCGACCCCGCTGCTCTTCGGCCGATCACCGCTGAGTTACCGCGAACACTCGATTTTCACGGAGGAAACTTCTACCCGCCCGACCGCGGCGCTCTCCTTCTACCGACAGAGGGAAACAAAAGGGATCGAAGAGATAGAGATCAAGAACGGCGAATCAGCAGGTGTATGTTGAAGTTTGAGACGTTGGTGATTTGAAGAGTGATTTAGTTTCTTTATACTTATATATATCTTTCTCCACAAGTTGTGTAGATTGTTTCGAATCTGCTTGCAATATTAATCAAGAGACACGGTAGTGTCTCGCGCCAAGTACGCGCGAAGCGAGACGCACCGTGACTCTTTTACGCGAACGCATGAGTTGCGAGTATCCGAGATTTTGAGATCTCAATAACGAGTGAACGGATCAACTTCTAAGTAGGTTCGATCGATAGCTTGGGGTTTGATTTATAAATAAGAGTCTTTTTTTTTCGTTACGTGCCCTACGAGCGAAGATATTGCAATGCAAAGACCAAATGTGGAAAATTTTTTTTTAAGAAACGTCCACGTCGGACAAAAATGGCGGCTGGTGTGTCACTTTCCCATTTTTGACACGAGAGTGCACCCGTGCACTGTCGCAGTGCGTGACAGTTTTTTACAACCTAAGAAAAGGATAAGTGTAAGTGTGTGATAGTCGTGACCGTTGCCGCGTCGTGACAGATAGTGAAATATATATAAGTATTGACCGTAAAGAGCTGATGCCGAGAGATCTTTAAGAAGGAAGGTGTATCTACAAAATCGTACAAACACGTACGTATATGCTGCCTTGTAAAAGTTGTCAAACTGTATGTTTACGCGAGCGTTACTTCTGTAGTAACTTACGATAATTTATGCCGGGATTACGATGAATTTAACGTAACGGGACGCGACGGACGCGAAGTAACGTAACGTGAACTTAAGAAATTACGATCGCCGTAATTTAAAGATAACCTTAATCTTAACCTTCTATTCATACCAAGCCGTCAAATCACTTCTGAAATGCACGCTGCTTCACGTTACGGCGATCGTAATTTCTTAAGTTTACGTTACGTTACTTCGCGTCCGTCGCGTCCCGTTACGTTAAATTCATCGTAATCCCGGCATTACTCGTTTACGCGGGATGAATTATCATAAGTTGCTACAGAATCTCCATTTACGTGGAGGAATTATCGTATAAGTTACTACGGAAGTAAAACGCTCGCGTAAACATAGTATACGTGACAGATAGTGTGTGTGTGTGTGTGTGTGTGTGTGTGTGTGTGTGTGTGTGTACTACGTTTACGCGAGTGTTACTTCTGTAGTAACTTACGATAATTCACTCGTTTACGCGGAGTAAATTATCGTAAGTTACTACAAAATCCCGTTTACGCGAAGGAATTATCGTAAGTTACTACAGAAGTAACGTTCGCGTAAACGTAGTGTGTGTGTGTGTGTGTGTGTGTGTGTGTGTGTGTGTGTGTGTGTGTGTGTGTAATTAAAATTATTTATATTTATATTATACATGTATAATAATTTATTTAGTATTTATAGGATGATCTCTCTCGGCAGCAGGACGAGAAAAGCGGAAAAGCGACAACAATATTTCGACAGATTCGATAGATCGTATAGATGACATGCCATTTTTAGAAGAGGATGCGTAACACTACAAAACGCATGATATCAGTACAAAATTACCTTTTTCAAAAAAGGTAAAAAAAGGGCGCCAAGTACACGCGTGGTTGTAACCTCGAAAAAAAACCCAAGTGGTAGTATCATTAATTTTATTCAAAAATAAATAAAATCTATTCTAACCTAGGTGGTAGTAGCTTTATTAATTTTTAAACAAAATTATTAAATTATAAAATAAAAATATTTAATTAAAATAAAATAAATAAATTTTTCCTGTAAAAAACTTGGCGCTGCTTTTTTAAGGTTCTAAAAAAGCAGCGCCAAGTTTTTTACAAGAAAAATTTATTTATTTTATTTTAATTAAATATTTTTATTTTATAATTTAATAATTTTGTTTAAAAATTAATAAAGCTATTACCACCTAGGTTAGAATAGATTTTATTTATTTTTGAATAAAATTAATAATACTACCACTTGGGTTTTTTTTCGAGGTAACAACCACGCGTGTACTTGGCGCCCTTTTTTTACCTTTTTTGAAAAAGTACTCTTAACATAAAATTGTAAATCAAGAAATAATAAATCATCCATAAATCATTATTTTTGGACGATATTCAAGACTTACTCTAAAGAGACAGAGACTTAAAAAAATTACTCCGATTGTTATTAAACAAAACAACATTGCCTCAAATTTAGATACAATTAGTTCGGATAATCTTCAAACACAAATAAATGTTAAATATTATACGCGTTTTATATTCACATATACATATCTACATAAATACATATATTACACAAATACCAATCTCATTGCTTGCCGATGAATATCTACGGCATCAGTTATCCCTTTAAGTATCAAATCCTCGTTCTTTGAAGTAATATTTTGTAGTATATTGATCTTCATTGCACGTTCACGAGAGGAAACGAGCGAAAACAAGCGACTGCTCACGATTGCTTGGCTAGCGGAGTATCGGCTGAACGCACCCATTCAGATTTAAAGTTATTAATACACCTAGACACCAAAAACTATGAAGCGCACTATGTGGACCTCGTCATCGGCAACCTGGAACACGTAGACATTGAATTCGAGGTATTATTACACCTAGACACCGAAAACTACGGAGCGCGCTATCTGGACGTCGTCATCGGCAATCTGGGACACGTAGACATCGAATTCAAGGTATTAATACACTTAGACACCGAAAACTACGAAGCGCATTATCTGGACGTCGTAATCGGCGACCTGGGACACGTAGACATCGAATTCAAGCTGTGAGAACTGTTGACGCTACTTACACAATGCTGCCAATATTGTGGGATGAAAATCACCAGCTCCGGTATTAAAATTATGTCGCGACATCATAAAAATTGAGACATCATAAAAATTGAGACATAAAAATTCAGACATCATAAAAGTTCAGACATCATACAAATTTGGACATCATAAAAATTGAGACATCATAAAAATTGAATGAATTAAAATTATGTCGAGATGTCATAAAAATTGAAACATCATAAAAATTGAATAAATTAAAATTATGTCGAGACATCATAAAAATTGTATGAATTAAAATTATGTCGAGACATCATAAAAATTGAGACATCATAAAAATTGAGACATCATAAAAATTGAGACATAAAAATTCAGACATCATAAAAGTTCAGACATAATAAAAATTCGGACATCATAAAAATTGAATGAATTAAAATTATGTCGAGACATCATAAAAATTGAATGAATTAAAATTATGTCGAGATGTCATAAAAATTGAAAAACATCATAAAAATTGAATAAATTAAAATTATGTCAAGACATAAAAATTGTATGAATAAAAATTATGTCGACACATAAAAATTCGGAATTATTTTTACGTAGCGACATAATTTTAATTTATTCAATTTTTATGATGTTGACATAATTTTAATTCATACAATTTTTATGATGTCTCGACATAATTTTAATTCATACAATTTTTATTATGTCTCGACATAATTTTAATTCATTCAATTTTTATGATGTCGACATCATTTTAATTCATACAATTTTTATGATGTCTCGACATAATTTTAATTCATCTAATTTTTATGATGTCCAAACATAATTTTAATTCGTGAAATTAAAATTATGTTGGGACATAAAAATAATTCCGAATTTTTATTATGTCCCGACATAATTTTAATTTATGCAATTTTTATTATGTTTGACATAAATTTAATTCATTAGTAAAAATCGCTATTTTTCTCAAGACAATTATTTTTTGAAACTTTTATATTGTATAGATTATTATTTATGCTATTGAAAAGTAAAACGGTGTGCCATGCAATTTTTATTATGTATATCAAATTTTAATTCGATAAATTAAAATTATGTCGTGACATCATAAAAATTGGTTGAATTAAAATGATATCGACACGTAAAAATAATTTCGAATTTTTATGATGTCTTGACATAATTTTAATTCATTGTAATTTTTCTTAAGACTATTATTTTTTGATCTTTTATATTGAATGGAATATTTATTATGCTATTAAAAAGTAAAACGGCGTGCCATACTCTTCTCTCTCTTTCTCTCTCTCTCTCTCTCTCTCTCTCTCTCTCTCTCTCTCTCTCTCTCTCTCTCTCTCTCTCCACACTTTTTTGCAAAACCAGGTATTTTAGTTATTAAATTAGTTATTTAAACATTATTCATATAAAGTACGTTAAATTTATTTACTTATTTTTTCTTTAAAAAATGTAATAAAATAAAGAACAGAATTCATAAAGTTGTTTGAAAGACGAAACTACTGCACATATCCTTAGCTTTCCTAATAATTAAAAATTTACAGAATTGCATTATTTTCTCACAGTATTAATTAACTGACAACATAATGCGCATTATGTTGTCTTATTAAATGCATGAAATATATTGTATTTAGTATAAATAAAGTCTGAAAGTTGTTTGCATTTTACAAATGATATTACAAGCAATTACTATAATAATTTTAATTGCAATATATCTATCATTTTTTGTCGTGTATTTACTCATCACACTTAATTATCATTATTTATTGCTTACCTATATTTCTTATTTTTTTTCTTTCTAATTATAAGAATTGGCACGTGTAATACATACTCATTTAGAATTGATTGTAGATTTTAATCGAAAAGTTCTTAAAGGAACAGCGAGTTTGACTATTAAAAGTGCATCTTTAATTATAAAAATAAGATAGTGAGTATTATAGATATATTTTTATATCGAACAAAAAATTTGACTGGTTTTATTAATATGTAATATCGAATAAATAAATTTTAAATAACCTTGGACTTGTTATATCAAGTGTCACAGACATGTCTAATGGAACACATTTAAATTATTATAATAAAATTAATTATGCTTTTGGAAGTTCATTTTGCGTACAATTACCACAAACTGATGCGCTGGTGCTACTTATAACACTAAGTTAATATAAGATATTTTTAGAAAGATATAATTATTAAAAATGATTGATGTAAAAATTGAATATACTGATAATACGATACTTTTCAGATGTAGAATTCAAATTAAATATGAAACAACTCCATACTCTCCTGCATTACGTTGGCTAACACCTGCGCAAACTACTCTGATGGTGTTTATATCCCTTCCTATTGTCTAACAATAAGGTAAACTGGCTAAACAAAGATATTCTTTTGCATGATGAATGAATTTTTTCTACGTGAACAAAGTGTATAAAAGTACTTTTTTAGCTAATATATACACGCCAGAGCATAATTTCCTTGCCAGGACACTCTATCTGTCAAATTTACGTACTCAGCTACGGTAAGAATTTATATAAAAGCAATACCAGTTAGTATTTCTATGCATTCATTCATTTATTCATTTACATGAAATTAATGAAATTTGATTAATTTATTATTGATAAAAATAATAAAAATTTGGAGAAATAAGAATGGAATGCTCTTTAGTAAAAAAAATTTATATATATAAATATTTAATTTTTTTTACTAAAGCATTCCATTCTTATTTCTCCAAATTTTTATTATTTTTATCAATAATAATATATATATATATATATATATAAACGTGAATTCCTATATTAATTTTCTAGCTATATTAATTTTTTATCCTAATTTCCTATATTTTATAAATTACTTTAATAAAATTAAAATAAAATACATATTTAATTTTTATTGACAAATTTTTAACATTTTTAGATTTCAGTACCCAAAAATTTTAAAGTTGTTACGTCCGCACATTTAGAAAGTATATGCGAAGGCCCGGAGATAGCCGTATATACATTTCTTCAAAGTAGACCGGTACCATCTTATGCGGTGATTATTGCTGTGGGCTCACTAGAGAAAAGACGTCTTAATAATAGGACCGATGTATTTGCCGAAAACAAATTTATTGACACGTGTATGAATACGTTTCATTTTGCCACGATTGAAACCATATGTTGGAAATTGCCGAACGTTTGTGTGGACCTTATATATATGTGTGGGATAATAAAATATTAACTAAATATCTTGATATATATTATTTATTTAAATTAATTTAAATTTAAGTTGCTTTACATTTATTTTTTGATATGTTTATTTAAATTTATACATATAACAAATTTTTCTTTTGTGGATTGTCAATCTTCTTTGTTTATTACTTTTTTGTTATTACATTTAAAATGAAATCTCTAGGCAGATACGATATATGCGTGCTTCCACCAAGTGTGGCACATTTCGAAATAAAATGTCCCTGCGTGATATTTATTTCGCCGACACTACTTGGCGGAGATCGTTCTTCTATCAGGAAATTCGCTCGAAATGTTTCACAGAGCTGTGGGCAGGAAATTTAGTTACGTACGTGTTCGAATTATGAGCATTTGTTGTTGAATAAGAGTTTTAGCATTTTTATTAGCAGGAAAATTGAAAGCAAAATATGGTTCTGTGAAGACATAAAGTCTTTATCTCGAAAGGGAAGGATTAACGAATTTGAATGCTATAGTAAGATTTTAACTTTGAAAATAAAATAAGAAATAATGTTATCAAAAATAATAATATTCTATATTGTATAATACATAATAAACACACACAAATTTCTGCATTTTTATTGGATAATATTTTCTGAAATTGTATTATAGATCCAAAATCTTTCAAATATCGGCTTGCTAAAGATGTTTATTACCCAATTTGACGGGTTGGTCGCCTCACAGAGCTATTAAATATGTGCCTTACGAAGTGGGATATGTACTCTTAGATCATTTGGAAAATATGTTAGGAGGACCCTCAGTATTCGAACCATTTCTTAAATATTATTTTTGTAAATTAGCATTTAAAAGTATCAACACTACGGATTGGATAAACTACTTGAATGCATATTTTTTTGACAAGAAGATGGTAACGTACCTTTTATACAAATAAACTGCAGTTGCACTAGTATTCATATGCTTGGCATTAGAAATAATGATTTCAATGTTGTTCTCGGATATTAGATTGTGTTGAATGGAACTCGTGGTTCTATAATATTTCTTCTGCATCTATCTTGCCGAGAGTGACCGCACGTGAAACAAAGTGTTTCGACTTAGCGAGAGAATGGGTCAAATGGGATAATAACACCCATAGTATATACCTTCAATGACATATGGAGATCTTGACGACGCCGAGAAAATAATATTCTTAAACTACCTACTTTTTTATTTTCATACTGATTTGTGCACGGAAAAACTGGAATCAATTTCATGTTGTTACTCTCTTGATTCCAGAAATGGTGAAATACGGTAAATATGCATATTTTCATTTAGACTGATTCACTGCAATTACTCAATGTAAATCGTACGTATTTCACAGGTTTGTTTGGCTGCTATTGTGCATTAAAATTTGATGGGCTGAAAAAGTTGAATCAGCTTTGAAGTTTGCCACTGAATATTGTTCGCCAAATTATGCATGTCCTATATTTCAACATTTGTACGAATGGACAAAAATGCGTCGATTAAAACCTATAAAAAAAATAAAGAGAAAATGTTACATAAGACCCAAGAAGAATTAGATACAATTTTACACCTAAATTTATAATTACTTTTTTAATAATTAACGAAATTAATAATTAATTAACCCCAAATTTTTGTTTTTACGTAAAGGTGCCTTTTGCACATTGATACTCGACCCGCTCATTTTTCAGTGAACAAATATCTTCAAAAATATTTTTTATTTTATATATATCCGTAAAATATTACTATTTGAAGATATTACTTGAAAATAATTAATATTTTACATATTTTGAAGTCTATTTTTGATTGTACTTGACGATCAACGACGATTCAGCGTCAACGCTGGATGTTGAATAACTTCAATTTCATTTTTTAACACTAGCGTCAAAGCGAAACCACGTGACCCTAGAAATAATATTTTTTATATTCATTTATATTATATAAATAAATTTATATATATACATATATATATATATATAACGTATTACATATTATTTGTTAAGAATACATCCAAACGAATCAAGAGACACGGTAGTGTCTCGCTCCAAGTACACGCGAAGCGAGACCGCACCGTGACTCTTTTACGCGATGCGACGAGTTGCAAATACTCGAGATGTTAAGATCTCAATAACTAGTGAACGGATCAAGTTCTAAGTAATCTTGATCGATAGCTTGGGGTCGATTTATGTAATAAAAGTGTTTTTACTTTTCCCTTTCGTGCTCTACAAGCGGAGATATTTCGACCCAAAGTCCAAATGTGAAATTTTTTTTATTAAGATACTATACGTCGTCGTCTCTCAATCAGAGAAACGTAACTTTTATTACTTTTAACGGTAGATAGCTCTTGATTTCCGATAAGTCGCGCGCGCATTATTATCGATCTAGTAGGTAAATTAGGTCAATATATAGACTTATCGGTATGTATAACGACAGAATTAAAGCAATGTGAAAGAATCGAATTATTTAAACGTATGTTAAAAGAATATATTGTACCTCATGTAGAAGAATTGAGAATTGATGTAAAGACATTTGATATAAAAAATAGCTAAGAGAAGGCTAATAAAGCTCAATCTCCCACTCCCTCTTCCTTTCTCTTTCCCATTTTTCCTCTTCGTCCACGCTCTCTGGTTTGTCTTGCCAGCGTCATCAGAAATTATTACGTATATATTGTATGCATATCAATGTTTACTTACATTGCATAATTTTAATAATATAGTACACATTCTAAAAACCTTTTGAGGGACAAAATCACTGAATGTGTTAGTATGAGTAAAATTGAAAATAGAACGCAAAAAATATCACTTTTTACGTAATCAAAATCTCGGAATTGACTGTACCGATTTTATTCGGACTGGTTAAACAGCTCGCAATCGACAGCTTATATCGATTATGTCAGAAAAATGCCCTCAAATTATCAGAAAGCTGGTTAAAAGTTTCAGAGATATTTTACTCAAAAGCTTGACGGAAAGTTCCAGACAAACTTGGCATACATAGCACCTTGACATTTATGCATTGACGTAGTTAGTTTTTTTTCCGTTTACTTGACATCGCTTGACATTTGAAAATGATTTTACATATGCATCAGATATTAAAGTTTAGCGGATATTATTTCTATTGTGAATGCGTAAATGCGTGAATACATTATGCAAATAAATTAGATATGACAATGTCTAGACAGTAAAAAATGTAATGTCCCAGAACAATATATAAATTTCAATTAATGATATAGGATATTGCATTAAACGTATATTGAATTGTAAGAACGCTACTAAATTACGAATTGAATTACATTGTAATTAGTTGTTTCATACGTACAATTAATTTAATCATTGTCGCTTGCCCTGAGAATAAAAAAGTGATTGTGTTAAAAGTATTTTTATTTGAAATGTATTAGTTCGTTTTAAAATTAAATTAAATTAAATAATATTATATTATATATATATTATATTATTATATTATTATATTATATTATATTTAATTATTAAATTAAATTATATTAAGATTATGTTATTATTTTACGTTTTTGTTTATCCAATAACGTGCTCTGTGAAACAATCGCACTCTTTGTCTATAACGTTTTATAAGCAAGCCCGCATGCTTCCTTTTTATCCTTACATTTAGATATTGAATCGAAGCTTGAAGAACTTTATTTAATAACATGAATTAATTTCCTTCTAGGGGTTCTATCTTCTGATGGTTATTGTAAACCCTTTGACGAGGAAGGCACCGGATATATGCGTGGCGATACGGTCGCGGTAGTATATCTGCAAAAGGCAAAAAATGCAAGAAGAATATATGCAACCCTCGTACATGGTAAAGTAAATTGCGATGGTTTTAAAGAAGAAGGTATTACTTTTCCATCGGTCGAAAAGCAAAAAATATTGTTGAATACATTTTACGAGGAATGTGAGATCATGCCCAGTGAGTTATCTTACATGGAGGCCCATGCAACTGGTACTCTTGCTGGTGATCCCGTAGAAGTTATGTCTATTGACCAAACTATATGCTCTAAAAGAAACACTCCTTTATTGATGGGCTCGGTAAAATCGAATATTGGACATTCCGAACCCGCCAGTGGCCTTTGTCAAATCGCAAAGGTACATTCGTAATAAAATAATTTAATTAGCACTGACTTTGCTTAAAATGTGATTATAGCAATTTATATTTTTTTATATTGTTACAATTATAATACATATGTATATAATACATTTATATAAAATAATTACTATATAATTACTGTTATTAAAAAGATGTGATTTTTTAAGGTATTATTAGCGATGGAAACTGGTATAATTACGCCTACTATACACTTCAAGCGTCCGCGAAAAGAGTTAACTGCTATTATCGAAGGAAGAATAAAGATCGTCACTGAACCAACAGAATGGGAGGGTGGTTATGTAGCTATCAATTCTTTTGGGTTTGGAGGGGCTAATAGCCACATATTATTAAAATCAAATCCTAAACAAAAAATCAACAATGGAGCTTCGAATGATGACTTACCTAGGCTTGTAGCTGTATCTGGTCGTATGGAGGAAGCAGTTAAAATTATCTTAAATGATGTAAGCAAATATTATAATGGCATTTATTTCAGAAATAATTTTTTACATTAGTTTTTTGTATTATTATATAAATATAACAAACATAACAATTAAATATACACACGTGTATTTATATAGTGTCTAAAAAGATATTTGCGTACACAATCACTTTTGAAATTATTTCAAATTTGCACAAAAAAGAAAAGTCAATGTATTAAATATATATTTATTTAATATATTAAGTAATAATATATATAATGCATTTAATAATTTCTAAAGTAAAACACTGCAGAATAAGATAATATTATCGTCTTTTTTTGTGTAAAATTATTCCAAGAATTATAGGATGTACATTCTTGTTACTGAATGCAGGTGCGAAATCGACCAATAGATGCTGAGTTTATATCTCTGCTACATCATATTCATAATGATGATATAGAAGGTCATCCTTACAGAGGATACATGATAACTGGGTCTAAAATATCTCATAATACAATTAATAAAATAAAACATACTCCATATGTCAGAAGACCGATTTGTTTTATATTTTCTGGATTAGGATCTCAATGGTTTGGGATGAGTAAGTAAATATATAGTATTATAAAATATTTTAAATGTACATTCATCAAAGAAGAATTTTAAGTCACAGAATATATAAGTATACAGAATGTACAAATATAGAGTGTACAAATCATGATCATAATTTAACATATTCTTATCTAGTATGTTATCAAACTTATAATGATATATACGTAAAAGTTTGATTTATTGTATACCATTTATTAAGAACTTAAATTATTACAGTTAACGAATAAAATTAAATTTTATCCTAAAACAAATACTACAATATGGGAAGAGGCTACAGTTTCTTACGTATTCTTACCAATAACAAAAAAAATATAAATATCTAAATACTCGGATGGATGTAGGGGAGACCGGGGCTAAGCCGACAACGGGGCTAACTTGACACTAAACTTTTTGCCAATTTAAATCTATCGTAGAAACTTGCCATTCCTACTGTAAATGCGTCTTTATGTGCCAGTATTATCAACGGAATTTGGTAACATTCTGAGTTATAGTGTAATTTTTAACGCGACATAAGCGTTTTTGATAGTAAAAAGTAATTTTTCTGATCTCTCGAAAATGTCTACTTTTTCATCGAGCTTTACTCTTGCGAATCTGCCGGTAAGTGATTTTGATGGGAAGTTCGATGCTTTATACGAATCCGATAATAATTTTTGCATATTTTCAAAATTTTTATATTTTTGGAGTAACAAAAGTAAAAAACGACGTTCGGGGCTAAGTCGACACGCTGCTTTATTGGTTCCCAATAATAAACGATGCTTGTAATGCAGCATATGGCAAATGTGTGCGCAAGTGTATCGCGAATTTACTTGCATAAATTGTTTTTCAGACATGAGTTCAGATGAAAATAATTGAAATTGTTGAACAATTTTTGTTCTTATTATTTCCAATAATTGTTTTACTTAATTCCAAATTTTTGTACTTTCTAAATACACGATAAACAAATGTATATTTAGTTTCAGACGATAAAAAATAAGTTCCAGATCAAATTGTGTCGATCAGGCAAAGTGTCGAGTTCACCCCGGCATTTTTCAATTTGAAAATTTGTTTTCGCGTCACTTTTCCTTTCCTGGCGGCAAAACAAAGCGACGTACAGCAAAACTTCCTGAATCAATTTTGTACCTGAAGAAACACTCTTTAAATATATACCATTGAAAATTTGCCTAAAAATTTTAATTAAATATAAAAAATTGCCTTTGAAAAAATAGTGTTGGCTTAGCCCCGGTCTTCTCTACATATCTATATATTGAAACTTAGAAAATTTATTAAAATTTTAATATAGGTCGCGCTCTAATGAAATTCCCAGTGTTTGCCAAGGCAATCCAGAAATGTGATATTGTTTTGAGATCTTACGGCATATCACTTACAGATATTTTAACAAGTGATAATAAAAATATTTTTGATAATATTTTAAATTTTTTATTGAGTCTTATTGGACTACAGGTATGAGAAAAAAACTTTTTATTTGGCCTTCATAAATTATACTATATATGTATATATGTATATACTGTGACGTTGCGGCTCGCCGCCTCGTCGCGGCGCCCCGCCGCCGTCACAAGACGCGGAATTTCGCGCCCAGGGACGGACGAGGGAGGCAACGGCGAGATCTCCAGGGGTCGTATTTAATCGCGTTTCCGCATTCTGATTACTTTCTTTTTTTTTTGCAATGTAATACGCGCGGCACCTCACCCACACCACGGCAAGCCTTCGAGGGAGTACTTGGCGAAGGAAATCAAGGACGATCGATAACCCGGGAGGGGTGGCAAACGCGGAAGCAGCAGAGATCGCGGGCTGTCGAGAGCAGCGCGGCAGGCGGGCGGCACGTGCGGCAGCGACGGACGAGGCCGCCGATAGCGGGGCCCCAAGCGCTTGGGTAAACACCCGGCTTCAGCAAATGATCTCCACAAAACATCGACCTACGGGGTGACTGATCACCGCCCCAGGGTCAAACCGGAGGCACACCGGCGAGAACCGAATTCCGTCCGCTGCTAAGGACAGAATTGAGGAGTCGCACGCCGCCGAGGGACCGTTGCACGCCCCCGAAGGATCTCGTATCGACAGCACTGCGCCGGGACACCGCGGGCTTGCAAGCTCGCGCCCGATTGGCTCGCGCGCCCCTCAGGAAGGGGTACCGTATCGATTCCGCAATCGAGCGGGTCTAGCGTTTTCACTCTCTGGTCGTCCGTCGGCGAGATACGTTTCGTAAGATACGCGATAGCCACCCCGAGTCGGGTATTTCGATATTTGTCTGGAGGATCGAGGATCGTGGTGGAAGGCGACGGCGAGGAGCCCAGGAGGAGGCGTATCCCCGGTGAGGTTGCCCGTAAATCGCGATATGTAAAGCCACGACACCGCCCTCCGGTACACGCTCTCGCTCGGGATAACGTATGTTAAGATTGAGTGTAATTTCGCGATCGATAACGAGAGCGAAGGGCCTCGGGATGGTATCGTGGCCGCGGAACCGTGGTACAAGCGTTGTGGCGAATTCCTGGAGATCGCGATAGGCGTTAATGAGTTCGATATCGCGAGTATATTGCGTTGTCCTCGTGACCTGGGTGTACGGCCGTATACGGGCCGGTAGTTCGTCATTTGCGTTACCGTTTCTTCGCGTCGGGAACTTCTGGTGTTCGAGCGTCGGTGTTAGCGTATCGATTTGTGTTCGGATCTCGTTATTACGGGTTGATAATTGTGCTCTCGCGTTGAGAAACTTTGCGTCCGGTATTACTTGCGTTGCGTCCTATACTCGCGTTAAGAAATTACCGGCGTTCACACGCTTCGTGCGTTTAGATGTTACTTGCGTAGTTCTTCCTGGCGTTCCGTGGTTATTAGACGCGTATTCCGAGTCAAAGGTGGTGTGGCCTTCTCCACACCTGGCGCCCAACATTATTAGCGATATCGCGACTTGCTTGGTTAAATGACTCGGCGCCTCCCCGTTGCGCCCGAGCCGAATATCTCGCGTTAAGTTAAGATATCATTGCGACAGAGTTCTCGTACGGTTCCGGACGTGGTTTTCACGCAATCCAAGCGTGACGTACCATTATTTCGCGACATTTTGCGTTGAACCTCACGCTCATGAGTGATGTTAAGTGTAGTATTCTTGCGTGTTATAATTTCCGACTCAAATTATTAATTGTTTGAGAATAGAACCTTCAGCGTGTTTATTAGAGACCCAATTAATACTCCGGGGGTGTCTCGCGTCCGCAGTAATATTATTTCTGTTAAATGAATCTCGACACCCCGCCACCGGTTATTCTTGATTTATTTATCGAATTTATCTTGTGTTTGATCGAAACCGGATGGATAAACGTTGTTATTTTCTCGACAACCAGTACTCAATAAATGTTATATTTTGCTTGCTTGCACGAGTTTTACCATCGCATGCCGAACGAGACCCACGGAGCGGCCAAGTCAGGGGACAGGACGAGGATTGACGAAATCACGGGGACGACGGCCGACACGGTGAGTCGCTTCGCTTAATATTTCGTAGCATGCGTTTCTGCTTCCGCGTTAAACATTTGATAGTCGTGAGGGGAACCCCCCTTTGGTCTTTCGAGTATCGCAAATCTTGCCTCCGGGGCGAAACTATCCCCGTTCAACAATATTAATAATTTTTATGACGTAACATACAATATAATAAGATATAATAAATACATTCCTAGATTGTAAAATTGAATTTGGACATGAGAATGGAGACATAAATTGGCGGAAGCGATAATGGCAGCATTGCAACTTCCGGACCGAATTTGCTCGTAAGCTTTCACTATAGCAAAGTTACTTGAACTACATGCAGTGTCAATATTATGCGATTGTCCAGTAACGCCAAGCCAGTAAGAAATTCTATTTGCCACGAAAGAAACGTTGCATCCAGTCATAGATAATCTAGCAAACTAATTACAATACATGTTTGTAATAAATAAAAAGTCAAATTTATTTGTAAAATTATTAAAAACTACTTATTGTATAATTTTTTTAAACTTTACATACTAAGGAAACAAATTTCCATATTTGCAACAAGAATTTTACACATAGTTATCATTTTCATAAATAAATTTATATTAATTATGTTGAATATATTAATCAAATATATCTTACCTGAGGTTCAAAAGTAAAATATGATCGAGTCTCTGACACAGAAATTGCTGTAAAAACACTCGTTCTTGTTCCCCGTAATTCTTTTGGGTTTACACCCGCATCGATAATTGCTTCGTAAGTATGCTCGAGTAACATTCTAGTCATAGGATCCATTATATGAGCTTCTGTTACGGATATATTGAAAAATTCTGAATCAAATTTGTTGATATTGTTGACTTTACCAATTCGATGAGGCATATTATAAGCTATATAAGAAATAAATATATTAAAAAGTATAATAACAAGTAAAAGAAGGCTTTGACAGTACAATGCGGTTGACAAAGCATACGTTAACGTAAGTTAACGTTATAATAACTAATATATAATTATATAATACATCGGACATTTCGGTTTTGTTTTAAATAGTCAGATCTTCAGCGGTGACAACTGAATCAAAATAATCTCACACTCTCCAACGAGAAATAATTTCAAAATTTGGTGGTCTACAAGTAGTATAATCTGCGAGAAAATTCAAGTAAAATTTAGATCCTCCGCACAAGACTCTCGTATTGTAACGTACCTATAGGATAACGTAACGTGGATCAACGCACAAGAAACGTATCGGCTATATACGGCGTTGTACGTTTCTTGTGCATTGACTCACGTTATGTTACGTTACGTTACCAGATGAAAGTCTTGTGCGACGGCTCTTAGCCTATCTATATAACATCATAGTTTATAATATAATCGAAATAGAAATAACAGTCAGAACTTCAACGACAAGAGAAGTAAATTAAATCACCCATCAATTCATAAAATGCGAAAATAAGGTCATATTTTATAAGAAATACTTATATAACACTGGGGAACACGGATTTTTTGTCGGGCCAATATATAGCAACTGATTCTGATAGATTTTTTTGCCGTAGAATCCGAATCTGAAAACAAAAATAATGAATTGGCTCTATTTTTTAAGAAATACGGTGCTCCCGTTGTTTTTATACAGATGTTCAAAAATGACTAAAAACACGTTTTTTGGCACTTCTGACACCGTTTATTTAAAAAACCAGAGCCAATTTAGTATTTTCAAGGCCAGCTTCTTGTTCAGCGAAACCAAATTAGTAAAAAATACCTATTCCCTTAAAAACAATCTAAAAACGATAAGATTTTGTTGACCAGTGTAATATACTTATTTCTACATAAAAAATAATAATGTTTTTAAGGATTTATAATATGCATCTGGATCGTTTTCAATTATGATATTAGAAATAACAAAGCCATAAAAATGTTTGAATTAATAAAAGATAATTTTTAATTTTTAACATAAATTACGAAAATTGTTTTATATGTATATATATTGTGTACGTGTTTGGATTCTGATATCGTTTTTAAAAATGATTGGATTAGATATTGCAAATCTTTAATTACGATTAATATATATAATAATATAAAACGAATATTTTTCCTAATAATTAAGTTTTGAAAATATAAGGAGGTTGGTTGCTGTCACATTGCAGGGCAGGCGGCGAGAGGGGACCATTGCGAGAGAAAACTCTAAATAATCAAATTTTTCGACGCATGAAATAAACGAGTTTTAGCAAATAAATATGTGGAATGCATTTAATTAGCTGTTTCTTAAGGTTTTAAATTAAGGTTCTTAAAGTTTTAAATTAAAATTTTAAAGTTGTTTGTACAAATTAAAATCAAAATGCGTTGCAATATGCAATATGCAATATGCAATATGCTGTTTTATTTTTACAATTTTTTGATAACTATCAATCTTCGTAAAAGTCTTTCCTAAATATATAAAAAATTATTTGCATCTATTCTCATTAAATTCTTGTCATTTTTAATAGGCTTTCGAGAGTTACATTACAGGTGTCGTAATATTTTTGCGTAATTAATTAATTACTCGACAACCATGCAGACAATTGTCTTCAACTTTGGCATGGACGACAGATTCCCATATAGACGAATATCCTCCATAAATTTGAACTAATTCTTATCATATTGATTTGAACAACCAACCTCCTTAATGTTAAAAAAAAATTATTACAATTATTCCACCGTCCATGATCGCTCGAACCAAGATCCGCCTTGTTAAAAAGATTTTCTTGAAATTCTTTTAAATTGTCGCTGTTAGGAAATCGGCCAGCAATACCAGAGATTACAATTTCTTCTTCAGCATCGACGCTATACAAGTTCGGTCGATTCATAGTATCTTTATTTTTTCGAAACAGACAAGTTCTACAACTAAATGTCATTATTTATTTTTTGAAAAAAAAAACAGACATAAATGCGTAAAATAAAGAAAATAATCAAATACAATTTAATATTATATACATATACGTACCAATAAAAAGTGGAAGCACCGTGGCAATTGAAACACTCAAGAGTGAAGTCGAAACTAAATCATATCTCCTCTATATTTATAGTTTCTGTGTTATGTATTATATTTCTACATACATGATAATGACGCAGCCGATTAAAATTGTGAACGTTTGAATAGCTGATGCTTCCGTTACGATATATTTACCACACAATCGTGGAAATTACTGAGGAGTTTGCCAATGCGTATAATAACAGAATGAATTCAGAAAGAGAATATACAAAAATTACTATGTGTTATTATTTTATGCTTGTGAGTATTATTATTGTGTGAGTTTTAGATATGTTGTAAAATAATTTAATTAAAAAGGTAAAACAATTGTTATTTTAATATCTGATATGTAAAATATAATTATTATTTATATTATATATTATACAATATATCTTCACGTAAGTATATATGAACTAACATAGTTAGAACATTCTAAGTTTATTGAAAAAAAAAATGTTCCTTATATATTTTACATCAATTATTTTCAATTTAAATAGAGATATACAAGCTAGAATATATGCTGGCAAGCGTAAATCTACTTATTGTACGAAACTTGCACGCATACACGCACGCATTGTATTTGCTCTAATTTTGATTTTATTCGGATTCTTTTCACTAATTGAATATTCAATATATTAACACTCACAAGTTATAGCTTAAATAAAATAAACTAAACTTTAAAACTAATTTGAAGATACAAAGTTACGAATATACGTTTCTTATTCTCGCGTTCTCTGAACTCTGGTGAGTGTGTGACTTTACTTTCTTTGTCCTGACTGTTATTTCTGTTTCAATCATATCACAAACTATGATTATTATTAATCAAATGTCACTTTTTCGTGGAAAGTTTCACTGCTGATTATTCTTTGATTTTGACTGTTAGCACATCGCTGAAGACGACTCAAAACACAAGCGAACCGTCCGATGTATTACAATTATGTATCTTATTAGTTATTAAAGGTTGATATAACGTTAACTTACGCACTGTTGAACGATCAACCCAAATCTTTTTACTTGCTACTTGTTAATTTCATTATCAAGTTTTTAATTACTTACCCATTTATTTTAATATAAATATATTATAATTATTTTGCATTGTATTTTACGCATGCTATCGTGTACTGACTTAACACATTAGAATATCCTTGTTCAGATTTTATTTAGACACATATACATATACATATACATAATTCACGCGTGCAATATATGCGTATAAATGAGTATTGATTTTAATTTTACACTGTAAAAAATTTAATGTCCCAGAAAGTCCACTCTAAATTTTGTGTTAAAATAACACGATGAATGAGTTATTTTAACACAAAATTTAAAGTGGACTTTCTGAAACATTAAATTTTTTACTGTCTAGACATTGTCATATCTACTTTATTTGCATAATGTATTCACGCATTTACGCATTCACAATAGGAATAATATCCGCTAAACTTTAATATCTGACGCATATGTAAAATCATTTTCAAATGTCAAGCGATGTCAAGTAAACGGAAAAAGAACTAACTACGTCAATGCATAAATGTCAAGGTGCTATGTATGCCAAGTTTGTCTGGAACTTTCCGTCAAGCTTTTGAGTAAAATATCTCTGAAACTTTTAACCAGCTTTCTTGAGGGCATTTTTCTGACATAATCGATATAAGCTGTCGATTGCGAGCTGTTTAACCAGTCCGAATAAAATCGGTACAGTCAATTCCGAGATTTTGATTACGTAAAAAGTGATATTTTTTGCGTTCTATTTTCAATTTTACTCATACTAACACATTCAGTGATTTTGTCCCTCAAAAGGTTTTTAGAATGTGTACTATATTATTAAAATTATGCAATGTAAGTAAACATTGATATGCATACAATATATACGTAATAATTTCTGATGACGCTGGCAAGACAAACCAGAGAGCGTGGACGAAGAGGAAAAAAGGGAAAAAGAAAGGAAAAGGGAGAGGGAGATTGAGCTTTATTAGCCTTCTCTTAGCTATTTTTTATATCAAATGTCTTTACATCAATTCTCAATTCTTCTACATGAGGTACAATATATTCTTTTAACATACGTTTAAATAGTTCGATTCTTTCACATTGCTTTAATTCTGTCGTTATACATACCGATAAGTCTATATATTGACCTAATTTACCTACTAGATCGATAATAATGCGCGCGCGACTTATCGGAAATCAAGAGCTATCTACCGTTAAAAGTAATAAAAGTTACGTTTCTCTGATTGAGAGACGACGACGTATAGTATCTTAATAAAAAAATTTTCACATTTGGACTTTGGGTCGAAATATCTCCGCTCGTAGAGCACGTAAGGGAAAAGTAAAAACACTTTTATTACATAAATCGACCCCAAGCTATCGATC
Source organism: Temnothorax americanus (assembly GCF_048541705.1). Taxonomy (NCBI): domain Eukaryota; kingdom Metazoa; phylum Arthropoda; class Insecta; order Hymenoptera; family Formicidae; genus Temnothorax; species Temnothorax americanus. The sequence goes on along the minus strand of NW_027509253.1, from coordinate 787,437 downwards.
AAGACTACTTAGAACTTGATCCGTTCACTAGTTATTGAGATCTTAACATCTCGAGTATTTGCAACTCGTCGCATCGCGTAAAAGAGTCACGGTGCGGTCTCGCTTCGCGTGTACTTGGAGCGAGACACTACCGTGTCTCTTGATTCGTTTGGATGTATTCTTAACAAATAATATGTAATACGTTATATATATATATATATATATATATATATGTATATATATATATAAATTTATTTATATAATATAAATGAATATAAAAAATATTATTTCTAGGGTCACGTGGTTTCGCTTTGACGCTAGTGTCAAAAAATGAAATTGAATTTATTCAACATCCAGCGTTGACGCTGAATCGTCGTTGATCGTCAAGTACAAGCAAAAATAGACTTCAAAATACGTAAAATATTAATTATTTTCAAGTAATATCTTCAAATAGTAATATTTTACGGATATATATAAAATAAAAAATATTATTTTTGAAGATATTTGTTCACTGAAAAATGAGCGGGTCGAGTATCAATGTGCAAAAGGCACCTTTACGTAAAAACAAAAATTTGGGGTTAATTAATTATTAATTTCGTTAATTATTAAAAAAGTAATTATAAATTTAGGTGTAAAATTGTATCTAAAGGCCGGTTTTCACACGCAATGATTGGTGGCGCCAACTGACTGGCATTCATTGGCGCCAGAACCAACTGGCAAACTCACAAGTGTTTACACAGTGATTGGCGTATAATATGAAAAATATTTAACATTTATTAAACACACAGTAAATGACAACAACCATATAACCTCAAATTTTGAGGTTATATGCTTTGGCCAATAACCGCCAGTAAACGCCACATTACTAGCGCCAGTTTGCATCAAGTGTTTACACTTGCATTTTTACTGGCATTAGTCGACTGGCGCGGCCTGGCGCCACCAATCATTGCGTGTGAAAACCGGCCTTAATTCTTCTTGGGTCTTATGTAACACTTTCTCTTTATTTTTTTTATAGGTTTTAATCGACGCATTTTTGTCCATTTGTACAAATGTTGAAATATAGGACATGCATAATTTGGCGAACAATATTCAGTGGCAAACTTCAAAGCTGATTCAACTTTTTCAGCCCATCGAATTTTAATGCACAATAGCAGCCAAACAAACCTGTGAAATACGTACGATTTACATTGAGTAATTGCAGTGAATCAGTCTAAATGAAAATATGCATATTTACCGTATTTCACCATTTCTGGAATCAAGAGAGTAACAACATGAAATTGATTCCAGTTTTTCCGTGCACAAATCAGTATAAAAATAAAAAAGTAGGTAGTTTAAGAATATTATTTTCTCGGCGTCGTCAAGATCTCCATATGTCATTGAAGGTATACTATGGGTGTTATTATCCCATTTGACCCATTCTCTCGCTAAGTCGAAACACTTTGTTTCACGTGCGGTCACTCTCGGCAAGATAGATGCAGAAGGAATATTATAGAACCACGAGTTCCATTCAACACAATCTAATATCTGAGAACAACATTAAAATCATTATTTCTAATGCCAAGCATATGAATACTAGTGCAACTGTAGTTTATTTGTATAAAAGGTACGTTACCATCTTCTTGTCAAAAAAATATGCATTCAAGTAGTTTATCCAATCCGTAGTGTTGATACTTTTAAATGCTAATTTACAAAAATAATATTTAAGAAATGGTTCGAATACTGAGGGTCCTCCTAACATATTTTCCAAATGATCTAAGAGTACATATCCCACTTCGTAAGGCACATATTTAATAGCTCTGTGAGGCGACCAACCCGTCAAATTGGGTAATAAACATCTTAGCAAGCCGATATTTGAAAGATTTTGGATCTATAATACAATTTCAGAAAATATTATCCAATAAGAATGCAGGAATTTGTGTGTGTTTATTATGTATTATACAATATAGAATATTATTATTTTTGATAACATTATTTCTTATTTTATTTTCAAAGTTAAAATCTTACTATAGCATTCAAATTCGTTAATCCTTCCCTTTCGAGATAAAGACTTTATGTCTTCACATAACCATATTTTGCTTTCAATTTTCCTGCTAATAAAAATGCTAAAACTCTTATTCAACCACAAATGCTCATAATTCAAACACGTACGTAACTAAATTTTCTGCCCACAGCTCTGTGAAACATTTCGAGCGAATTTCCTGATAGAAGAACAATCTCCGCCAAGTAGTGTCGGCGAAATAAATATCACGCAGGGACATTTTATTTCGAAATGTGCCACACTTGGTGGAAGCACGCATATATCGTATCTGCCTAGAGATTTCATTTTAAATGTAATAACAAAAAAGTAATTACAATAAACAAAGAAGATTGACAATCCACAAAAGAAAAATTTGTTATATGTATAAATTTAAATAAACATATCAAAAAATAAATGTAAAGCAACTTAAATTTAAATTAATTTAAATAAATAATATATATCAAGATATTTAGTTAATATTTTATTATCCCACACACACATATATATAAGGTCCACACAAACGTTCGGCAATTTCCAACATATGGTTTCAATCGTGGCAAAATGAAACGTATTCATACACGTGTCAATAAATTTGTTTTCGGCAAATACATCGGTCCTATTATTAAGACGTCTTTTCTCTAGTGAGCCCACAGCAATAATCACCGCATAAGATGGTACCGGTCTACTTTGAAGAAATGTATATACGGCTATCTCCGGGCCTTCGCATATACTTTCTAAATGTGCGGACGTAACAACTTTAAAATTTTTGGGTACTGAAATCTAAAAATGTTAAAAATTTGTCAATAAAAATTAAATATATATTTTATTTTAATTTTATTAAAGTAATTTATAAAATATAGGAAATTAGGATAGAAAATTAATATAGCTAGAAAATTAATATAGGAATTCACGTTTATATATAAAAATAATAAAAATTTGGAGAAATAAGAATGGAATGCTTTAGTAAAAAAAATTAAATATTTATATATATAAATTTTTTTTACTAAAGCATTCCATTCTTATTTCTCCAAATTTTTATTATTTTTATCAATAATAAATTAATCAAATATCATTAATTTCATGTAAATAAATAAATGAATGAATGCATAGAAATACTAACTGGTATTGCTTTTATATAAATTCTTACCGTAGCTGAGTACGTAAATTTGACAGATAGAGTGTCCTGGCAAGGAAATTATGCTCTGGCGTGTATATATTAGCTAAAAAAGTACTTTTATACACTTTGTTCACGTAGAAAAAATTCATTCATCATGCAAAAGAATATCTTTGTTTAGCCAGTTTACCTTATTGTTAGACAATAGGAAGGGATATAAACACCATCAGAGTAGTTTGCGCAGGTGTTAGCCAACGTAATGCAGGAGAGTATGGAGTTGTTTCATATTTAATTTGAATTCTACATCTGAAAAGTATCGTATTATCAGTATATTCAATTCTTACATCAATCATTTTTAGTAATTATATCTTTCTAAAAATATCTTATATTAACTTAGTGTTATAAGTAGCACCAGCATCAGTTTGTGGTAATAGGGAATTTGCATGATTTTTTTTTTAAATTGCATTAAATAATTTGTATGTTCTTTTAATTGTATTTTTTTTTCGTAATTTTTTAACGCAAAATAACCGAGAAAATAAATAATAAAATATTGCATTATTTGAAATGCCGAAAACGGTCCGGAAACGACCGAGTCTTCCCGAACGCCGTGTGACGTCACACCGCAGTAAAGTAATACCTTTAACCATTGAAACAATCATTTATTTTAAAAAATGAGTAAAGCAAAAACACATAAAGCGTGTTTTGTACCTTTATGTAAAAGTACTGTTATTAAAACACCAGGTAAACTGTTCTTTTATGTACCTCAAGATAAAAACGTTAGAATACAAATAGAATCTTCCCGTTTGACGCTGACATAACCTATAACTCGCTGAGATAGAAAGAGAAGGGAGTATACTCGTGTGCACTCGGGTGACGTTTCCAAACGCAGCTTAGCAGACGGAGAGTTGAGACTATTGCAATGTGACGTCATGCACTTGTCAGCCAATCAAAATCGTTTTCTCACAGCACAAAAAAGTTCAAATATTATTAAAATTTCATTTCATTTTTGACTACCTATTTATTGATTAAAATTTAAAATTTTGTTGTAAATAAATTTATAAAATTGTATATTTAAATTACAAACAAAAAATATGCAATATTTTTTTTATGCAAATTCCCTATTGTACGCAAAGTGAACTTCCAAAAGCATAATTAATTTTATTATAATAATTTAAATGTGTTCCATTAGACATGTCTGTGACACTTGATATAACAAGTCCAAGGTTATCTAAAATCTATTTATTCGATATTACATATTAATAAAACCAGTCGGACTTCCGTTTCCGGTTGGTTAGGTGTGAGTTGGCGATTTGTGCGAGCGAAAAGCGAGGTGCGAGTGTGAGAGATAGAGCGAGTGAGAGAGCGTGGAGAGTGAGAGGTGAGCTCGGTGAGGGAAAGGGAAGGTAGGAAAGTGGAGGCAGCGCGGAGGATAAGGGAGGAGAGTCCGTGGAGGCGAAGGAGAATTGGGAAGGTTGAGGTTAAAGAGACGAGCGTAGAAGGGGAAGGATAGAGAGCGCGAGAGTTAAAGGCTAGGGAATTCTGGGGACATCGGGATAACGCCGGGAAGTAGTACGGCCGTAGAGTAGAGGATAGATGGCGCATTTTGCGGATAGGTTGGGGAAAGAGAGACGCGGAAGTACGGGGAATATAGATGAGCTTTCCAAGAGGAAAGGAAGTATAGAGGAGATGTTTAAGAGAAAGAGGGATAAAATAGAGAAGGAAGAGGGCGCGGGGGGGGAAGAGGACGAAGACTTCTCGAAGAGAAGCAACAAAACGGTGAGAACGCCACCAGGGGGGGGGCAGGGGGGGAGGATATGGATGTGAAGGGGTTGTTGAGAGGAATAAGGGAGGAGATGAGGGAGGGGTTAAGAGGAGTGAGAGAGGAGATTAGAGAGGTGGCGAAGGAGCAAAAGGAGGCAATGATGGAAGAAGTAAAGAAGATAAAAAGCAAATTGAAAGAGAGAGAGGAGATGTGGAGAAGGGAGAGAGGAGAGCTCCAGAAAAAAATAGAGGACATGGAACGAAAGCTGGAGGGGATGCAGATGGAAGTAAAAGGAGGAGGTCTCGGGGGAGGAAGAGGTAGAGAGGAAAGCGGAGGAGGGCCGAGGGAGGAGGGGAGGGGAGAGGCTGATTGGAAGGAGAGGGTGGAAAGGCTGGAAAGGAGGTACGAAGTAAAGGAGAGGGGAGAAAGGAGAAGAAACATTCTGATAAAAGGAGTGAAGGAAGATGCGGGAGGAATAAAGGGGGGAGTGGCGGAGGTGATGAAAAAGTTAGGCGTGGAGGTGAAGATAGAGGAGATTAGAAAAATAGAGGCGGGGAGAAGAGAGAAGGGGGGTATGGCAGTGGTGAAAGTGGGAAGTGAAGAAGAGAAGGCGAAAATAATGAGAAATAAGTGGAAACTGAGAGGCGAAAATACGTGGATAGACGAAGACTTGACATGGGAGGAAAGAAGGATAAAATGGAAGATAAACCAAGTGGCATGGAAGGCAAGAGGAGAGGGTAAAAAGGTACGGATAGGGATGGGAAGAGTATGGATAGAGAGGGAATGGTAGGTGTGGGATGAGGTTAGAGGTATGCTTAGGAATGGCAGAGAGAGGTGCTGGGAGGAAGGGCAAGGAAAAGGAAAAGAAAATGAAAGAGAGGAAGAGCAAAGGCAGGGGGAATAGAGGAGGGAGAGGGAACGGGTAGGGGGGAAGAAAGAGGAGCAGAAATTGAGATGGATAAGAGAGAGGAACTGGGTGGAAGTGGGGAAGAAGAAGAGGGAGAGGAGGGAGAGAGGAGAGGGAGAGGGGGGGAAGTAGTATTTATAAGGTGGCCTTTTGGATGGTGGCGGGGCTAACAAATAAAGATAAAGAGTTTTGGAAAAGGCTGGAGGATTGGGACGTAATGGTGTTATGCGAAACGTCGGGTGGACGGTAAGGGGTGGGAAAAGATAAAAGAAAAAATGCCAAGAGGTTACGTATGGGAAGTGCAGAAAGCAGGGAGGAAGAGCCGGAAAGGAAGGGCGATAGAAGAAAAGATAGTAGGGGTGAGGGTAGGGATCAAAATGGAAAGAGAGAAGACGAAAAAAGATAAAGAAGGGATAGTATCGATAAAAGTAAAACTTGGAAAAAAGTGGTGAAGGGTAGTGGGAGTATATATAAATAAGGATATGGACCGGAAGTTGGAAGACCAGAAAGAATGGGTGGAGGAGATTGAGAGGGGAGTGAGAGTGCTGATAGGAGGGGATTTTAACGCAAGGACCGGAAAGGAAGGGGGGTTCGTGGAAAAGGGAGAAGAGAGGGGGGAAGGAGAAAAGGGATCAAAGGATGGCAAGGTAAATGAGGAAAGAAAAAAATTGTGTAGATTCTTGGAAGAACATGGGTGGGCGATTTTTAACGGGAGAATTAGAGGGACGTATACAGGGGGAAAAGGGGAGTCGGTGATTGACTACGTGTTAGGGGACAGGAAGACAAAGGAAAGGGTAGAACGGGTGGTGGTAGAAGAGAAGGTCGATTCAGACCATCAGCCAGTGACGGCGTGGGTGGAAGGGTGGGAGGAAGGTATGGATAAGGGGAAGGGGGGAAGGAGCGGAAGTGGGAGAGGGGACTGGTCAGAAGAGGGCAGGAAAAAATTTAGAGAGTTAATGGGGGACAGGCAAGCTCGAGGAGGAGGAGTGGAGGAAGAGTGGCAGAGGTTGAAGGGGAGGATAAGGGAGGTATTAAGGGAAGTGAATGGAAGGGGCAAAAAAAGCGGAGGAAAGGGCTGGTGGGATGAGGAATGTAGGGAGGGAAAAAAGAGAGTTAGCAACATGTTAAGGAAATGGAGAAGGGAAGGAGGAGAGGGGGACAGTTACAGGGAGGAAAAACAGCGATACAAGAAGCTATGTGAAAAGAAGAAAAAAAGAGAAGTGGAAAAATGGGAGGAAGAAGTAAAGGAGGTCAGGACGGAGGGGCAGGTATGGAAGGTGGTAAACAGGGAGAGAAAGAGGAGAAAGAGGGTGAATGAGGGAATTAGTATGCAGGAATGGGATGGGTACTTTAAAGAGTTGTTGGGAGGAGTGAATGGGAGGGTGGTGATGGGAACAAGAAGAGGGGAGAGGAGGGAGGAGAAAGAGGAGATAAGGAGAGAAGAGGTGTGGGAGGTAGTGAGGAAGCTTAGAGAGAGAAAAGCGTTGGGAAGTGATGGAATTCCGAATGAGGTTTGGAAGTTTGGAGGGGAGGTAGTAAAAGAATGGCTATGGGAAGTGTGCAATAGAGTGTGGAAAGGAGAGGGGTGGCCGGAAAATTGGAGGGAGGGAATTATAGTGCCTATAGGAAAAAAGGGGGAGGGGGAAAGAGTGGGGGACTACAGAGGGGTGACGTTAGCACAAACGGCATACAAAGTGTATGCTGCCGTACTGGCGGAAAGGTTGAGGAAAGAGGTTGAAGAGAAGGGCTTGCTGCCACCGAGTCAGACAGGGTTTAGAAGAGGGGTTGGGACCACGGACAACATTTACGTATTGAATCACCTGATAAACAGGCAAGTAAATGGAAAGAAAGGGAAAATGGTGGTGATGTTCGTAGACTTAAAAGCAGCTTTTGACTCGGTGGACAGGAGGATTCTAGTGGAAGCCATGAGAAAAAGGGGAGTAAGAGAGGGCTTGGTGGAGAGGTGTAAAGAACTGCTAGGGGAGACGATATGCAGAGTAAGGGTGGGGGAGGAAATGGGAGAGAGATTTTGGACAGGAAGAGGAGTCAGACAAAGGTGTCCGTTAAGTCCGATTCTGTTCACCTTGCTGCTGGCGGACATTGACGATGAACTGAAAAAAGGGGGCTGGGGTGGAATAAAGCTGGGAGGAAGAAAGATATATACACTGGCTTATGCAGACGATATAGCGATGTTAGCGGAGAATGAGGAAGATATGAAAGGAATGATAGGAAAACTGGAGGGGTATTTGGACAGAAAGGGATTGGTATTGAACAGTGAAAAAACGAAGATAATGAAATGCAGAAAAGGGGGAGGAAGATGGAAAAAGGTGAGTTGGAGGTGGAAGGGTAGGATAATAGAGGAGGTGAGAAAATTCTGCTACTTGGGATATGTAGTAAAATGTAATAGGAGGCAGGATGAACATGTAAAAGAGAGGACGAGGAGAGGGGCGGCGTTGCTGGGACAAGTATGGGGGATCGGAAAGAGGAGGTTTGGGGGGGATTGGGGTAGGAGAATATGGTTGTTTGATAAGTTGATATGGACGGTGATAAGTTACGGAGTAGAAATAAGGGAGTGGAGGGAAAGAGGGGAGATAGAGAGATTACAGGAAAGATATTTAAGGTGGGTGTTGGGAGTGGAAAGATGTATACCGGGATATATGATTAGGGAGGAGTTACAAAGGGAGAAACTAAGAGGAAGGGCGGTTATGAGAGCATGGGGGTATGAGAAAAATTGGAGGAAGGAAAGGGAGGGGAGCTGGCAAGGGAATGCTGGGAGGAGGTAAAGAGGAGGGCGAAAAGAGGGGTGAGCAGGGGGGGATGGGAGGAGGAGAGAAAAGAAGCGGCGGAGAGCAGGGGCTGGAAGATAGAGGAGGTGGAGGAGCTGAGGGAGGATGGGATGTGGAGGGGGGAGGACGTGCTTGAGAGAGAAAAGAGAATGCAAAGAGAAGAGAGGTGGAAGGAGATAGGAGAGGCAAAATTTAACAAGTGGTATGGCATGATAAAAGGGGAGGGGATACCGGAGTACTTAAAAAAGAACTGGGGAGAAAATAGGTGGCAGAGGGTGGCTAGATACAGGCTGGGAGGTGGTATGAGGGGGGTGAAACATTGGATGGCAGAGGAGAGAAGAGTGTGCAGGGTGTGTGGAGGGGGGGAGGAGACGTGGGAACACGTGTGGGAAGACTGTGCAGATTGGGGAGGAGGGAGATCATGGCAGGAAGCGGTGGGGGAGGTATTGGGGGAAGAAGGGGAGGGGGAGAGATAACTGAGGAAATTAGAGAGAGTAAGGGAGGGAGAGGGTGATGGAGGGGACTGGGAGGTAAGGGAGGGAAGGAGTGAATGAGAGAAAGAGGAGGAGTGAGGAGTTTGTAAACGGAAACGGAAGTCCACAGAGATAGGGAACTTGCGAGCGTGTGTGTGTGTGTGTAAAAATAGGTAGGGCGAATAGTTTGTAAGGTTAAATGTGAAATAGGCTAAGGTAAGTTAAGTGAATGTAAAGGGTTGGGAACGTCCCTACAAAACGCCTTGCAACCCTGAGGGGAGCCAATAAATATATCTATCTATCTTTATATATGAAGCAGTACGATATATTCCATTCATACTCGTATATTTATACATGATATAGTGTTATACATATCTTATAATTATTTTCAATAAAATAATTGATTTTATATACACAAAAGTTAACTAACTTTGGTCCTTTCGTGAGAACCAAGTATTAGATAAGTACCTAAATTTGATATATGTTAAATATACAGTAATAAGGGACATGTGTACAAAAAATCAAGTGAGGTTACCGACACTTGACAAGAAATAAGTCATTCTAAATGTGCGTTCGCGGAGCGTGCCATTGTCATTCTATCCTTGTTCACATCTAATGAACGAAAAAAATAGAACGATGCAAATTGCCACGGCCGAGGTTTTCAACAAATAATACATGTGTACTTAGCGATCAGATGAATACATTATTCATGTCTTAAAATATTCCCTGAAGTTTCCGAATTTTGTACATACCTTGAAAAGAAGGGCTTGCCGAATGTTTTGCTCTGATATATGAGGTTAAATAAGTAGTGGATCCACGCGCATATTGCTTTACTCGTACTGTCATGCCTGACCTAACCTAAATCGAGTCCAACCGCACTACTATTGTGATATTTTTTTAATTAGTAAATAATTAAATACGGTTAAATCGTGCGTGCAAAATTATGTTTTATTATTATAATTATTGGAATGCTGTGTAATGTTTGTTTTTAATTACCTCATGACGGACTGTTACTTGACTAGCTGGGTCCGCGAAAGGACCACCTTAAATACAAACAAAAGCATTACATCTTATTCGATAATCTTATAAAAACGTTAATTAAACGCGATAAAATTGAACATTTGTTTTCATGCTTATCTATTTAACTCTAATAGTATTATTAATCTAATAGAGTATTAGTAATATATATCTTCACGTCATTGCTGTGTAGAATATATGACGGTGACGTAAGATATCGATGCACTTATTAACTGCAATGAATTACGTTCTTTGTTATTATATGCTGTACATTTTATATATGATACATTCTATATATTTTATAATAAAAATCAAGTAATTTCTTTTTAAATCGACCGTGACTGGCAATAAATAACGTCTTTTTAATATAAACATTGAAAAACTGTGAGCCAACTTGGTTTGTCAGATTCACACAGCACTTTTTTTTGGATCAATCATCGAGGCATTATTAATTTCGACCATGGGTTTTGGTCAGTTGATGTAATTTCTAAATTAAATAATTTTAAATTTTTATTGCAAAAAATATTACCCCAGCCAGGGTTTGAACCTGGAACCTCCCGTATACCGTGCGGGTGTCGTGCCAATTCGACCACTGGGGCTGTGGTGATATTTATCGCAATAACAACTTTTTTTGCAATAAATATTTAAAACTATTTAATTTAGAAATTACATCAACTGACCAAAACCCATGGTCAAAATTAATAATGCCTCGATGATGATCTGAAAATGTGCTGTGTGAATCTGACAAACCAAATTGGCTCACAGTTTTTCAATGTTCATATCGAAAAGACGTTATTTATTGCCAGTCACGGTCAATTTAAAGAAATTACTTGATTGTTATTCTATACTGGCGAAAGAAATTTACTATTCTAATTTTTATAATAAATAATATATTTTTTACTGAGGCGAAGCAATTTAGAGATGCTACAAACAATCTGCCCACATTCAGGCCGAAAGATTTACTGCCCATTTTTAACAGAAATAATATCAGCTTTTGTATATGTGTAACGGTGCTCTATACCAACGAACATTATATCTACAAACAATTAAATATGACGAGACAAGTTGATGACTAGAGAAGTGTAGAAAAATATAGCATATCTCAATCTTAAACTTATAAACTTTTTAAGCTATATAAGTCTCCATTTCCACTAGCAGGAGTATATAAGGAGACATTTTTCATGCTGGGGTCTTTAGACCCCTCATGTCATTTACGAGATTCTTGAGAAGTGTGGCATTTAAGGGTTAATAGCATATCTCATTAGGTATTAATCGACAATATTAATAAGGATCGAGAATATTAATAAGAATTGATTACAATAATTTTTTAGTTATATGCGATCAAAGTTGGTTAAACAACTACACACTATATTAGGAAGCTTATCATTCGGAATTGATTTTCACAGATCATATGATATATTGAATCCAAATATTATATATATATTATATATTATATATTATATATATATATATATATATATATATATAAATAACAAATATTATTTTTGAAGATTTTTGGTCGCTGAAAAGGAGTGTCGAGCGTAAACGTGAAATGGCACCTTTAGGATAAGTCATTAATAACTGTAATATAAGTATAACAGTAATTGTGCAGAGATATGGACCATCTCCCGATTTCAATAATTTTGAAGTAGGTTGTCAAAAGATCTCAGGCTTGTAAAAGGATTCAGGCAATCGTTGTCTATTAAAAAGTTAGCTCTGCATAAATACTCATTTTTTATTTTTTGTAAACAAATTTTTTTCTTGAATATAAAACATCAACGGACGTACAATGTAGTTTGAATTTTTTATACTATCGTGACGAGATGTGTACTATGTCAAGAATGCAAAATGAACGGAATGGACTATATATACGACTGTTGCAAAAATATGTGATTAATTCCATATATATGTAACACAAAGATAATAAATAAATAATAAAATATTCACAAACTATATGTTACTTTTGCTGTTGTCCGATACCTCACTGACTTCTTCCCGTTTCTCTTTCTCTCTCAGTCTCTCTCTTTATCTCTTTTCTTTCTTTCTTTCTTCTCTTTTTTTTACGTACCTTTATTATTATTTCTTTTCTTTATAACTTTTTACATAAATTCTCATTTACGATCACGTATATCTTAATTCCAAAAAAAATATCCGATGGATAAATATCCTTTAGTGGTATATTTTTACGATGTTGAAACTATAATTAAGATCCAATATCTCTCGCGCAAATATTATACAGATTATATTTATATATGAAATAAACATTAGATATAAAATAAACATAGCATATTATTTTTAATTAAAAAAAGTAATTAAAAAAAGAGCTTTAGCTTTTGTTATCCTGCATATACAAATATGTATGTAAATTTTATTCTTATTCTTACTGTTTTTTAATTAGAAAAACATTATATCAGATTATATTAGAATATCTTACTTGTACTTTTTCTCAAATATTAGTTGCATTCTCTGTCATAAAGGCATATACATATATATTGGTGTAAATATGATGTGTAAACGACACGTACATGTTTGTGAGTATCCGCAGTGTAATATATGCTTGGATTCGCTAAACCCAAAAATGGCCTGTGCGGATCAGTCATTTTTGCAAAAGCAAACGAAATAAAATGTTCATCACATATGGTCAAATATTCTGTCTCTGAATTATCTTGCAAACAGAAAGAAGCCTGAGAATGGACCTGCACGTTTTTAGATAGAACCTCTGCACATGACATGACATGACACATTGTGTTCACTGTTCTCTCTTGTGTGCATGCGTTGTATGTAATCGTGGATATTAGTGTGACGTGTAACAGAGTCTAATAATAAGTTCACGATTGTATTTCATGTTACATGATACGATTGTTTGGCTTTATTCCGTACTATGTCCAAATGTAACGTTAATGTTACTAATAAAATGACTCTTGCAAGGTATTTATATATATGTGCAAAAAATTTTGCTTATGACTTTCCACAAAAATATTGATATAAAATTTCCAAAATGTATATTTCTTTATATACCCGAATATATTACTCTTTAACATTGTCTTAAGTCACGATTTCAATTAATTTATTTTCTATTATTCTATATTGTTTTTTTTTGTTTGAAACGTTCTTTTACACGAATTTTACACAAAGCGAATAATTTCGCAGACATTTTATCAGCAATTGAAATCCAGCAAACATAAATAGGATCATCAAAATCATAGGTAATTTAAATTATAAATAATATGAATAAAAAACTGAACATATTAATATCAGCAACATACATTATAAATTTCCCTCAAATTGAGAATATGAGGTAATTATTATTTTTTATAATAATTATTTTTTATCGAATGGACAAAATGCGAGCTATGCTAACGCGATTGACAAAGAGGTAGCATTGAGAATACATTTACATATATCTACGATTCGATCTCTTTGTCAAAATCTGATATTTTGATTAATACGTTAACAGTTTATTATAAGGAAAATAAAATTTATATTAAGGTTTATATTGAAAAATATCTATGTTTCATACATTAAATTACGTTACGATAATTTACATAGTATTATTGGTATGTGTATATTGGTTACATATAGCACTTTGTATATAAAACATATATTTTTTTTTTTCACGAAGGACTATGCCCCAGTTTCTTAGGAAGTTGGGCTTCCGATGAACAGCATTGAGACATGGGTTGTATTATAAGACATAAAAGGCGAGGGTTAAAAAGTTCCATGGTTAAACTTGTAAAATGAGTCACCTGAGTAGTAGATCTGTCCATACCACACATACCACACTAGTTTTGTCTGATTTTTCGGAGAACACCTCCCCGCGGTAACGACGGTAACGGATTGAACGAAAGACATTACAATAATATGTATGAAATGTATATCGTACAGTTTATTAACACGGCTAACAAAAGAGTGTTTGGAACTCAACGGTCTTCCACCGATTTTGATACTCTACAACATATCTTTAGACATATCTTACAACATATCTTAGTAGCAAAAAATAACAAACAGGTATCTTTTTTATTGGCTTTGAAGCATGTTTAAGAGTTGAAATAATTTCTCAAAAGAAATTCCATACATTTAATTACGAGTGAATATCTCTGAAACCGTGAGATATATGAATAAATGTTTTAGACATAAAGGTTACGGTATTAGTGATCTCTGTAATCAGTATTTACATATATTTCTTTAATATCATATTTTTCTACACATACCCTTTTTAATATTATTTTTGCAAAAATATAACATTTAAAAAAATTTAAATACACAATTATCATATTTTTTTCATACTTCTACACTTCAATGTTATTTTTGCAAAAATGTAACATTAAAAAAAATATATAACTACATGATTATCATATTTTTTATATATTATTTTTCTACTCTTTATATATATATATATAACGTTGCAAAAATATATAATAAAAAAATTTATAAATATATGATTACGAAGATCACTTAATACACACAGTAACTGTCCAACCTTTTTCATATAATATCTCACGGTTTCGGAGATTTTTGCTTGTTATCAAATATATGAAATTTGAAATTTCTTTCGAGGGGTTTCTTTAATCCCTAAATATGTTTGGTAACCGATAAAACCCATGTCTGTTATTTTTCGCATCCTATAACATGTCGGAAGCCCATCAAAATCAGTGAAGGACAGCTTCAAATGTTCTCAGTAAAGGTCCAATCCAGACAAACTTGCATAAGTTTATAAGCATATGCATAAAGAAATGGATTGGTCTATTTCCTTATGCACATGTATATGGACCAATCAATTTTCTTATGCTTATGTTTATGGGCTATGCAAGTTTTTCTGGATAGACCTTAAGTCCCTGAACGCAATCTATGCCATCATGTCAAAGAAATTCGGATTTGTATGTCGTACGGTTGGGTGTTGTGCGCGTGGGACGGCAGTAATATATATGGTATCTAAAATATGCCCAATATCTTGACAAAGACATCCATGTGCCAGTAACAGCAGCAAATAATATTTGTGTACAGTTAGAGAGGTTCAATGAGAAAAACTTGAAGAGAGATAAAATCCGTACGCTCGTCAGACTTCCATTAGGAATTTAAAACCTTCTGTTTTGTACTTCATGATGAGTACCCTCTCTTAACGATTAATATATGATCCATGACTATTTACTCATAGCGCCCAGACAGAGCACAGTTCTTATTTAAATGTCTTTTGACTATCCAACAAAAATTGTCGTTATGTATCACTGCGAATCGAGTTGCCGTCTATCGTTGAGTCTGTAAATAAAACAAACAATTTCTTTTTTTATTAAAATTGTCTTACAACAAATGCGTGGTACAAAAATTTGTATCTATCGCATTTGTTCCATAAACATTTCAATCTTTTAATATTGTTTTTTTTTATATTAAATAAATTATTTTATATAACAGTTATTAACGACTTACCTATTAAGGAATAAAATTAGCTTAATTATATTAACAAAATAATTAAGTAGTCAGATGTAGAATTCTGTCTAATTCTTTCTGGGTTTCATATAACATTTTTTCCTTATTTTTCATATACGTTTCGATCACTACTGGACGCATTTCTGTCCATTCGTACAAAGATTGAAATATAACACATACACAATTTGGAAAACAGAATTTAATGGCAAATTTCAAAGCTGATTCAACTTTCTCAGCCCATCGAACTTTAATACATAATAGCAGCCAAACAAACCTGCGAAATACGTGCGTTTTGTGTTAAGCAATTGTGAATTAAACTGAATAAAGATATGCATATTTACCGTATTTCAACGTTTCGTATATTGAAAGCGAAGCCAGGTATAATTAATTCTAGTTCTTCTTTGGTCAGATGCGTATTAAGAGTATGTTGAAAGTTTAAGAATATTATTCTTTTAACGTCACAAAATTCGCTTAATTGAATATTTATGTTATTGACTATATCACTGTTTTCAGGTTCCCAGTCTGCTGCTAAACGGAAACACTGTACTTCCAATATGGACACTCTTGGCACGATAAGTGAAGGTGTGATATTAAAGAACCACGAGTACCATTTAACACGATCTAATATCTGAGAAGAACATAGGAATCTTGATTTTTAATGCTAAACGTGTGACTACTGATGATGAAACTCTATAGATTAGGTATTTATATTAGTATAAAAAGTATGTTACCCTCTTTTTGTGAGGAAAATATCGATACAAGCAATTTATCCAATCTGTAGTGTTGATACTTCTGTACGCAAAGCGTCGAAAATAATATTTAAGAAATTTTTCAAATACTACAGGTCCTCCTAACATACTCTCCAGATGATCCAATAGCGCACATCCCCATTCGTAAGGCACACATTTAGTGGCTTTGTGAGGTGACATACCCGTCAAATTGGGTATTAAGCATTTTACCAAGCCCGTATTTTCAAATTTATCGACCTGTAATATAATATTTTGGAAAATAGTATAAATAAAATAAATTATGTATGTATTTATCTTGTATAAAATGTAAAATGTTGTCAATTGGTAACATTATTTGTTACTTCATTTCTATTGCCTAAGTTAATATCTTACCATACTACTTAGGTTCTTTAATCCTTCTCTTTGAAAAAATGTATACAAATCTTCACAATTCGAATACATTGTGCATCTAATTTTCCTGCAAATAAAAATGCTGAAACTCTTATTTAACCACAAATGTTGATAATTTGAACATGTGACTAAATTTCCTGCCCAGCTCTGTGAGATGTTCCGAGCAAGAGAACTCAAATAAGAAATATCTCCGCCAAGTAGAGTCGGCGAAATAAATGTCACGCATGGGCATTCTATTTCAAAATGGGCGATACTTGGTGGAAGCACGCATATATCGTATTTATCTAGAGATACAATTTAAAATAAATTAAAAGAACTAATAATAAGAATAAACAAAAGAGAAAAATTAATTATTTACAAAGGTAAAATTTATTATATGTATAAATTTAAATAAACTAATAGCAAAAAATCTAGCCAATATTTTACCCCACAAATAAGGCCCACACAGATTTTCGGCAGCCATCAGCATCAATTGGGCTGGACGACGAAGTTTAAGTATATTTCTCGCAAATCTTAAACTTCTTTCCGTAAATATTAAATTCCTTTCGGCAAATATATTGATTCTTGCATCAAGTTTGATTGTTAGTAGTGAGCCTACAGCAATAATCACCGCATAAGACGGTACAGGTTTCTTTTGATGAAATTCATATATGGCTAACTCCGGACCCACGTTTATTTTTTGCAAAAGTGCGGACATCAGAACGCTGAAACTCTTTTGTACAGAAATCTAAAAAATGAAATAAACGTATATTAAAAATATGCATTTTATTTTAGTTTAACTGAAGCAATTTGTAAGAAAAAATATAGGCATTTATATTATATGAATAAAAATATTTTCTTTCTACTAACGCGTTCCATTCTTCCGCATATTTTTATTACTTTTATTAATAATATTAACAATAATCAATTAAATGTTATTGTAAATTTTCTTGTAAATAAATAAATGCGAAATACAATACTCCTTGTGTTTGAATTCTTACTTTAGCATAGTACTTAAATTTGACAGATGGAGTGTCCTGGCAAGGAAACCATGCTCTAGCGTAAATTAGCTGGAAAAATTCAGAATTTTATATAATTTGTTTAATCTGTTTATATAGAGAGAGAAAAATATCCTTATTTAGCCGGTTTACCTTGTTGTTAGACAGTAGAAAGGGATGTCTACCATCGGCAGTTTGCTCAGGTGTTAGCCAATATAATGCAGGAGAGGCTGGACTTGTTTTATATTCAATTTGAATATTACATCTAAAAGTATCGTATTGTGGGTATATTAGTCATTTCTTACATGAAAATTTTTTTTAATATAATTGTATTTTTTTTTAAATATTTTATATTTACATAGAGTTATATGTAGTATCAACAGTTTGTGGTAACTGTACACAAAATGAACTGCCAAGAGCATGACTATTTCGAACATGATATTTTAAAGGTGTCCCATCGGTGTCTGTGACATGTGATACAACAAGTCCGAGGTTATCTAAAATCTAATTATTTGATGTTACATATTAATAACCAGTCAAATCTTTTGCTCGGTATAAAAAAATTACCTATATCTACTCACTATTTCATTAGTTGAAGATTTTCTTTCTATCGTCAAAATTGCTCTTCCTTTGAGAACTTTTTGATTAAAATCCACAATCAATTCCAAATCGGTATAAATTACTGTTGCCAACTCTTATAATTAGAAAAATAGAAATATATAAGTAAAAAGTAATTTTATATTTATGTAATGAGTAAATACATAATAATAAATAACATATTGTAATGAAAAATATTATTGTAATTGTTTACGATGTTATTTGTAAAAAGCAAACAATATCCAGACTTTTATATAATGCAATATATTTTGTGCACTTAAAAAGATGCATAGTATATTGTCAGTTACTTAATATTGTCAGAGTAATTCAATTTTAAATACTATACATTACTATAGAACTAAGTAGCAGTTTTGATTTCAAATGTCTATGAATTCCGCAACTTATTTTATTGCATTTTCTTCAGGAAGAAAGTAAATAAGTAAATTTAAAGTATTTTTATTATACTTACGTCTAGCTAATTAAGTAATTAAATAAAATACCTGGTATCGCAAAAGAGTGTGGATCTTCAGTAGATCTTGAAATATCCATTTTAAGACAGTCACGTTGTAGCCTTTTCAAATAACTTACGATAAATGCGACAACAGATTTTTATGTCTAAACTGGCCGCACAAAGGCACAGTATTGCTTTTAACTTTTATCACTTTCTTCTGTTTGGTAACATATTTTGTTTATTAGAACGTCAAAGTGACTGTGACTTTCGCTCATAAACATGTTTGAACTAGGGAAATTTAGTAAAAAAAACTGTTATACACTGCCGGACGGTTTACTTTAATTGAATTTACATTTTAAGTTCCTATAAAGAGAAATATTTATAATTTTTACTCGTAATTTCTGTTCATAAAGCATATAATAACATAAAACCATTATTTTTTCTATCGAATGTTAGTAGAGTTAATTAATTGAATGTACTAATCGAGTTAATTATTCTTATCCATTGAAACTGATCGTGTTACGCTGTGCTACAGAACGGCATGTATCAGCAGTACCAGCTCGAGTCGCTCGACTAATTGCAATGTACTTTTAATCTATCCACTTGTTTGACGGAAAAACAAAACTAAAAGGTTAAGTACTGCATTTTGTGGACTTCATTTGACACTTCGAGCTTAGAATTTTAACTTAATCGGCGAATTATAGTTAAAGGACCAAAAGAAGGATGCAATACTAGATAAATTCTCGGATAAATTCTAATTAAAATACGCGTAAAAACTTAATAATTGCACGTTTTAAATATTTCGTAATTTTTGTATATATTTCGCGTTTAACAAAAGTGTAAAGTAGACATCGCGATATCATTATAAATAATTAATTAATTAATTAATTGAGCCGACTTGCCAAATCGTAATTGTGTGCTTATTGCTTGCACTAATCGTGTTCCAATTATCTACGAAACGAGGAGTGGCGTGCTGCCTGTCGGCACCATATAATTTTTTTGAAATAAATATACTACTGCTTAGGTTTTTTCGAGATTTTTTGAGATACAAAGAGTCTACTACTTGTTACTTAGGTTTTTTCGAGGTATTAAAATACTACGTTTTATTATACACACTTCTAGGAAATTGTTTATTTGCAAATTAACTTTCAATTTTTATATAAAGAGCATACAGTTTAATTGTAAGATTAAAGTTTACTAGCACAAGATTAACCCTCCTAGGCCACACCTCCTTATTTAATACGCCCCGGCCACACTGGGGTTCGCCACCCACTGGGTGGTCGCCACCCAAAAACGGATTCAAAATCTCATAATTCTAATTAATACACGTAAAAATTCATGAAACATCTTAAGAGTGTTATTCAAAAATATGTATGGTGCAGAAATGTGCTTGATGAACAAAAATATTGCAATTTTTTATCGCGATGAGAAATATACACTGAGGTCACACCTGGATGGTCGTACCCCTATAATAATTTTCAAATGTTTACCAAACATATCCGACATGGTTTAAAGCCTTTCTGCACGGATCTTCGAGAGAGGGACCTAACTGGGGATCCCCTGGGTGGAGGGGACACTGATTATAAAGCTTATCTAAAAAATATCGCGCCTTGAATTTTTGTCGGGGTGGCCGCCACCCAGTGTAGCCTTGAAGGCCCGGGTTATATACGTAATTGACAATTTAATTTATATACATACTTTTCGTTATATAATATAGATAGAACGTTTTTCGACATCCTGATGGAAGCATCCCGCAAAGAAAATTTCACGCAAGAGAAAATTCACGATCATGTAGTAACGATGCTAATATCGGTACGTACAATATATTTCATAATATTTATAAATAAATAAGTATTAAAATATATATTTCTGTACATAGGGCAGCGACACAATTAGTGTTGCGATGAATTTTGTTGTCTTCATGTTGGCAAATTTCCTAAAAATACAAGTACGTATATGTTGTATATTAATTCCAAGACAGTTAAAGTTACTGTAAGTTAAACGAACAAAGCGTTGTAGATAACTTAATTTAAAAATATAAAAGGCAATTATTTAATAATCAAAAGGACATATTTTTTTCTATAATAACTCATCACTTATTACTTATTATTTGTTATAGGGGAGACTGGGGTAACTGATGCAAACAAGGGATAAACGCAAATGATAGGTACAATTATATTTATAATATATTAGAGTAGTGATATTGCCCACTTCTCGTACTCGTATCACTGATCGTATATTTGACTATCGCTGGGTGTGAGAAGTGGGAGAATATCGCTACTTTAAGAGAAAATTTATAGAGAAAAAGGGTCAAATGTGGAAGCCACTTAAGAATAAAGTCAAAAAAGTACATTAAAAATATCATATATTTATTTCAACTTAAGCGAATCTTGAACTATAATTAGCTTATTCTTGATAGTATTCATAAAAACTGTAAATCGGATATAAGTAGATTTATAATTTGGAAAAAAGTAGCTTAACTCTCATTACCCAGGATACGGGGAACACGGGATAATTAGAACCATCACTAAATAAATATGAAATACAGAAATATATTATTTTCTGCTATATTAGGGCACAAAACAATATACTTTTATTTATAGTAGCTGCAATTATTATAAGAACATGACACAAAATTAAAAAAAAATCGCCATCTTAATGCGGACGACAAAATCGCGCACGTTTAGCTGAATCACATCCAAAGCATTCAGCATGTGTTCATTTGCCAGAGAATCTGCATCGGTACCATAATTCGTTTGATTTCCCTGTATCGGCACAAACGATGCAGGTATTTTCTTTATTATCATCGTTACTTTTATAAGAGCCATTTGACTATCATTACTCCAAAAACTGACTATTATTAATTTAAATATAGGTTGATTAAAAAACGGGTGATTATTTCAAGGCACAAACAGTTGTTTACATACATTACGTCTACTCCAATAATAAAATATAATGAATTAATTGTAGTATTTTTAATACTCATATTTCATCATCAAAGCTCGACGAAAATTACAAAAACAGAGCGCAAAAACCACTTCAAGTCTTTTCAGACGCAAAACAACAACTGAGCGGCGATGTAGCGCATTAGTTGTCCCCTTCTCGCGTCTTTCTAATCCAAGGCTAAACAAAATACGCTTAAACTCACTTGGATACACCTATCACTGCATGTCTCTCATTACCCCGTGCCCACCATTACCCCTACTACAATAGTAATTATTCGTGTTTACCCCGTATTCGCAGTGTTACCCCATTCTCCCTTACCATTTAGTATATCACTAGTTTTTGTTGTGATAAAGTGTGGCATTGTTTTGATTAAACCATTGTATTATTATGGATTTGTTATTTTAACGTAATTCAGATTTAGTTCGTATAAATATTTACAAAAATATTTAAGCTTGTAATAAGTTAATTAACGTTAATAGCTTTATACAAAACATACATTTAAAAATTTTTTGTGTGTGCAATATAATTGTGGAAATATTTAGATTGACATATATGTAGGCTGTTCTTCCGAAAACGCCCTTGCGTCTAATGTCGATTAGGTCAAAGTTCTTAAATAAGTTTTTTTTACATAAAAAAAAATTATCTAAAATTTTACTACAATTATCTAAATTAACACATATTAATAACAAAGCTTCTATTATAATTGGAATAAAATTAAATTTTAATTGCAACTAATTGCAACTAAAATTTTATTAAATATTATTTTACATTTATATATATATGAATAAATACTTCATTTAACATTATAAAGGAAAAAGTACACGAAGAATTATTGGAAATTTATGGTACGGAAACTATAAAATCTCTCTCTGCACCAATTACATATGACGATTTACAACATATGCATTATTTGGATCGAATTATCAAGGAAACGATGAGACTTTTCCCTCCTGGCTCTCTAATTGCACGACAAGTAACAGAAGATTTAAAAATAAGTTCGTTTACTTCTTATAAACAAGTAGATTTATTAATTCTTATTAGAATTACTTTTCTTCATAAATAGAACAAAAATTGAGAGATGTAGATATAAAAAGTATTTAATATCGATATTTTAAATTTACAAAAAAATGGCATTATTCTTTGTAAGATTTAATAAAGAATAATGAAACAAAATTATTTTAATTTCCTGTATGCAATATCACTTTGTCAGTTGTATGTATGTACATATCAATTTTATAATAAATTTTGAGTTTTATTATTTAATGTTGTTATGTTTTATTATGTTATTATAATAATATTTCGGTAATAAAAAGTACATATTTTAGGAGAAGTCACCTTACCAAAAAGCACAAATAGTATCATAGGAATTTTTAAGATGCACCGAAACGAAAAATATTGGCCGAATCCATTAACATTTGACCCGGACAGATTTCTTCCAGAAAATATAAAAAGTCAATCGAATTATTACATGCCTTTTAGTAGCGGACTAAGGAGTTGCATAGGTATGTAGACATAAATATATTACAAAGTATTATGTCAAAATTGATTTACATATATATAATTACAAATTTACAGGTATGAAATTCGGAATGATGTGCATAAAAGTTATCTAAGCAACGTTGGTACGAACATTTGTATTCAAAGTAAATAAAAGCGTTGAAATAGATAAAATAAAATTGAAGTTTAACTCGCTATTATATCTACTAAGAAACCTTTGAAAGTGAAAATTGAGAAACGGTATAATGTGTGTGTGGTCCAATAAAAAATAATGTAAATATATATTAAATATAAGAGATTCTCGTATATTATTCTGCATATATTATGTTGTTACATATATTATTAGGTTAGCTTTAGTTTAATATTCTTACTTTGTAACATTGTAGGAGGTAGAATGTAACAATAAAATGTTTTGAAGTAAATCTCCCCGAAAATTTTTTTATTCATTTTTAGTGCGTTTAATTCTTAGAAAAACAATTAATCATCTAACGACGAAGATCGTTGATTTTTCAACATGTTTTTGAACCTTATTTTCATGCCTGTAACAGAAGAATAAATGGATTAACGTTAGTGTTCCTTATATTTTCGGATATGCTCTAACAGAATTTGGGCTCAGAATAGAGAATTTCCAACTCCAAAATTAAATATGGCGGCCTCTGTACAAAGAAATGAGAAAAAATTGTTCATCTTTAATGTTTATGATTTTTCTTCGGACTGAAATCGCGCAGAAATCTGGAATATCGCTCAACCATCGGTGCACAAAATTGTTGAAGTTCAACAGGAATTTTTTTGATATTCATGTTGATGACTTTTTTTACCTATAATTTCTACCTATAAGATGTTCATAGAAATAAAAAATTTGTCGAAAAATACAAGAAATAACTGAGTCTTAAAGGGCTTTTTCATGCTGACGCTTGACGCTTTTGATTTGAGCGTCAAAACTGGTCACGTGACCAAAACTTCATCGGTAGAAGGCAAAATAGCATTGCGAGCGTCAAAACACGTCTAATTACTTTTTAACGATATACATACACACTTTATTTACAGTCAACGATTTGCAATTATGACAAGCAATTGACTGAAACGAGCGTCAAGCGTCAAAGCTGAACACAGTTGTATTGAGCTTTTGCCATTTAACGCTAGAATTAAAAAGACCATCACGTGACCTATCACGTAATCAATTTTGAATTTTGACGCCCAAATCGAGCGTCGAGCGTCAGCATGAAAAAGCACCTTTAAGGTGCCTTTTCACAGGCGTCAGTTGACGCTCATTTTAGCGTCAAAGTGGGTCACGTGACTAAAGTTGACGCTACATTGTGAAAGACTCATGAAAAGTGTCTGACTCTGAAATTATAGCATCAGTACTATATATAACTACCGTAATCACCGTATGAATTAATCATGTCATTTAGAAAGAAATATGATATGTGGTTACACGAGTGTGCAAAAAAAATATCAGAACAAAATCAACGCAAGAAACAGCTTTTAGCAACAGTTTTGATAAACGAATTACACAAACAGAAAAGAAAAAATTATCGCAGGAAACGTTATTGGGTAAATCCAATATTCATAGAACGATACAATCATGGATTTTACCACGCAAATTATTTTGGAAGAAGCACGATTCAGGAATTATTTTCGGATGACTCCTACACAATTTGAAGAGTTACTAATTTTAATAGCACCATTTATTATGAAGCAAAGAGTGATTCGTGAGCCTATATCTGCAGCAGAACGACTATGTTTGACATTAAGGTTAGTAATAATTATAAGGAACATTTTAAAACTAAAACCAATTTGCTATGTGTATTTTAACTGGTATTTTACTCTTGTACGTAACTCTTGTACGTATGGGCTGCTCACGTTCGGGTCGGTGGAAGGGGATGAGCACGAAAATTTCATTGTGCATATTTCGAGAACACATTAATCAAGAAACATTTTAAAACAAAAATTATTTAGCTTACTGTATTTTAACTAATACTTTACTCTTATATCAGTAGTATATAATCATTTTTTGTGTATATCTTTTAAATTATTATAGATAGACTAATTTTGTTTGAGGCATTTAAAAGCACATAAAAAGCACATAATTGTAGCATATTGAGTTTTTTATTTTATATGTAATTTTAATGAGTGGGGGTGTCAGCTTACGTTAAGCCAGCACCTCCACTTTCAATTGCGTTTTCCTGCGAAACTGCTCGAGCACAAAAATCGTGAATAGAGCACATAATTAGCACATAAAGAGCACTTAATTTCTGTATATGTGTTATTCCGATTTTTTGTGGGGGGGGGGTGCTACTTAACAGACATTATCAGATTTCACCGAAGATTTCATGGTGATTTCATGGTGATTCCACATGATTTCCAGTGATAACACGGAGATTCAAAATAATTTCTGCTGATTTCATATATGATTTCTAGTGATTTTATGTGATTTTGATGTCTAGTGATTTTATATGATTTCTGATGATTTCATAATGATTTCGGAGACATTGTTTCACGATTACATTTAGTGGTTACCCCCTCGATATAACCGGGTATCTCTCTTTTTTTTATTTTTATTTTTTATTAAACCAAAGAAAAAGTATACATAGGCCAACCTAAGAACGCAGCCTATTGGTCGACCGGGTATCTCTATTTCTTCGTGACAGGTGCTGCTATCCTCGGTTAAATTGAGTTATTAATTGTGTTAATGCCCACGTGCGCACGATATTTTTCTTTGGGAGAAGTGCAAAGTTGTCGAACCAGAAAATCGATATCGGGGCAATAATAAAACGAGCCGTCGTAAACTCTTTCTACACAGAGCATATGTATAAAACAATTCGGTAAGTGCAGCACTGCATTCTGTATATACGTATTAGAGAGTGTATCGCACTAATTTTCATCTTTACTTTGTACGGCGAAATGTACAACCGCCGTGTTTATTATTCTTTTCGTGTTGAAGCAAAACCGAGTAGAGAAGACCGGGGCTAGAGGACACACGGGTAAGTGGTCACACAAAGTTTATATCTCGCTTAATAGATGAAGTGTGGCATATTCTTCTCTACAGTATAGATAGCTCCTATCGTGCTAGTCGGGTGTACAAAATAGCTCGTTTCAAAAATATTGCACGTGATGTTTACGAGCATTTTCTAAAAATTGGACGTGGTAAGTAAACTATGTCAGTACTTTCCCTGTGATACGTGGCTAATATATTTTTTAGCATTATAAGTTCATACAAGATTTAATACTATTTTTCTTATTTTTATGAAAAAATACAAGTCGTATAAAGTTATAATAAATCGTAAGAAATGTTCACTATTTTCTACATTTTACAAAAATTATGTTGTAAATTTACGTATTTTTTTTAATACTCATCTTCACTTCTGGAAGTGTTTTACTATAACGTAAAGAAAATAAACAACTTGCAAGTTGATTTAAATGTTTTATTTACTTCAAAATACTCTAAAAATTAATTACAAAATATAGTTCATTTATTAATCGTGTAAATAACCATAAGGAGATTTACTTACATATTAATAATTATCTACTTACATAAATATATACATAGCCTAATAAGATATAAAATTTAATAATCTTTATAATTTTATAATGTAATATTAAATATAAAATATAAAAATTAAATATAAAAAAACAAAAAAAATAAAAATAGTTTTATCTTATAAAATATATTTTTTTTGTGTTAGATGCAATAAATTACACACAAAAATAACTAAATAAGATATGCAACTACTTATAAATAATTTTTTTTTTGAAAAATGTTGAACATATTGCGTATTTACATCTAAAAAATTGTATTTGCACAAAAACTTTCTACGTGAATTTATGAAAAACTATAAATATGGTACAAATCATATAGTTTAATGTAAAAATTACGTAAAAATAATCTAAAAAGTTGTAATTACATCATATGAAATTGTAGTTTTCACACAATTTTTGCGAAAATTATAAAAATATTTCTACTAGATTATTTATTCTTACAATAATTGGACAAAAATATTTTTAAAAATATCATTTATTTTATGTGATTTTGACATATAATATTTTATTTTATTTATTCTTTATTTAGATATAAAAATGGCACGAAATTACAAAAGAACTGAACACTGGAAATGGTCTAAGGAAAGCATGGTTGCAGCAACGGAAGATGTTATGAAGGGAATAAGCTGCAGAGAAGCTGCTGAAACCCATAAAGTTCCTTTTTCTATTTTAAGATATAGGATACAAAAAGCTGAAAGGGAAGGTTTGTCTCCTGCCCCGAAAAAGAAGAACTGCTGGTCTAAGGAAAGAATGGCTGCAGCAATCGAAGATGTTAATAAGGGAAAAATGAACACACCAAAAGCTGCTGCTTTCCATAAGGTTCCTTATCGTACTTTGATTCGTAGAATAAACGAAGTTGAAAGGGAAGGTCTTTCTCTTTTAGAAGCTGCCTCGAAAAGGGTAGGCCGTAAAACTTTCTCAGAGGCTCAGGAAGAGGAACTTGTGCAACACATATTGCATTTTAAAAAAAGTTTATTTGGCCTCACTTCAACAGATATAGGGAAACTCGCATTTGAATTTGCTGAAGAGAACAACATTCCACATATGTTCAACAAGGAAGAAAAAAACCAGGGAAACATTGGATCTACCGTTTTCTCAGCAGGCATAAGCAATTATCGCAACAGAATTTTGAAGAAACATCTCCTGCAAGCGCGAAAGACTCTAACCGTACAGCAGTTCAATCATTTTTTGATTTATTAGAGTCCATTTATAATGAATACCACTTTTCATGTAATGACATTTATATTGTCAATGAAACGGGCATTATAATAGTACCAAACAAATCGTCAAAAGTACTAGCTCTGCGTAGAGGAAAGCAAGACTCTTTATCTTCCAGTAAAGAAGTTCTCGTTACAGCTGAGACTTGTATGAATGCTGCTGGTGATTATATGCCCACAATGTTTATTTTTCCTAGAAAAAAAGTAGACCTTGATTTGATATGTAATGCTCCTCGCGACTCATGTGCCGTCTATCACGAGAGTGGATTGATTCAGAAAGTCAGTTTTATTGCTTGGTTCAAGAAATTCATTGAGTTTTCTCGTCCCCAACCTAAAAAGCCGGTGCTTTTGCTTTTAGATGGACACGCTTCTCATACCAAAAGTGTGAAGTTTATCAAACTTGCACAATAAAACAACGTCATCATCTTGTCCTTCCCTCCGCATTGCACACATTGGTTGCAGCCACTTGACGTATCATTCATACCTCCTTTGATGACATATTATGAAAAAGAGGTGCAAGAATGGCTAACTGATCACCCGGGACGACATGTAACAATATGTAAAGTGGCGTACCTATACGGAAAAGCTTTTTTTAGAGCAGCTGAAAGACAAACTGCTATAGATGGTTTTAAAAAGTCGGGAATATACCCATTGAATAAAAACGTGTTGGCTGATCTTAACGTTTCATCAAAAACCACTGAAAAACCTATGCAGCAGGAAATCCAAGATGATGAAACCCAATCGGTGATATCTGGAAATGATCAAATCTACCCGTCAACATCGGCAATGCAGTCCTTGACTATTCCTTTCCAAGAAGAAACAAATATTCAGAAGAGAAACCAGAAAAAAGAAAAAACTGCCATCCTGACTTCGTCTCCCTACAAAAAGCAGGAAATGGAGACTGCCACTCGGAGCACTCGGAAAAAGAAGTCAGAAATAGAATCTCCTAAAGTTAAAAAATTAAATAAAAAAAAAAGCAGAAAGACAGCTCATCCTCAGATTAGGAAGAAGCTGTGAAGCCTGCATTTCTTGCAATGATTTGTCAACAATAATCGAGCGCTGGATACAGTGTATTAAATGCAAGGGTGGGCTTATGAGTCCGGCACAATGTAGATCAAGAGGATATCTTTGTTTGTAATTCTTGTTTTTAAAGTTCATTTTTTTATTGTACACTGAGGAAAAAAATTTCTGCATTTTAGTAAATATTAGTTTGCAAACAACTTTGATTCCATTTACTAAAATGAAAAAAAGTTATTAGCATATACGTGTGTTAGCATTCACTAACAAAAATGCAGATAATTTTTTTTCTCATTGTCAGTGTAATTTGACTGATAAAACAAAACCTCGTAATTGTACTTTGGAATTGTGACTTCGGTGTTTCACATGCTTTCAACCGATTTTACTCTACCGGTGGAGCAAATTTTAATGTCTTAAATAAATCCTGTTATCCTTGTTAATTAAATCTTTTTTC
Source organism: Temnothorax americanus (assembly GCF_048541705.1). Classification (NCBI taxonomy): domain Eukaryota; kingdom Metazoa; phylum Arthropoda; class Insecta; order Hymenoptera; family Formicidae; genus Temnothorax; species Temnothorax americanus. Next base: position 758,123 of record NW_027509253.1, on the reverse strand, counting down.
ACATAACTAGCCTTGTTTTCTCATAGTTCAAGGTTCACTAAAGACACTAACGGCTCAGCAAAATCTTATTGCCCTCAGATTTCTTGTAGAAAGACAAATCCAAAAAAGCATTCAGATTTGCTCCACTTTTAGGTATAAAATTTAAATAGCCATCTAGCCTGCCTGTTTTTTATTTGCTAAAAATTCACGACAACTTCGAATATTCTTTCGATCGTATTATGCATATTAGGAAACTAGTAATTCCGTTCTATTAGTGCTTCTGTTTCTTTTTCCAAGTATGTTTGAGTGTAACAAACACTCGGGTCGAACAAACACGACTTTTTGTTTTTTTTATATGTTTTATATCTTGTAGACAATAGCGATATTTATATGTCGCAGGCAATTATGCGTGACACCATTTATACGATAAAAAGTGTCGCTTGTTCGGGGCAATTCAGATTGTATTGTACAGATATTGGTAATACACACAAGCATTATATACGAGTTGCATGCGTTCTTTCAAATCTTCTCTGATTATCTAAATCCATAGCATTTCTAACCGCAAAGTGATTATTTTCGCAACCACGCCGTGATATCAGAAATTGCAAACATTTCGGCGCTACTAATTGTATATCGCCATTGTCCTCTCTAAATAGCAATCCGCCTCTCATAACGTAACCGTCGTGTTGTCCTTTGTCCGCTAGCGAATGAGTATAATTTATGAGTTCGCATCCTCTCGTTGAACATTCTTTCTTTTATTTCATCTATTAATATATTACACGGCAGTGGATATCAGTGAACAAACGCATCAACATGTATATTTTTACCTCATATATTTACTATAAAATATATATAATCGAATTTTTCAAGTAGCAAAGCTCATCTAACACGCAGATCTTTTTTATTCATTGTCAACGAAAACACATGGCAATTAGTAACAATTTCAAAGATAATTTTTAAATAAATTCTAAATTTTCGTAGCTATTATTATATTATTCCAAGAGTTCCGCATAGTATATGTATATCTGATGTAGCACATAGTCGTCGAGGCATCTCCATGTGTAATTTCGTTTCATTTCCTGTTTATACAATTTCAATACCGGGTTAGTACTTAACGCAAATTTTAATCGATCAAAAGCTTCTGTTTTTTTTGCACCAAACTCAAATTTTGTATCTGCTTTTAGTAAATTACTCAGAGAATTAATTTTTAACAAAAAATTTTTAATATCCAGTTAAACCCCAAAAAACTTTACACTATGCTTGCTTCACGTTTTCCGGCTGCGGAAATTTCATTACGGCTTTGATTTTACTCTCACTAGACATCACAAACGCGCGCTATTTAGCTTTAATATAATATTTTACTCTGTTACTATTACACTATTAACCACATAACTGTCCAAATATGCCATAACAGCCGCTCATAAAGTAAGTGCAACGAGAGAACCAATCGGCATCACGGAAAAGCGACATAAATACTTCGATAGATTCGAGTATCGATAACATGCCCTTTTTAGACGAGGAGGAGGAGATGATACATTCATCAATATCATCGATATAATCGTTAATTTAAATGTACTAATTTAGAGAGAGATGGACTCTTTTTTATATTTGATTTTTTGTTACAATCTTCTTGTTGCAATGTTCTTTTCCGAAAATTTGGAGAACATCAAATACACAACGTAGCTGTTCGCGATCGAACCGTAATCCCCCGTGAATAATCGCGAGGAGAATTATCGCTTAAGCCCAGCATTGTTTCGGGAACAACCGCCGTTATTCCAAGACCTTCGAGAAGCCGAGAAACGAACGCGGGTTTTTCCTCGCGTGCTCGCTCTATCCCCTTTGTCTCATTCGGCGACGTAAACATTGGAGACGGAGCTCCTGACCTCGGCGAGAACAGCTGATCGGTTGCCGACTCCGAAATTCGAGACGTTCAAACCGAAAGACAAGTCGACGGGTCGGCTACCGATTGGCTCGGCTAATTGTTCGGCTCATTACCGGGGATACGTGATGCGTGGGGATAGGGAGCTCGTACCTCCGAGTGCGCCGGAGGCTCGGGCAGATACGTCTTCGGAGACGTAACGAGCATCTCTTCCGTTTCGAAAAGCGAATTGTCACTTGCTTGGAGTCTCGACGACGGCTCGATCCGTGGCTCGCGGAATAGATCGTGCGACGAGAACCGTAGTTCGCGGAATAAGCGCCGATTTTCCAGGAATCAGAACCGCGTTTCGTGGAACCCTAATCTCCGTGTAAATAAATGTATATACTCTGTGTAAATATATTCTGTAAATAGACATACGAGAGTTAACTGGAAATAAGTCCCATTCCCGCGCCTCTAACTCGATCTTCCTTCTGCTCACGCACATTCATTGGTCCTTCGAGCCGGATTTCGCGACCGATATCCGCGCCGCGAGTGAGTGGTCAAGGGTGAGCTTCTCGTGCTACGAGTGACCGCCTGGAAGACGAAGATGAGCAACCCTGAGATGGAGGGACTTATCCGTTCGCAGAACGAACTGCACGGGCGCATCGCACGCGCCTATGAAAACTTGAAGAAAGCGGGAGGCGCAAGATTGACAATGGGACTGGTGAATGCTCGCCTCCAAGCCTTGGAGTCGAACTGGAACAAGTTCGAGGAACAACACGGCAAACTGCTATTAATGCCTCCAGACGTCCTTGCCGCCACTGACTATAAGGAACAGGACCTCCCGGCTTTGGTGGAGGAGACCTTCTTAACGCAGAAGGGAATGTTCCTGGACGTCCTCCTGTCGCACAAGGCGAGGGAGGAGGCTGCAACTAAGAATGAGACTTCGGAGACGGCGACAACGACGAATCGCACCACGTTACCGCGGATTCAGCTGCCGGAATTCTCAGGCAAATACGAGGACTGGCCGTCATTCCGCGACCTCTTCCAGTCTCTCATAGGCCGGGACGCTAACACGACGCCGGTGGAAAAGCTGCACTACCTCAAAACTTCCTTGAAAGGTGAGGCTGAGTTATTAGTCCGGAATATCGCGACGACGGCCGAAAATTATAACAGTGCGTGGGACGTATTGAATGCGTATTATGAGAACAAGCGACTTCTCACCCGCGCGTATCTGTCCAATTTCCTTGCGCTAACTAAAATGAAGAGTGAATCGGCGGTCGAGCTTCGAAAGATTTTCCACGGCGTCAAAGCAACGGTCAGCTCGTTGGCGAGTATCGGTCGGCCTATAAACCGTAGCGAGGACTTATTCGTTTATCTGGCGGTCGAGCTACTGGATCCGCGTTCGCGACGCGAGTGGGAAACGTCAATCGGCGACACGACCGAGCCTCCGACGTATGCGACTCTCGAGCAATTCCTGGATCGGCAGCTGCATACGCTCGAGTCGATGCAGCCTGCTAAGGTCGACGGAGCCGCCGGTAAGGCCGCGAGCGGAGCCGCCAAATCCGCGCGGAGCCACCTCGCTCGGAAGCAGGAGGGAAATCCGGACGCCAAGCGAGGTCGTTGCCACTGCTGCCAAAAGGACCATATCCTCATGTTCTGCGAGGACTACAAGAGGAAAACAGCCCAGGAACGGAAGCAGCTCGTCGACAACAAGAACCTGTGCCTGAACTGCCTCGGTTCTCACAAGGTCAGTGAGTGCGCGTCGAAGAAGGGGTGTGCAGCGTGTGGCGCGCGACACCATACTTCCGTCCACGATGCGTGTCGCGAGGTCGAGGTCGCGAAGACGGTTCACGCGGCTCAAAGACTTGCCGTAAAGCCGAGCGCGGTGCTCCTCGCCACCGCTCGCGTTCGCGTAGCCGATCGGTTCGGAACCTTGCATCACGCTCGCGCGCTGGTCGACCAGGGATCGGAGTCGTCCCTTGTGACCGAGCGCCTCGCGCAAAGATTAAAGTTACCGCGTTCTCGCACGTCGGTTTCGATATTCGGCGTCGGCGGACAGAAAACGGCCGTCGCAAAAGGACGCGTATCGCTGACTCTCGCGCCGCGAACCGACGGCCCCGCGATGTCGGTCTCCGCGCTCGTACTCCCCCGGCTCACAATATACGCCGGCGGTATCGAGGCCGGCGCTGAAGCGTGGTCTCATCTTCGGGGTCTGGAGCTGGCGGACCCCGAGTTCAGCGCGTCCGACTCGGTGGACATTCTCCTCGGTGCCGACGTTTACGCGGAAATATTGCAAGAGGGACTTCGCAAGGGGGGTAGTCGCGAACCCGTCGCGCAAAACACGACTCTTGGCTGGATTCTGTCTGGCGCTATCGGTGAGGGTGCTTCGAGTCACTTCGCGCAATCCTACCAGTGCCGTGTCGAGGACGAACTGTCGCAACTAGTGAGGCGATTTTGGGAGCAGGAGGAGGTTCCGTCGGCTGCCGGACCGCTCTCGAAAGCCGATCAGGAGTGTGAGGAACATTTCGCGCGCACACATTCGCGTAAGCCCGACGGGCGCTACGTGGTGCGACTCCCCGTCGTCGAGTCGATGCCGAATCTCTGTGGTACGCGCCGCGCGGCCGTTCGCGTGATGAAGGCCATGGAAGCGAAGTTCGCGCGGGATGCTTCCTTCCATGCGCTGTATACAGATTTCATGCGTCAATACGTCGAGCTCGGGCATATGACGCCGGTCGATCCTCCGGCCGATCCGGCGAAAATGGCCGTCTGCTATCTGCCTCACCATGGAGTGATGAAGGAAACCAGCACGACGACGAAATTGCGAGTCGTCTTCAACGGTTCTTCCGCGCTGCCGACGGGGGCGGCGCTAAATAAGTATCTGCAGACCGGGCCGAACTTGCTGCCGGCTTTGGCAGAGATCTTACTCCGTTGGCGGCGTCACCGGTACGTTTTCGCGGCGGACATAGAGAAAATGTACCGGCAGATCGAAGTCCACCCGGAAGACAGGGATCTGCAGCGCATAGTCTGGCGTGAGAGCCCTAGCAATGTGTTGCTGGAATTTCTCCTAATCACCCTCACGTACGGGCTTGCTTGTTCCGCGTTCCTAGCGATTCGCACGCTCCATCAGCTGGCCAAGGACGAGGGAGTTGAGTTCCCGCTAGGAGCTATCGCCCTCCTACTGGAGACCTACATGGACGACGTATTGTCTGGCGCGGACACGATCTCGAGAGCCAAAGAGATCCGTCGTCAGCTGGACCGAATCTGCATGGCGGGCGGCTTCCCGCTCAAGAAGTGGTCGGCGAACGAGGCGTCGATACTCGATGAGGTCCCTCCTGAGGATCGCCTTCAACGCGAGCTCCGGTGGTGGCTCCCGGGAGAGAGCCACTTGACCCTCGGGCTGCGTTGGCATCCACGCGAAGATCAGTTCGCCTACTCGACGCAACTGACCCAACTGGAGGCTATTACGAAGCGGTCGGTCTTATCTTTAGCCGCTCGGCTATTCGATCCGCTGGGGTGGCTCGCCCCCACTACCGTATTAGCTAAAATTTTGTTTCAGTCCACCTGGTTGCTGGGATTGGATTGGGACACGCAGCTCCCTGACACCGACGTCCGACGATGGCTAGAATTCCAGGCCGGACTTCCTTTACTCGCAACGATCCGAGTGCCCCGATGGCTGGAGAGCGATCAAGAAGGTGTTAAGCGCGAACTGCACGGATTCGCCGACGCCTCGGAAAAGGCGTACGCAGCGGTGGTCTACCTGCGGACCGAAAGCTCGAGCGGCGAAGTAGTCGTGAGCCTCGTGGCGGCGAAAACCAAAGTCGCTCCGTTAAAGCAGGTCAGCCTTGCACGGCTGGAGCTAAACGCTGCCGCCTTACTCGTCCGACTCGCCAATCATGCTCGGCGGGTCCTCAAGATAGAAGAGGATCCGACCCATCTGTGGACTGATGCGACCGTAGTGCTAGGCTGGATTCGAGGTCACCCTGCTTCCTGGAAGACATACGTGGCAAACAGAGTGAGTGAGATTCAGCTCACTCTCCCTGACGCTTATTGGCATCACGTCCCCGGGCGTGAAAACCCCGCCGACTGCGCGTCCCGAGGCCTCTTAGCAAGGGAACTCGTGGAGCACCCGCTCTGGTGGCAGGGCCCGGCGTGGCTCCGAACTAAAACCGGTCCGTGGTCCGCTCCCTTGGACGACGAAGTACCCGTCGACCTCCCGGAACGGCGCTCTCACATACATGCCGTGGCAGCCGCTACGGAGGAGCCCGAGCTGCTGACGAGGTACTCATCCCTGACGAGCTTGGCGCGGACGACAGCTTGGTGCCGCCGTTGGCTGCGGTGCCTGCGGGCGAGGCGGACTGCCCACGAGAAGCAGCCCGATTCCTCCGCTGGGCTCGTACTAACACGCGAGGAGCTCAGCGACGCCATCGTGGGTTGGATCGGCTGGGTTCAATCCATTCATTTCAAGGGGGAAGCGACGGCCCTCCGAAAGAACGCTCCGCTGCCGGCGCGCAGTTCCATCGCCTCGCTGAGCCCCTTCCTGGACGAGCGAGGCCTACTCCGCGTCGGCGGTAGACTCAAGAACGCCATGCTTGCCTACGACGCTAGGCACCCTGTGATCTTGCCGGGACCGTCACGATTAACGAGGCTTATCGTGGAGGCGTGCCATCGGCGGACATTGCACGGAGGAGTGCAGGCGACCCTCGGGGCCCTTCGCCAGGAGTACTGGGTCCCTCGCGGTCGCACATTGGTGAAAGGGTGTATTCGGCGTTGCGTGACGTGCGTGCGATGGCGGGCGGCCTCTCCACAGCCTCTCATGGGAAGCCTCCCTGGTCCTAGGGTAACTCCCGCTCGGCCATTCCTGAACACCGGAGTCGACTACGCCGGACCGGTGTGGCTGAGAACCTCCAAGGGACGGGGCCAGCGGGCCTCTAAAGCATTTATCGTTGTCTTTGTATGTCTGTGTTCTAGAGCGGTACACCTCGACGTGGCTACGGACTACACCGCCGACGCCTTCCTGGCTGCGCTGCGCCGCTTCGTTTCCCGCCGCGGTTTATGCCAGACGTTGTACAGCGACCGCGGCACAAATTTTGTCGGTGCCGACGCACAATTGCGCGATCTATTCTCCGCCGGCGGCCAGAGGGGCCGACGCATCGCCGAGCGCGTTGCTGAGGAGAGGATAGCGTGGCGCTTCAATCCCCCCGCTGCGCCCAACTTCGGCGGCATCTGGGAGGCAGCCGTCAAGTCGACCAAGCATCACTTGCGGCGAGTGATCGGCGAGGCGACTCTCACCTACGAGGAGATGGCCACGTTATTATCTCAGGTAGAGGCGTGCCTGAATTCACGTCCCCTGCAGGCCCTGACAGACGACCCTGAGGACCTCAGCCCGCTCACTCCCGGCCACTTCCTCATAGGCTCGGCCATCAGCGCCGTACCGGAGCCGTCGTTGACGGAGGAGAGAACGACTCGGTTGTCCCGCTGGCAACAAGTCCAGCAGATGCGGGACCATTTCTGGGCGCGATGGTCTAAGGAGTACCTCCAGACGCTTGCTCATCGCCCGAAATGGCTCAAGGCCGACCTGGAGGTGCGAGCAGGCCGCTTGTGCCTCGTAAGAAGCGAGACGACGCCCCCGACCAAGTGGCCCCTCGCTCGGATTGAGGAGCTACTCCCGGGCGACGACGGACAGGTTCGCGTCGTCAAAATTCGAACGGCGGCATCGATACTCACACGGCCTGTGAGCAAACTCGTCCTCCTCCCGGACTGCGACGCACCGGGAAGCGAGGAGTAATCGCGAAAACCGTCATCTCCTTATCGCGTCTTGCGCGAAATAGAATCAATTAAATATCATCGTAGGTAGCACCATACGAGGCGGGCGGAATGTTCGCGATCGAACCGTAATCCCCCGTGAATAATCGCGAGGAGAATTATCGCTTAAGCCCAGCATTGTTTCGGGAACAACCGCCGTTATTCCAAGACCTTCGAGAAGCCGAGAAACGACCGCGGGTTTTTCCTCGCGTGCTCGCTCTATCCCCTTTGTCTCATCGCGCGACGTAAACATTGGAGACGGAGCTCCTGACCTCGGCGAGAACAGCTGATCGGTTGCCGACTCCGAAATTCGAGACGTTCAAACCGAAAGACAAGTCGACGGGTCGGCTACCGATTGGCTCGGCTAATTGTTCGGCTCATTACCGGGGATACGTGATGCGTGGGGATAGGGAGCTCGTACCTCCGAGTGCGCCGGAGGCTCGGGCAGATACGTCTTCGGAGACGTAACGAGCATCTCTTCCGTTTCGAAAAGCGAATTGTCACTTGCTTGGAGTCTCGACGACGGCTCGATCCGTGGCTCGCGGAATAGATCGTGCGACGAGAACCGTAGTTCGCGGAATAAGCGCCGATTTTCCAGGAATCAGAACCGCGTTTCGTGGAACCCTAATCTCCGTGTAAATAAATGTATATACTCTGTGTAAATATATTCTGTAAATAGACATACGAGAGTTAACTGGAAATAAGTCCCATTCCCGCGCCTCTAACTCGATCTTCCTTCTGCTCACGCACATTCAGTAGCCAAATAATAATACGTGAATAATCTTACAATTAATATAATTTATCAACATTTAATATAAAGGTAATCTAAGTTATATATATTTGTGAAAAACATTTAAATAAATTTTTTTATATAGGTGGAATAATTCTTTTTTTTTCATTTAACAATTCAACTGTTTATCCTTTTACTTATTGGAATTCATCCGCTCAGAAAATCTTATGAACGCTTTCGTGGAGTCTTTTGCAGAAGTTTGTTATTAATCCATATGTAATCCTTTATTAAGTAAAACACTGCGTGCATTGTTATGCAGTATGGCTGTTCACAATGATAGCGATCGTTAAGCCACAGAAACTGCGCTCCATTCTATGCACGTTCACCATAACGTGCAGCTGTGTATGCATATGGAGGTGTTGATTTTGTGACCCTAAGTATTCCAGATATTTCGGGCAAAATCTGTATCTGTATCGCGAACAAGATTTCAAAAGAAGAAGAAAGGGGAAGAAAGAAAGAAATTACGCGATAAATCTATCTGTCTTCGACAAGAACGGAATGTTACTCAATATTCGTAGCTATACGATCGGAAAGCTGATGAAATTTGTGGCCAATTCATGCTCCGCGTAGTCCGCGCATCTCGTGAAATATGTATGTGCAATAGTGAGACAAAGGTAGATATGCATCTCCTTTTCCTTGCTAAAGATTCATCTCTGAGAAAATGTGGCATAGAACTTATATGCAGTTGGTAACTTGTATTACAGTATCGGGTAGATTTCCGAAAACGGCCCCCCTCCGATTTCGATAAAACTTTGTGAAAAGCTTCGTTTTGGGTTAAAATGAAAGCCCTTAAAAGGAATTTTGGCGACTCCTATGATAAAGCCATTTTTTTAGATAAAATGATAAAAAATATAGGAAAATTTTCGTAATTCTACAGGATGTTATAAATTGTATATACTGTTTGTATTTAATGATTTAATGTTTTTATTATATACTTACAGCAGAATACATAAATAATATGCTTTGTAATATATTACACTTTCCACGCGAACCGAGGTTCACGCACACCCCTCCGTGCTTTCGGGGGAGGTGCGGTAGTCCCGAAATAGTTCACGCATACACTTTCCACGCGAACCGAGGTTCACGCACACCCACCCCGTGCTTTCGGGGGAGGTGCGGTAGTCCCGAAATAGTTCACGCATGTACTTTGTAAGGCACACTATGTGTCTAGTTTAAAAGATGTGGAGCTCCCCGCAGAGGGGCGGAAGCTACTGCCCCCACGCATACACTTTTCACGCGAAACGAGATGTCACATGGGTTCGTGGCGCGCTTTACAAGCTTGTTTATATATATACATACTAGCTTCTGACCTTGATTATTTAAATACAAACAGTATATATTCAATTTATAACATCCTGTAGAATTACGAAGATTTTCCTATATTTTTTATCATTTTATCTAAAAAAATGGCTTTATCATAGGAGTCGCCAAAATTCTTTTTAAGGGCTTTCATTTTGACCCAAAACGAAGCTTTTCACAAAGTTTCATCGAAATCGGAGGGGGGCCGTTTTCGGAAGTTTATCCGTTTCTTACTTTTAAGTGATAAAGTATTAGAATATCTATCGTTGAAATTTAATTGGTGAGAAACCATAAATTTTTAGTCGTTTAAAACTCGAAGTTATCGTTATACTCGTACGTTATGCTTCCTCTCGATATACTTTTGCTTTAAATTCGATAATTCATCTCTGAAGTGAATTCCAACATTACAACAAACCAAATTTTTAAATATTACATGTTATTTAGATAATTTTAGTTCAGTCAGTTGCGATCTTAATTGCAATTCCATATGTTTCACTAATATTGGTGTTGATTATTCTTGCTAAAAATGTTTGACACGTACTTACAGTAATCTCAAGTAACTTAATTTAGCTTTATTACTTCGGAAAATCATTTCGTGTTTCATTATTTTTATAGCAATATTGTATAATATTTTCTTTACTTATAGTTGTAGTCGCACCATCGCATCAACGAGATAAACCCGATTATATGTTATTGATAGAGCATCAATAGTCTTTCCACCGTAGCTATACCGTGAGACATCACTTTATCGATTGCTTCTTATCGTTGAATTTTTTATTAAAAACTCACGAAATCCGTTATGGAATCCAAAAAAGATACAATAATGCAAGAGGGATTTGCTCTCTCTATTTCTAGTGGTGGCCTTAACTCGTATCTATAAGCAATGTAAGTTTGTTGAATTTACCGTGCAATTTCAACTAAAATACTCTCTAAAATATATCAACTCTTAGTTTTATTTAATTCTGTAGATATTTTAAAATCTTATATGTTTTTAGAGAGGTGTTTCAGTTTTGACGAATTAACTTAATAACAAAATTTTTTATAAATTTAAAAACAGAACTTTTTTACTTAAAAGGAATAGGAATCAGGAAAAATCATTATTTGTTACAGCTCTTTAATTTTCGATAATATCATTAAGGCTAACAAACAAATTGAATTTTGCTAAAAGTTATTTAAAATTATTTAATTAATTGAATATAAGCTCTTGTTATTTATTTTCATCTCAAAAGTTTAATTCGCGTAAAGCATTTTCGTATATTTTTTATTAAAATAGATATTAACGCTTTGACAATTTCCGAAAAGATTATAAATTATAAAAAAAAACATAACATTCTGTGTGTGTATTAAAATTTGTAAGTTTAGAAAATTTGAAATAAGTTTTGACTAAAGAATTATGTCTCGTGTATATAGTTTCGTATTAAAGATTTTAATTGTAATGTATTTGAACTTTCTTTTCTCAACTAATATAGCTCATATTTTGTTTTTTGGAAATTACATTTTCGAAGTTTCTGTACTTCATTTGAATGTATATATTGGTAATGATCAGAAAATAAAACACATAAAAGGCAGAACATGTATAAATGCAAATTTACTGCTATCTGCGAATTTACAACTGTAAATAATAAGCTCCCTAAAAGTACACGTATGGTGATTTTTGCCTTTTATCATTAGTAAATAAGCGAGTTTCACTTATGCACAAACATGTACATGTGTTTTTTAATTTAAAATATAATTTTTAATATTTTTTTCGGTAATCGAACAGAATTAATATTTGTTGAAGAGAAATTGAAAACTACGAGAGATTAAACATGTAAGCTATTAATAAATTCTAAAAGCACTCATCATTATCATTAACGTATTCATTTTTTCATTGGACCGTGAATTTGCATAAAATAACTTGATATAAATAAAGGAAGATATTGAAAACTGGTATCAATAAATTTTGATATTCATTGATAACAATCAATTCGTGCATTCACTGGATAATCAAAAATCTTTTATTTGCAAAGTATATTGCAATCTTCTAGTTAAAAAATATGTTAAATATGTTAGATATGTTAATTATAATGAAATATATATTTGGCGTAAAATATATTCTCTATGCAATATATTGCATATAGAGAGAAAAGATAAGAAGTAGAGTCTCATATAACATAAATTCACGAAAATCTTGCATAATTATACAATGTAAATTGTACAAGATAAACTTTTAACATCGCTTTTTACAAAATTTGTTATAAAGTGGCGGTGTGAAAAGCAAAGAATGATTTTTCCCGAAAATAATTGTTGATTAAATCAGAGAACGTAAGAGATGTCTGCGCTCGGAAAATATATGCGTGCTTAAGAATAGATTGTGTTATTCTTGAGCTTAAGCAGAAGATAAATTTCACATATAAACAGATTATCTCCCTCGTGTTCGCCGACGCATATCTCTGCCCAAGTTCACGATATTTCATCACTATTAGAGCGACAATGTTTTTTACACGAAGTTTCGCCTAGCTTGACACGTTTCATACGTCATTAGTCTTTTTTCTTCGGAACTGTGTAATTTGACGATGATAATCTTACCCACCCACCGCGCGCGCGCGACGTCGGTGGGTGACGTCGGTATTAACTTTTTCGTAGCGAAGGCCTTGTTCCATAACTATAAGCTCGCGTTCTATGTGTCGGCCTACGTTTCATCCAATTAATACGACTTCGTCGCGTATCTCTCTCCTTCTCCGTTGCCATTCAAAATTTTTCTCACTCTCTCCCCTATTCCCCCTCCCATGTCATTGTCTCCTTCCCTCGCGCATATCTTTCCAGCGTATGTTCCCATGTTTCTTCCTCTGCTTCGCATACTCTGCATCTTCTATTCTCCTCTGATTCCCAGTATCTTTCTTTCTTTCTTTCTCTTGATCCTCCAATTTTGTCAGTATTTCCTTCAGCATTTTTTCTGTCTCTTTCTCCATGCTTTCCTTTTCTTCTTTCTCTTTTTTTACTTTGTTTGGTGGTGATCTACTTACTCTTCTCTCCTTATTAAATTTGTCTATAATCTCTTTCTCTGCCTTTTTTATTTCTTCACTCTCCTGCTCTCTTCTTCTTTTCTTTATATGTATAGTCTGCAATCGACCCTTGGCTCCCTGCTCTGTCTCTTGTTTTTGACAGTTCTGCTGTCCTCGCGTATTTACTCTCTGTGTTCTTACCTCCTTTAAACGCTTCTTTATTTTCTTTCTAGTACTTTTCCTCACTCTTTTTACTCCCTTTGTTTTCCTCCTTCTTCTCCTCCATCCGCTCCTTTCCCTGCCTTTCGGTGCTCCCCGTCTTCTTGTTTATTTCCTATGTCACCTCTGTATTCTACGGGCCTCTCCTAACCCAACTTGTCGCCGCAACAGAGATTCAAAAATCTTCCG